>NC_056737.1:1848910053-1849267553 GCF_019279795.1 Protopterus annectens
GGACACAGAAGGAAAATATATAACAAAAGAGGGTAGGTTTCTGAAGAAATATATGATCCAGGGTGAAGCAGCGTGCAGGAAGACCCACTATCGTTGGTGGATCTTGATTTAGAGAAGGCATTCAGTTGAGTTGGTTGGGATTTTATACATAGGGCAATGGCAGCAGATGTGTCTCCTGATAGAATAATGGGGATAATTAGGAAGTTATATGACGGGTCAGAGGCAAGAGTCATGGTGGGAGAGCTGCTCTTGCAAGCTGTGTTTGAACAGAAGAACCAGCAGAGTTGTCCTCTCTGTCCTTTTTCATTTGCCTTATACTTAGAGCCATTGGCAAAGAAAATAAGGGACTGACAAACTATTATTTTGTATATGTTAAATCCAGAAAAGAAGATTTCAGTGTTGTGGAACATTTCAAGAAGTTTCAGGTTTTCCAGGATATAAAATAAATGAAAAAATGAAGACTACAGCAGTAAACTATGTTCTCACACATAAATTTGTTCAGTAATACCTATATTTATGGAGACATTACAAGATGAAGTATCAGGTGTTCGGATTAGAAAGGATTCTGTTATAGCAGCTTAGGATGTGTGAGAAGTGAGAAGACAAGTGTTAATACAAACATTTGAGAAACTGGAAGCTGTTGACTATGGATATGGATAGTAAGGTTCAAGCAGTGAAACTGTTTCAAGTACCTTTGATAATATATACAAGTCAAGCATATTTTTGTCAACCAGATGAGAAGCTATGGACCAGAGCTTGTCATCTGGTTGATAAAAATATGCTTGACCAGATGAGAAGCTGTGGACCTTAATTACTAAAGAATTGAATTAATTTATTTGAGAGGGAAAGAGAGCAAGATTTAAGTTGGATAAGTTGTTTCCCCTCGCATAACAAGATGGTTTATGATTACCAAATCTGAAGGGATATGTAGCTATGGGTCACATACTTAACACAAGCAGAAGACTACATATCAAAGTGGAAAGAAATTGCCTTAAATGGGGGGGGGGGGTTTAAAATAAGAAGAAAGTGTGGTTTTGGATGCAGGTCCTTAAAGAGAACAATAATAACCATACCAGAGATTATATATACAAAGTAGCGGAATGTATTTTGAGAACTAAATCAATTGGGGTTGGAGAAAGATTTTACAAATTGGGATGACTGTAGGGGCATAGAAAATAGGCAAGAGGGAGCAGGAATTTAATGGAGAAAATTAGCAAAATGTGTCTGGCTGCCAGTCTCTTTCCCTAAACTCAAGTTTAGAGATGAAGGGTTTTAAGTATGATAGATGTAGATACACAGCTAAGATACTTACTAATTCAGGAGAATGAAAGACTTTAGCTCCTTGTTTCTTTTAGGTCTGGAAATGAGGGTAAACCAATATCCAAACAAATTCTTTCTAAATGGCTGGTGATTTATATTTTCTTCTGTTAAAACCACCATGGACAGACCTTGCAAGGGCAGGTCAAGAAACCCAGTGTGCTACTGTGGAGATGTGATGACAAGACTGACTCACAGCACTGGATTTAGGTAGGAAATATGGGAATTCAGGATGTGTTGTAGTGTTGGAGCAGTGGTAATGAAACTGCCTAATATTATTGTAGTTACACAGAACAGTATTGGAAACCATGTCTTGTTGCAGTGGGTGATGGTGAAAAATTATTGCAGTTATACAGGACTGTAGTGCAACTGTGGTTGATCACAGCAAAATGTCTGACATCACTACAGCTGTAGAGGACATGTGAAATCCTGTCTGTATTATACTTCAGAATGAATGCTTATTTGTAGAGCAGTTTATAAAAAGGGTAAACATTTTCCCTTAATTCTCAGAGCTTAGAATTTTCTTGATGGGATGTATTTTCTTCTTGCAGCTGTCAATTTTTGTAATAGTTTGAAGGGATGTAAAACTATTTGACACTGCAATTTGTAAAAGTGGTTTACATCCTATAATTTGATTGGCAGCTTTCAGCCATAGACTTGTGCATAGCCATGCATATGCCACTTGTGTTAGGGTGTATGATTTTTTAAAAATTGTGTGTGTTTTGGCACATGACATGTTGGAATTTATTTATTATGGTTAAATGTTTTGTTAAATGCCTTTTTTCAGAAATACTAGTTGGCTATTTTTTTTTTCTCACACGTCATTTCAGGAGTTACTATTTTTTTAAAGTAGGTGAAAAGGTATACTCTTCATAAACATGTACTGTCTGGTGTTTGGGAGCTACAGTTGTTGGAGAGGGGAGCTACATGCTGAAAGCTGGCATGCATTTCCAGAATTCCTGGTTACACCACTGGACACAAGTATCATTTAGTTTTTAATGAAGATTTTTCCTCAGTACAGTTTAAGCCAATGTGTATATTCTTTGATCTAATTGTATATACATGTATTGCTCTGTGCGCGTGTGTGTGTGTGTGTGTGTGTGTGTGTGTGTGTGTATGTGAGTGTGTACACACGCGCCTGCCTGCCTGCATGCTAACATGTATATATATATATATATATATATATATATATATATGTATCTGTTTATATCTCGGTGTGTTTTATATGGGAACTGTTGGTGTTGGATATTGGAAAACAGAGTCATGGCTGCATGAAGTTGGGATTCTGTGGTGTTCATATTGATCAATTGGTTGTGTGTGGCTAGTGTGAAGTCAGTAACTATGGTGCCTTTCATTGCTTAGGCGGATGGCAATTGTTCCATGCCCTGCTGTTGTGCATCTGTGGAGTTAGTATACTTAAGAAAGGGGTATGTTGGATATGGGGTTGGGCAACTCTTGTATTTTGTTATTGTATATAAAGCTCACTTTTGTTTCCAATATGTTGCACTGTTTTAGACTAGATGCTCTGCATGCAGTGATAGTTTGTTGTTATATACTGTGTTTGATTAGGCACCCTGTGTTGTATGTCTGTGTAAATATTTTTTTTATATATAACATCTATATATGGGGATATATATATATATATATATATATATATATATATATATATTTATACGTGTGTGTGTGTGTGTATATATATACATGTGTATGTATGTATGTGTCTATGTATTTATAAAAACACCAAAAGATGCACATTTTACATAGTAATTTGAGCAAATTTGGATAATCATTTCACATTCATATGTTTCTTACATGAGGACTCTTAGTTTTGTGGCAAAACCTACTTCAGTAGATTGAACAGTTAGAACCCTAGTCAACAGCGGGTCAGTAAGTGAAAAGAACTGCCAAGGAGAAAATATGCCTTGCACATCTTTAGTGAAACCTGTCATGTGTGATGACATTTTTAACATTTAAACTGTCTGTTATGCTGCATCTGCCTCATAGTAGCCAACCAGTGGGGGAAAGCATGCTTTGTTTGTATTTGGTAGGGCTCATGTTATGTCGTGTATGGCAATTTTTTTTTCTGTAGTGTTTTTTGACCATGCGTAAAAAGAAATGTTAACATTGCTTATTATATAGATTTCATATGCTTTACTATTTTGGTGGCTACTGTGTGGGCATTAGTCTGGCTTAAACACAGGAGTGTGTGAAACCATATACTTCCATGTAAAAGGCATTATGGTCCTTCAAGGTGCAGATTGTTTGCCCATCCTCAGAGATACAGGGTTAGGGCCATCATTTCTAGGGGTCAGATGAAGGCATTAAGCACTGTCATGTTTTCCTGAATGACAGCCCTTCAAGACAGATCTCATTCTGACACTCGAGTAGAATTCCAGATGCCAGGGAAAGAATGGACTATGAATTTAACACACCACAATAAGTAAAGTAAAGTAAAATAAAAATACCACAATGAAGAGAGGAGGGAATTTGTCCAAAACTTTAATACTGTCTTAGCGCCTCCCTTCAAGAGATAAAACACTTCATATACAAACTTCATTATATAAAAGCACCAATTAACACTTCAATTAAGTCAATAAATAAAACATCAATGAAAAAGCACAAACAATCACAAAAATACTTTCCAGTTACACTCAATAAGGTTTCCATCTGTTTCCTATGTAAGGAAGGTAAGGTGGGAGAAGATGTACAGACTCTAAGATAGTATTAAAGTTTTGGACAGATTTTCTCCTATCTTTATTGTGGTATTTTTATTTAAAGAATGCACTATGTCTGATTGGGGAAGGCTTGATGGTTGGCAGGCACATGGGCAAAAAGCATAGAGAAAGAAAAATAATCTGTCATTATTTTATGACACCCATTGTTTTTTCACAAAAATCTCAAATTTGATGAGGGCTAGCACAATAATATTTACTGATCAGGCTTGGATTTCAGTTAAATTTATTTTTTATAACACGGAGATTGTAATGTTTAGTTACAGTAGTTGATTATTGAGGCTTAATAGTGTAGGTGACAGTTAAGGATAAGTCCTGCAATGTGAACTAGGTAGCAGATATTGGGACATTTTCCCAGATTTAGTTGCCTTGAAACAATAGGGTCCAATATTGTCTTTTCCAACTGTCTGAACTAAAGGGTGAATTGGATCTGACCAGCTCTGGTGCCGCAACACTCAGACTTTGGATTCGAGGCTCAGGCTCCTCTCCTACCCATAATCCCCCCTTCCCTAACAGTTCCCCAGATCTGGTTTGCTGGTTGAAAAAGCCAGAAGTGGTCTCCAGATCTCAGTAAGTGTTTCATTGCTGTTGCTTCAAAAATTGCAGATAAGTGATTTTTCATGTTAGTTGGTGAGTAGTTCTGGATAGCTTCACACTTTACCAGTAACCTTCAGAATCTTTTATCCTCATTCCCGTGAGAGCCACAGTGACCACAGATACAACTCTTCAGGGTTGGGGAGGCATTGTGAGGGAAAACAGTCCAAGGCAGGTGGTCTTTGACTGAGACCAATCCTCACACCAGTGTACTGGAGATGAGGCCAAGCCTTCTAGCATTGCAGACCTTCCAGGACTATCTCCTGATGGATGTCCTCACTACCCAGACAGATGGCATGTCCGTGATCTGGTACATTGATAAACAAGGTGGAACCCATTTGTACCCTTTATATTGGAAGGCCATGATGGTCTAGCAGTGGGCAAGGTCTTCCCTGCACTTTCTGATTGCAGTGCATATCCCAAGGAAATCTAGTGTTTATGCAGACAAGTTGAGCAGATTGAACCTTCTGCTGTATGAATGGTCCCTCAGTCAGACAGTGGCTTCCATGACCTTCAGTCGCTGGGGGCAGCCTTGCTGCCACCTATCTGCAACCCCATCCAGCACCAAATGCAGCAGGTACTTTGGCCTAATTCCCCAAGTGGGGCAATTCTTGAGGGACCCTCTGGTCCAAGCTTGGCCCTTGGGTCTCCTCCACACTTATCTTCCAACTCCTGTTATAATCAATTTCTGCAGAAAGCGACCCGCTACAAGGCAGAGGTTATGCTTATCTTCCCATTTTGGCCTCAGCAAATAATGGTTCCCCTTCCTGTGCCCTGAAATGGTGTACTGGTGTACCCTCCCTGGGTGCTGGATCCTTTCCAGATCTGATATCTTATTGTTCTGTAAACCACCGTATTTGGTCTTTTATAAAGATAGAGTCAATCTGCATAAATCTGAACTTTCTTCCCAAGGTTGCTTCTAAGACTGCTTTGAATCAGTCTGTTCATCTTTCGGTGTTTTTCCCAACTTCTTGAATAAAGGTGAATATCTCCTGCATTTGTTGGATGCTCGTCAATTACATTTCTGTTTACATCATGCCAAGAACCTGAGGAAATCTGACCAACTTTTTTTGTTTCCTTTTCTAAGTCTAAACTAGTTGACAGTGTTTCCAAGGTCTTGTGGTCCAGATGGTTGTCTGATTGCTTCATGTTTGTCTCTACAACCAAGGGACTGTGTCAGTCCCTAACAAACCTAGAGCACATTCAACCTAAGCAGGAGCTACTTCTTCTGCTTTCTTTGCTCGAGTCCCTGTTGATGCTTTCTGTGTTGCAGTTTCATGGTCTACAGTTCAGACTTTTATCTCATTGCAAGCTGGATATGCAATCTAGGTCTAGGGCTTCTTTTACCTCCACCATCGTCTTGAACAGACTAAGTATAATAAGTCTTCCTAGAGTTTGTGGTAGCTGTGGATGCTGTCCTGTTAGTTCAGATGGATGTAAAAGACAAGATTGATATGAAAATTATGTACTTACCATAACACTAGATCATTGCTGTCTTCTTCCATCCATCTCTGTCTTCCCTCCCTCTTTCCCTACCTCCACCATCCAAATTTTAACTGTCTTGGGCTCTCAGTTGACCATACTAGACCTGTCAGGAACTTTGTCTTACTTACAATATGTGAGTGTATTATTACTATTCCAGTCATTTTTGCTTATTTAGCATAAGTTAAGTTTTCTGTATAGGCAGGAAACTTAATCTGAGGAATTGTTACAGCAGAGGGGGATTATGGTATGGGAGAGGAGCCTGATCCTTGAATCCAAAGTCTCAATGTTGCTGGCATCTAATCTGGTGAGATCTGATTTAGCCATTAGCTGACATGGACGAAAGAAGACAGTGCAGATGTAGTGTTGTGGTAAGTACTTAACTTTTGTTTTTATGTTTTGCAGTCAGTTTTCTGATTAACCACCATAGTACATATTAACATTTTTCATAGATATTTCATGCTGAAAGAAAAAAAAATCAGAAATAAAGCAACTTCTTTTCTTTTTCTAAATAAGGGAAAATATATGGACATTGAATTTGACTTCAAAGGAGACCCTCTTGGTGGAGTTATAAGTAACTGTAAGTACGATTGTCTTCATATTCACTCTGTATTCATTTTGCTGAGTTTACATTACTGTATTTTAAGCCATTGGGTCACAAATCAGAATCCTTCCACATATGGCTCATGCTGTTTTATGTATTATAATTACCCATTTGTACAGGATTTAGAAGTTGCAGCCCTTTGTCCCAGAAAAGTCCAAACACTGCAACAAGTGAATAAAAGAGTGTGGCAGGTTTAACTAGAATAGTCTTAAGTGCACTGGTTGTTGAATTTCACACCTTTTGCCCCATAGCACAACTCTTTATGATCAGTTACAACTTATGTATGCTTTCTAGACTCTTTAATATTAGTAAAACCAGGGTAATTCAACCATCTAATTTCTTCCTGTAAATGTTAGTAAAGTTATTTTTTTAGAAGCAAAATGCATAAGAAAAGATTTAGATATATATATATATTTTTTATGTTAAGGTGGCTTACCCAATTTAATGATCGGGGTTTGCATATGTATTTGATTTTCAAGGCATGAGGAGATGTGCTTGAGGTTTAAGTGTTGGACAGATAGCTTTACATTCATGCTGGTCCACTCCTTTCTGCCTTTTTATTTTTAATTGAACATTTTTTGCATCCATTTTATCTCAGTACCACATGCTGTCAGCCATCAGGCAGGCAATACCTCAGTCAGAGCTTCTGTATCTGATTTCATTATTCCCAGTTCTTCCCTCTTCAGTAACTACAGATGTTTGAGAAAATTAATTCACATTTTAACTTTTTTGCCAATCAGTTTTATAAAGTGAAAAGTACCTATTTACATTTTCTTTTTTCTTCATATGTTTTGTAATCTTGTCATCATTCTTACACATGCTGTGTTAGATTCAGTCCTCTTGATCATTGCAGAAATAGCTTGCTTTCAAACTTTTCAGAGTTACTAAAGTTTTAAAGATATTAAAGGTATTAAAGTTACTGTTTGTCGTTTTTGCATTTAAGTTACCTGTAACACATTGCATTTAAGTTATCTGGCACTTGCCCACTAAAGCAATTATATAAGTCAGCACTAAAAAATTAAAAGCACTACACCCTCACAAACTCCCCTTGAGTACCTTGTTCCCCATTAGCCCTTTTTTCAATTATAAAGGAATTCCCAATACTATTCTAGCATGTCCAAAGGTCAGTTGTCAATCTCCTCTCCGGTCCAGCTGGTGAATCTGGGAATCTTGAGGCAATGTTACAACTGCCTCATGTACACAGACAACCCTCTCCTCCTCCCAACAAATTCCAACACATGTGAGAGATGCAACCATATAGCCATACTGGAGGCTAAGCCCTCTCAACTCAGTACTGGCGTAACCAGTCAGGAGGAGAAGGAAACCACACTCACTACAATTCCAGTCTCACATAGACCTACCACGACAGCAAACCAAACACATGAACACACAAAAACATACTCGGAGGCTCTAAATAAAAATCTGCCTAAGCAGCAGAGACCTCCAAAGCAGACACCCAAGCAACCGCTACCCCAAAACAAAACACGTGCAACACATAGCTCACAAAGCCAGTGTGCCAAACAGTCACAGCCCTTAAGGCTAAACAACACACCTGATACACTTGTAATAGGTGACTCTATCATCAGGCACACTGACGTCTCGCTCACCAGGCTGAACAAGGAGAAGGTCACAGTGAGCTGCCTGTCAGGCGCTAGGATCTGCCACATAACACAAGCGCTCAGGTCACTCCAAGGCAGGTACAAATATGACTCAGTCATTGTCCATGCTGGTGTGAATGACCTGAGACGTACCTCCCTGGACTACATGAAAAGAGACATAGAGGAGCTCTCTGAGCATGTAGCCCAGGCCGGTATGACCCTGACCTTGAGTAGCATCTTACCCTCACCAAGAATGATGCCACAATATGAAGAAAAGATGATAAATTTCAACAACTGGCTTAAGTATTGGTGTCATTCAAAGGGGATCCAATGCCTGTCAGCCTGGGATGACATGCTCGACAAGCCACGATGCTTCGCTAGGGACGGCTTGCACCTGTCACCCCTGGGCTTTCGGATATTGGCAAAGGCTCTTGCTACCCCCATAGTGCCTTTTTTAGGCAAGGCTCAAAAGACAAACCCACCTCCATAGGTATCACAAGGGATAAGAAACTAAGAGTAATGCTACTCAACTACAGAAATCTAAACCTCAAGATGCACGCACTCGAAACTCTCCTTAGCATGGAGAACATCGATATCTGTGCAGTAACAGAAACCTGGTTCAAGGCTCCCGAGAGCACCCCAGCACTACCAGGTTATACCTCATACCATGCTTTTCGGCCCCAAAACTTGGACCGAACCACAAAAGGAGGGGGAGTATCAATATTCGTCAAAGATACCCACACCTCCAGGTTGGTGGCACAGCACGAAGCATCAGAGACTATCCATGTGCAACTAACAGTGGGTAAAACTGCCTTCCAGTTTATAGCCTGCTACAGACCACCCTCCCAAACCCAGGAACCCCACTCGGCCTTCCTGAGAACACTGGAAAATATGAAGGTCTCTCCAAACACCATTATATTGGGCGACTTCAACTACCCAAACATAGACTGGGAGCATTACTCTAGCTCCAACACCCTAGCCCAAAGGTTCCTAGAATTTATAAACTCAAATGCTATGGAACAACTTGTTACCACTCCCACAAGAGGGGAAAACATACTGGACCTGATCATCACTAACATGGGGACTCGATGCTCCAGACCAGAAGTGTATCCCTCATTGGTAAGATCAGACCATAAACTAATCTCACTGGATATTCACATCCCGACTCCACCCCCTGCCCTGAAAACCACAGTGAAAAACTTCTTTAATGCAAATTTCACACTCCTCAAAACCGAGGTGGAATCCTTTAAAGCCCCCGGGCCTGTGGAAAATATGGCCCAGACCGCAGAATCCTTTATAAACGCATTCTATGAACACCTTCAGGAATGCATGGATCTTGCAATCCCAAATAAAACCAAGTCCCAATCCTCCAAAGGCAGACGTCCTGTCTGGTGGACCCCAGCCATAAACAAACTATACAATAGAAGGAGGAAGCTACTACATGATAGAGCAAAATCCCAATCAGTATTAGCAAAAAACTACGGGCACTCATAAAATCATCTAAGGCCAGCTTTGAGAGAAAAATTGCACAGGACACTAAGGGTAATAACAAGGCTTTCTTTAGTTATGTTAGAAACCTGGGTGGGAATTCCCAGATATGCTCAGAATTAGTCCAAAATGACAAAAAATACATCGAACCCACAGACATTGCCAACATCCTAGCTGACAGGTTCAGTGCAAACTTCTCCCCCCTCCCCCCACCAAAAGGGCAAATATCTATCCCAGCAGAGTGCTGCCCCCCTGACATCTCAGATGCTCAGGTAAGAGCTGCCCTCTCCAAAGCAAAAAACACAGCATCAATGGGACCAGACGGTGTCCCGGGCTGCGTCCTACATGAACTCCAAAAAGAGCTAAACCCAAACATAAAACTACTGTTCAATCTCAGCCTTACTACAGGATATGTACCCAAAGAGTGGCGTACAGCAACAGTGGTCCCTCTCCACAAAGGTGGTGCCTCAACGGATCCTGGAAACTATCGCCCCATAAGCCTGACTAGCTTGGTCTGCAAAGCTATGGAAAGGATCATCATGGACCTCATAAATAAATATATTGGGGACCTACAGACACTGGATCCTACCCAGTTTGGCTTTGTTAAGGGCAGATCCTGCCTCTTAAACCTGGTTGATTTCTTTGAAACAGTCACTAAGGCCATTGACGAGGGGAAGGTGGTCCACACAGCCTACCTGGACCTCGCAAAAGCCTTCGATACAATACCCCACTCGGGCATTATAGATAAGCTCACCAGCTTAAATATAAACCCCTATGTCACTAGATGGGTTGCAAACTGGCTCAAGGACAGAACCCACATGGTTAGAATTGCTGGAGCCATGTCAGACTCCAAACCAGTTACAAGTGGCGTCCCACAAGGCTCAGTCCTGGGACCTCTCTTGTTCGGTATATATTTCTCGGAGGTACAGGCCAACACGATAGGACTGTGGCTGACCAAGTTTGCAGATGACTGCAAACTGGGCGCCATAATCGGCACTCCAACCGACACAAACATCCTCCAAAAGGGCCTCATAGAAACAGACAACTGGTGCCAGAGCCATGGCCTCAAGCTAAACGCCAAAAAGTGTATAGTCATCCCCTTTGGCAAAAACAAAGTGCCCACAAATTACCACATAGGTGGTAATCCATTAAGTACAGAAGAAGTAATTAGGGACCTAGGGACCCAAGTTGATAGCAATCTCTCATTTGACAACCACGTGGCCAAAGTGGTTAGAAAAACATTTTATATAGCCCACCTAATCATGAAGGGATTCACATCTAGATCAGGGGAGGTCATCGTGCCTCTTTAGTCATCCATCATCAGGCCCATAATTGAGTACAATGCCCCTTTTGGGATGTACCTTACCAGACACCTGCAGCAACTGGAAAGACTCCAAAAGTACCTCACCAAAAGGATCAAAGGGCTCAAACAGATGCCATAAGCTTCCCGGTTAAAGAAACTCCGGCTCTACTCAGTGGCATACCGCCTGCTCAGAGGCGATCTGTGCCTGACATATAAAGCCATGTCCAACCCGGAATTAATGGACATGCTGCACCTCAGAAAATCAAAATCCCATTGAGCTACGCGCTCGAGAGACTTGAACCTCAGCATTGAAATAAATAGGACATGCTGGAGGGACAGATTCATAACCCAGAAGCTCCCTTCACTCTGGAATAAAATCCCAGTCCAGGTTAGGCAGAGTCCCTCATTGACTCTCTTCAAAAGGAATCTTGATGAGTGGATGGGAGATCGTAGGTTTACCCAGGGTATCACTTCTGTGTCACTGTTAGAGGCACAGTATACTAACCTCGAAAAAGGGCATAGCAAAATTATTTTAAAATGGGTGGCGAAAGCCAAACACACTCTGGCTAGGCTTATAAATGCCCTAGGGCAGATAGCCTAGTATGAACCTATGAACCTATAATTATCTCATTACATCCAAGTGACACCTCCAGGTGCATTTGCAGTTAATTCCCACTGACGCCTCTAGGCGTCAAATATCACTTGTTCATATTTGCATCAATAATTCCAAAACAATGCTATGTACAAGGTCTGAGAAGATTTCATCTTAATGCTTACACAATGGCAAACTCAACTGCATTAATATTTGAAATATGTCTAGTGCAGGTAAATAACTGTTGTTTTTATGATATAAATTTTTTTATATATATATATATATATATATATATATATATATATATATATATATATATATATCTACTAAAATTAACCGCACTCAAAAAAATTGAACGAAGAGAAGAAATTTTAACTAAGAAATGAACTTCGTGACAATAAAAGCATTCAAAAAAATAGTAAATCACACCAACAACTCTTGTAGAACTTATGAAACATGTCTTTCTGAAGAAGTCTTGATAATAAATAAGACGAAAGCGCTAAAGTTCTACAAGAGTTGTTGGTGTGATTTACTATTTTTTTGAATGCTTTTATTGTCACGAAGTTCATTTCTTAGTTTTATATATATATATATATATATATATATATATATATATATATATATTTCACATTTTTCTAAATGTCTCAACACCCAAGTAACACAGACAGAACTCCTTAGCCTCATATGAAAGCTGTCAGTTAAATGACTACAATGCTGCTGACAGTATGTGTGTAACTTGAGTGGCTGCTGAGATATTGTAAGTTGTGCACAAAATGTTACAAATGTAATTGTTACTGTGTTTACTGTGACATATAAAATTCTGTTTATGACCTAGAACCTAAATAATACAACCACTATAAAAATAGTTTGTGCTGAAGAGTTTGCCATTTATACTTTTCATAACCCTTATGGTTCCAGAGATATGAGCATTTGTTTGTAATGTGAGGACATAATTTGATTTTGTCAAAAGGCTTAGGCTCTGCCCATTGGAAGCTACAGTGCAAATTTCCTGAGCTCCATTGGACTGAATGAGGCAATCACTATTTTTTAAATTAAGGTTCTTTTTCAGTTGTTCTCTTCTGATTTTTAAGTCACGTAGTGTTGGCATTAGCTGATGGTTTCAGGGAGGAATTGCATTTTATTCACATTTCGGTTCTGGTGTACACATTTGAGATAGCTACCTTAGTCTTATATTGCTTATCACTTTTTGAATTATTGGTTTTATGCATCTGTCAATGGCCCACATCTTGGGGGAAAGTTACCCAGGTATCATTTTAGGCCATTCTAGTTATATATGTATGTATAATATTAAGCACTAAATCTTCTCTCCAAATGGTTTTATTCTTTTGACTGTGATTCCTGCCTGTGTTTAGGGTAACTTTGAGTCTGTATTTTGTTACTCTGTCATCTTACCTTCTTATCTTGCAGGTTTGTTAATTTTCCCATTCACTTCTTTTCCTGTACTTTCATAGTATCTGTGGATGCATAGCAGTCTTCATTTTCTTTATCCAGTGTCTCCTCTTTATCAGACTCTGCATCACCTTCTGCCTTCCAGAATTTAATTATGGCATTTTTCTTTACCACTGCCTAAATGAGCTCTTTGAATCCTACTTTATAGATATCTTTCTCAAAAAGTGGGACTTTCTCATGTTTTCACTTTTCTTATATCTGTACTAGTTCTTCATTGTGCTTGATTGTGGTTTGTTGCTTGCTCATCCCCTTCTAGTTTTGTTCTGCAGCTCCAGTCTCCACAGATCTTTGTGAATTCAGGACATTGGCTGTGTACTACTTTTCTAATGTTTTATCACCCCCAAAGTATTTCTTCATTTTTATTCACTTGTTCAAAAGTGTCTTCTGTTTATTTATTTGTTTGAAAATATGTTTTCCATTTATTCTTTAGTGTACTTAGCAGGTTTTTCTTGCTTGATGTTTTTTCCCTAATATGTGGTCTTAGTGAAATGCTCATCATAAAGACTACTGTTTCAGTAGTATTCCCTTATCTATGGGATTTTACAGAACACAGATGTCTGACTTTTCAGACCGTCTTCCAGTGCTTTCTCAAAGATCCCTTGCATGTGTAGTTCCTGACTGTTTTTCAGAGGGCAAGCATGATATGATTTTTCTCTTTTGCAATTCTTTTGGCCCAGTCCCTCCACTGATTATCTAGTACATCTTTCTGGCTATTCACTGAATCCAAATACTCTCTGGAGCAACAGCCGTATGACACATTCAATCTCAGGGGCTAGAATTAAGGGGATGAGAAATGGGTAGTATATTCCTTGTGGCAGGGATCAGACTTTTGTGCTAAGCCTTACCTTCTCTTTTTTTCATGCCTAAAGTGTTATTTTCATGCCTAAAGTGTTCAAGGGGTTATGCATACAGTGGGCTTACTCAGTGCACGTTCTTGCCTCAGTATGAAATTATGGACCCTGCTCACCTTGCGGATAGCACCGCCATGTAATCTTCAATCTTTGCTGATGATTCATCCACAGAGAGCATGCTTAGCAGCCTAGACACATGCTCCCCATCCCTTCCATCAAAGAGAGAGAAGCAAGCCAAACTCTTGTCACACACCCCCACACACACCAACTTCAACAGGCTAATAAACCATATTAAAAGTTCTGTCCAATCTCTGAAGGCAAGACAAGGATTAACACTAAAAACTTTGGATTAAGAAAGGAATCTGTTGTGGCAGCTAAGGATATATGGGAAGAGAGTAAACAAAAGATAATGTAAAAATTGAAATACCTGGAAACTTTTGATTACGAATATAGATAGTAAGACGTAATCAATGAAAATGTGTTTAGTCCTTTTAGTTTCATACTTAGGTCAGGCATATTTTTATTAAGTTGTGGATGATAAAGAATTGTAGGAATTTATTTTAGACGGGAAGAGGGCAAGAGCTAAGTGAGATACGTTGATTCCTCCAATGGAATAAAGTGGTTTAGGATTACCTGATTTGAAGGGTTACTTTAGAACTGTGCAGTTAAGGTTTGCATACATAATGCAAGCAGAAAGCTGTAAATCAAAGTGGAAGGAGATGATAATGAAACTGTGTGTGCTGGGGACAGGGGTGGGGGCTGAGATGTTAGAAGAGAATAGGATTTTGCATGCAGTTTCTTAAGGAGAATACTGACAGACGTACAGAATATTATATCTGATGTTTTCAGCCTTAAGGCCCCCTTTGAAGAAGCTTTATCCAAGGCCGATAAGTCTCCAAAGGCCTCTGGTTCCAAATTTAGTCATTCGATACCATCTCAGTCGGCACCACTATCAAAAAAACAGAAGTCCTCATCTGCTGGTTCCTCCAAAGAACCTTGAGTTAAGGTTCCAAAGTTCTCAGATCAGACTTTTGTTCTTCGGCACCAGCCACTTTGGCGCCGTCAGCACCGGCATTGGCACCTACTTCTTTAGTTTTCCAGATGGTACCGACATCTCCTACGGCACTGCAACAAGTTGTACCCCCCCTACTTTGTTGCCAAAAGCTGATGCTCTATATACACCCAGGACAAAGTATTCCCTTTCTGTTGACCCTTTCTTTGGTAAACCGTCTAGCCCTTTTATAGATAGGCTGGAGTCCCCCTCTGGATTGTCTGTTCACTCCTCCAAGCGTCTCACTGAAATAGATGTAGTGAGATTGGTGGATCAGCTCTTAATGGCTCGGGGTCTTTCTTCTTCCTCTCAAACCCCTCTTCCACGTGGAACAGGGATGTATTCTCCTTCTCCCATGTCTCCACCATTTCTTCCTCCTCTGACCTCCTCGGAGGCCTTAGAGCTCCCCACTCCAAACACTCAGGTTCCTATTGCTCCTGCAATGACAGCCCCTTTGTCTTCAGTCCTGAACTCTGCTCTGACTTCCTTGGTTCCTTTGGAACTGATAGATTCCCAAGATTATGGCTCCGCTGTTGGGCCCAGGGGGTTCAAGTCAACTCCTGTATTTTATTCGGAGTTGTCCTTACCTCTCGGGACTCCAGCAACTGGGGATCCTTCCTCGGGTTTGGCTTTGCAGGTGGGTCTCTCAGATCAGAGTGTGACCCTGGTTCCGAGTTTGTCCTTCTCAGTTCTCGGCTCCCATCTCTCCTCGGGGGGAACCTGCCTTCCAGGCTATGAAGAGAGGATTGGCCACCACAGGCTGTCAGGTTGCTCTTATTGTATCAGAGTTTCATTCCCTGACCCCTTCTTACCTGGAACTTCCATCAACCTCCACGCCTGAAGAGCGAGTTCCTAGGCTGCAAGAGATCCCAGCTAAGGATCACCCTTCTTCAGAGTCCTCCTCAGACATTCCCACTGAGGAGCCTCCTCAGAAGAAAACGTGTAAGAGGAAACACCAGGACTTCCTTGAAGAATCCATCACTGAGGACACAGATTTTTTTCCCTCAAATATTTTTTTTATTTTCAATTAAAATAACATTTGCATAATATTTTTAAATATTTTAAACTATATACAATATTTACAATAGCCTGACTTTTAGTTATATGCACTGTATGTTATTAAATACAGAATTAACAGATAAGTTATCAGAGATACAATATTGATTATTGCAGTGTGCCCAACAAAGATATAACTTTCTTCCAAGGATTATTTACCAATGGCCTGGGATAGATTCGTAGTCCTTTGATTTTTATTTCCATCAATGCAGTTGTCTTCAGTAAAGTGTAGAATTCTTCCAAGGTCGGGGGTGTATTTGAATTCCACCTTCTGGTTACACATTTCCTTGATGTAGCAAGTATTGTCCATAACAAATACATATTTGTCTTATTCAGGTAGGGACCTTCATTTACATTTATTATTATCAATACTTTAGTTAAGGTAAAGGATTCATTAAATAAAGCTTGTAAAAAATGATTGATTCCATTCCAGTATGATTTAATTGTATTACATTCATAAAAAATATGAATCCAGTCTGCTTTATTTGACTTTTCACACCTCCAGTAAAAAACATTTGTAGTAGTACTGATCTTTTTAATTCTATCTGGTGTTAAAAATGCTCTATGTAAGTATTTCCAGTTAAATATTTTCCAGTACTGTGTATTAGAGGTGTAATTAACTGATAGTAAGATGTTACTTTTAATTTCTTCTGTTAACTGCAATGACTGACCTTTTGTTATGAACTGCCAGTATGATGGTTTGGGAACTGTTTTATATGTTATTAACTCTTTATATAGATTTGAAATTGAATTTTTCTTTTCACAACTATTATATATAAATTCATACAGAAAACGTATTAGATTTGGAATATCTTTAAATGAGGAATTATTAATTAATCTGCATAAATCTTGAATGTACATCAGAATGCTTTGTAAGGTTAACCAGTCATGTGTTGGAATATTGTAAGCAGTTTTTATCATATATATATATATATATATATATATATATATATATATAAAACATTTAATTTATTTACACATTGAAACCAGCATAAGAATCCATTTTGTTCCCAGGAGGTTAGTGTTTCTATATATATTTTGTGAGGAAAGTTCTTAGTGATGGTAGATGGGGTTAAAGGGTCAAATCAGAGTTTTACATCTATGTTTGCACTGATAAGTTTCGTAAAGGAATTAATGTAATGATTAATCAGTGTTGTTTTAGAAGGTTTTGTTATATTGTATACTTATGCATAGTATGTACCAGGTTTGTTTGATTTGTCTATTAACATTTTTTAACAGATTAAATTAATTTGTTAATATAGCCATTGTTAATTCTTTCCAGTTGGCAAAATAATTTGGGTTTATCCAGCCTATTGTAGTGTTAAGCATAGATGTTTTGATATGTTTCTATTTTTGGGAAGTTCAATCCTCCTTGTTTCCAGGGTCTAATGTGATGAGTTAGAGCTATAGTTTTGTTCCACTTTTCTATATATATTTTTATTGTTTCAATAATGTTTTTATAATTTATTAATATTGTTTTGTTTATATTTTTGCATAACACTATTCCTAAATAATTTAGCGTTAAGTTCTTGTTTTCCTATGATGGATTTATCTGTAACTTGTAGTTCTCTTTTCTTATTTAAAAACAGAAATTTTGATTTTGGTCTATTAAAGTGTAGACCTGAAATCTTATACAATTTCTCCATTACTTCTTTCAGCTCTCCTAATGACTCTCTGGAGTTTGATAGGGTTAATAAAATATCATCAGCAAAAAGCATTATTTTAGATATGTACTGGTCATAGACTTCTATTCCTTTTATTCTTGGATTATTGTGTATTATTTCTGCAAGTATTTCTATAGCCAAAGCAAATAAAATAGGAGAAAGGGGGCATCCTTGTTTAATACCTTTCGTTATATGGATAGATTCTGAAGTGAAAGGACCTAATTTAATGTAGGCTAAGTTGCTAATATATATGTTTTTTATTAATCAGATGAAGGGAGGAGGAAAATCAAATAATGCTAAAGTTTTAAATAGATATTCCCAGTTGAGGGAATCAAAGGCTTTTTCTATGTCTAATTCGATTACAAGTGTTTCTCTATCTTCTTTATTCACATAATCTATAAGAGTAAGTATCCTTTTAATATTATCATGTGTGTGCCTGTTATATAAAAATCCAGTTTGATCATCAATTGTCTTTGAAAGTGGGATTTTCATTCTGTTAGCTAGGATTGACATGAATATTTTGTAATCATTATTCAGTAATGATATAGGTCTGTATGAGGTGCAAAGGTCTGATGGTTTATTATCCTTTAGAACTGGTGTTATGAGTGAATATTTCCATGAGGGTGGTATTTTTGCTTCTGACTGGTGGTGCTGCGGTAGCGTTGTCACCTCACAGTTAGATGTTGCCCGTTCGATTCTCAGTTAGAGCGTCTACTGTGTGACGGCATGCGTGAATGGGCATTCCTTCATTGAAGGTTGTGGGTTAGACCCGGCAAGCCAGCATGTAAAACTCTACTGCCAATCATTAGTGGACCGGAGTTCCGCTGTGGCAAGCCCTAACCGGGAAAAGCCGAAAGACACACACACACACACACACACACACACACACACACACACACACACACACACACACACACACACATACTGGACTTCTAGCAAAGTTTTATGAAAAAGGTAGATTACTGTTGAAGGGAAGAGTTTGTAAATTTCCTTAATTATACCATCTATCCCTGGAGCTTTGTTAGATTTACTTTCTTTTATCTTGTCAACAATTTCTTCATAGGATATAGATTTTTGTAGGTCTAGTTTTAAGTTTTCAAGATTTTTTTTATATTGATAAGGTTTGTATTTAAGTTTTTTTTTTTTTGAAGTGTTACATATAATGGAACTGAAATGCTTCAAGGATGTCTCCTATGTCTGATACTTTTTCTCCTTTCTTTTCATGATATATGCTACTAATGTTATTTGCTTTAGATTGTATTTTAATTCTTGTAGATAAGCTATGTAGATATATGGAGGAGGTGGCTAATGAGTTTATTTTTAATTTTTCCAAGGCTAGACAAATTTTGTGTGTTTATTTAATTCTTTTATTTCCTTTTTGACTTCTGGACAATTCTGATTTTTTTTAGATTTTGCTGCCAAGAGTCTGGTTTGCAAATCTAATGATTCGGACTCCCACTCTCTAACTTTGTTTTTGTACCAGCTAAGGGTCTTACCAAATAAATACGCTTTTAATGAGTCCCAAACCATGACTCTACTGATTTTTATTGTATTATTAATTTCAAGAAATAATTGTAGTTCTGACAACATCCAGGGTCTGAAATCTTTAATTTTCATGATATATGATGAAATTCTAGTTGAGAGGATTAAAGGTTTAAACTCTATTTGTAGCTTCATTATTAGATAGTCCTGATCTGAGAAGGGGAATGGAACTATTGAGAAGTTGAGGATTTTTGTTTGTAAATCTTGAACTACGAATAATTTGTCTATTCTGGTGTGTGTTCCAAATCTATGGTCTTTATGGGAAAATAATAAGGATTTATCATCTTTTACTTTAAAAGTATCTATTAAATGAAATGAATCAATCCATTTTTTAAGGATTTTGAAATAGTTGCTATGTGAAAAGACTTCTTGTTGGTTTCATAAGCTTCTAAGGTACAATTAAAGTCTCTTCCCAGTATAAGATTTCCTTTTTAATTGTTGGAGATAAAATCTAGGCGTTTTTTAACTGTTCGTGCTCCAATTCCTAGGAACCAATATAGATAAGCTAAGGTGCATATTCTGTTATTAAATTTAATTATAACAAGTGCTAGTAGACCTTCTTTGTCTTCATATTTTTAAATAACTTTTGGAGTGATTATGTTTTTTTTCCAGAGAACTGATACTCCTTTTGTCTTTGTTCTATATGAGGATTGAGCTAAGACTGTATAGTCCTTAGGGTTCCAAATAAAGCTATCATTAGTCTTAAAATGCGTTTCCTGGAGAAATACTACTTGTGCCTTATTTAGATTTAAATATTTTAGTAAGTTTGATCATTTATTTGCATTATTTAAGCCATTAGTATTTAATGATAAGAATGTTAAATCCATTTCAAGTTATTATTGGAAGAAACTTTTTGCTTCTTTTTTTGTTTTGATTATAGTAGCTATACCATATTCTCTGATAACATTGGATGTTATTTTTATGTGTATAAACTTGGGAGTGTAATTTAATGTTCTTTCTTCTTTAAATATAAGTAGGGTAAAATTCTGATCAGGCTTTAAAAAAAGTACTTATATAAAGCATTAATTCTAAAGTATCAAGTACAAGTAAACATGAATTTCCATTAAACATGGAATGAAAGTCATTCCTAATCCAATAGTTAAAGATAGATCTATTGGATTATCACTCATACCTTTAGCCAACAATATCAACTGAGCTCCACGTGCTAAATTATTATAAGGAGAAATTTCTTTAAAATATGAAATTCTATATTATTCTGTTATTGTTCTATAGTATTTTATATATCAGGATGGAATGTTAGCAGTGTAAACAATTATTATATTGACTTAGAAAATGTCCAATATTTAGTTACCCTTAAGAGATCCCAAACATGTCAGATTTTGGATAACTTAAATGCAACAAAGGAGCATACACTAAATAAGCCAACAACAAATAGATTATTACTAAAATAATTTGACTAAAAGGACTCTACAGGAGACAATGAGTGATTACCAATGAAATATGAATTTACTGTAGGTGTACTGTCTTCCTTTACTTTCCCCACTCTTCAGCTCACCAACTTCAACTTACACTTATGAAAAGACATGGCTTATCAGTGTTATCCTGACTCTGAGTAGAGGCACCCTACATTCTAGTGTGCAGTGCTTTTACATATTTATAGATTTACAAAGCAGAGTCTAAGAATGAACTATGATCACCCTGACAATTCCCATCCTGCATAGGGCAATTCCTGCTGCCAGAATGGGTAATCTCATCAGGTCTAGAATGAATGTGAAGGTACCTATATGGTAATCAAGACTTACCTTAGGTAAGTATTAATTAAATAGTATTTAGAGCATATTAGAGAGTTCTCAGGGCAGTTAGAATACTCTTAAGCCTCTCCTACCTTGACCAAAAACAGAGATTTCCCTTCCCTTTCTTTCCTTTGTTTTAAATCAGTACTAATAAAAGAAATTCAGCAAACACAGGTAAACAGAAATAACATTCAGTAGTCCGTCTTGTACATGACTCGCAATCCATTAAACAAGTCAGTGATTAACATCACTTTAGTAAACATTATAAAGACAATTTAGAAATAATTTCCTAGCTCTTTAAATTTTCTGATGAAGCAAAAAGTTAACAATAAGCTATTTTAACTAAAAGTATAAAGCATTACAATTTTTCCTTGCATTTATACAATGTTCTTCGTTCCCCATTGCTGCAGTCCTTACTATTGGGTATAGTCCGCATCCAGTCGGCCCGAATACCAGAGTATAAGGCTGACGTCGGTCAGGGCGCATTAGACTGACGTCAGTACGTCAGGGTACTAATGCGCATGACCGACGTCATATCCTCAGTCTTTTTTGCCGCATGGTCCGATGCAGAAGCAGTTTTGCGAGTGCAGGTTGGCGTTCTGAAATATTTCCGAAACCGGAGTTTCAGACCGAAACAGAGTTGGCTAAGTACCCGTTGGGAACATTTTGGTTTTTCTTGCCTCAGTAATTAACCGGATGTCAGAAAAAGTGAATAACTGTATTTCTTGTGGGAAACAGATACCTCATAGGGATTACCATACCTTGTGTATACCTTGTTTAGGGCCTGAGCACGGCGTTGTTGGTTGCGCTCTTGTGCTAGGTTTAACAAACGCACTATTAAGAGGAGGTTAGACTGTGCCAGGTTAGTGTTTGGGAAGCGTTGCAATTATAAAATGCCGTCGGATGTTCCGACGCCGCTTCGTCAAGAAGCGCAAGGACAAAACAGCGAAGCCTAGGGTTGATGAACCGGCAGTCCCGGACGTCGGTTCTTTAGAAGGCTCAGTGGAGCCAGAGGTTTTGCCAGGAGTTTCCATGGAGTCTCAGGCAGAAACTTTACTGTTACAGGATGTGCCTTCTCAGGAGGTAGGCCAGGCTGAGGGAGCTTCTCAGGTAACTGTTCTTCCCTCTCTTCCCAAGGTAGTTAGAGCCTCTCCTTCTGTTGCCAAAACTTCTTTGAGAGGTAGGCCTAGTTCAGCTTCAGTGGGGGCTTCTCCTAGCATTTCGGGTTCTGTACCTAAGAAACATATTCTTAAAATGGCAGAAGATTTGATTACTATGATTAGAGGTTCTATGCCCCGCCTGATAAGAGGCCTAGGGTGGAACCGAGTTTGATAGTTTTGAACAGTGTTCAGAGGCTTCAGAGTCTTCTCTGGAAGACTTGCAGGAGTATCCTACTTATTCTGATTCTGATGTGGATGATTCCACTCCTACAGCTTCTCCTCCTGAGGATTTCTCATTTTCAGAGACTCTGCATTCCATGAGGGAGCACTTTAAATGGGAAGGCCAGGATTACTCTGATTCAGGAAAAGGCTTAGGGAATTCTTGTTTTACCCCAGCATAGGCCCTTAGCTATTCCTCCTGTGTTGAATGTGGTGGAAGATGTTTTGCAGAGGCTTCCCTGAACCCTGACTCTTTGCCTCCTGCTCCTGTTAAGCCTGATAGGTATTATAGGGTGCCCAAGCTCATAAGTATTTGTTTAAGAGTCCTAGGGCGGACCCAGAAACTATTTCTCAAGGGCCTAAAGGTGTTAAAGCTTCTGTGATTAAAAATCCTGTTCCCACTGATAAAGAGGCAAGGGCTTTGGATAGGTGGGGAAAGAAAGTGTATACTTCTTCCACTCTAGCCATGAGAGCATTGAATTGTCAGTTTCACATGCTAAAATATCAGAATTATCTCCTTTCACAATTAAAATCTAAGGTGGATGCTTTGGCGGAAGGTATTGAGTGTAAAGAGTTGCTGGATTTGGTTCATGTGTCTGAACAAGTGGGTAAGCATTCTTTGCAATGTGGTTTTGATGCTGTACAGGCCTCCTCGAGGGTGGCTGCTACTAGTTCTGTTCTTCGCAGGCATGCCTGGTTGAAGGATCAGAATTTAGCTGAGCATGTTAAGACAAGGATTTTGGATGCTCCTTTACAGTCTGATGTGTTGTTTGGATCGCCTGTGGAAGCAGTTTTAAAGAAAATGGAGGACAAAGCTAAGTCTATATTTTTGTTAACAATAAGCTATTTTAACTAAAAGTATAAAGCATTACAATTTTTCCTTGCATTTATACATTTCTACTTATATTGTAGTGTCAATAGCTGTCTTTGAAATCTGTAGAATACTTCACTTCTTCAAATCATTCCTTTTTCAATTCAAGTTTTGTTTTGTCAAAACGGCAACAATATTTCAAGGGCAAAATTAATATTTAGGCTGATGTTTCAAATAAAGAATGTATGGTTAGTGCAAATATAGCATGTTGCAAAAATAATATGTATTTTTTCGTGTGCTCTAGAGATTGTCATATGCAAGTGACATATATAATGTAGCATATATAGAGCAGATAGCTTATAGAGTCAGGCTGTTAAAGTAAATTATGCTTATTAATCAGGCAGTTTCATTTAAATTCACAAGTAATTTGGGGACATTTCAGTTGGGTTTCCAGCAATGTGTAGTCCAATGTGAGTTACTGAGTCCACTTTTCCTCATAAACATATGTCACAATTCAGGAACAAACCACTCGCTGACAAACAGGATAAACGCCCAGTGCTCCAGAAAAACTTAAATAATATTGAAGAAACCAAAAGGAGCAACTAGGCTGATGCAGAGTCACAAGTATAGATGAAAAGCAAAATCCTCAGGTTAAAATCCAAATGAAAGGCAAAATCCTCAGGTTAAAATCCAACTTTAATTCCACTGCAGGTCAGATAAGCGCTTTCACTCATTCATTTGAGCTTCATCAGATCATGTAACAAAGACCTTCAAGTACATAGGCTACATTTATACAGTTAAAACATCTCCTATTGGCCTATCAAAAGCTGCTTCTTATTTACATATTCATGAGTTAATCTAAGCTTAGAAATATATGCACATATAAACATGCTGAGATGTATAAAATGACAAAGTAAATATAAAAAACATATAAAAACTCTCCATGAACACTCAAGATGCTATAATAAATATGTATATTTAGATATATATGTCAAAAGAAGTATATTTCAAGGGGTAAAACATATATGTTCCATCATTTATTATAAAATCTACAAACATTCCTCCGTTTGTTTAACATAGGTTTAATGGAGGCTCTCTCATTGAGACCTAAACCCCTATCTGCTCTCAATCTAACTATCCACATACTCTCCTTGCTCTCAGTATGGTTCCTGATGTCACCTCCTCGTATACTGGGTTTAATATTCTCAAGAGCTCTAAATAAGAAATAATGTTCAGGACCTGCTTGGGCTACGTGCTTAGCTAAGGCATTGTGAGGTGAAGCCTTCCTAATGTGGTAAATATGTTCTCTTATCCTGTCTTTAAAATGACGATTGGTTTTGCCAACATAAAATGCATCACATATTTGGCACACTGCCAAATAAACTATATGAGTAGTATCACAGGTAGCTACAGCACGTATGCTAAAGTTAGTGTGCATGTCAGGATGTTCAAAAAATGGACTGGGGTCAAGAGAATTACAATAATTACAGCGTCCACATGGTTTTGTGTGTTCAAGAGGCATTGACCATTCATCCCTTTTTGAATAGCATAGCATTCTCCTTAAATTTAATTTATTCCTATATAAAAAAGAGGGTTTAGTCCCCACAAGTTTACCGATGGTGTCATCAGTACAGAGAATAGGCCAGTGTTTCGTAATAATATTCTTGATTGCTGGACAGTCAGTACTATATGGTAAAGAAACCCTTACATGAGTTGGTCTATCATCTCTACCATTGTCTATTGTAGTGGATCCACCAGTAATAACTGGTCCAAAATAAGGGGCTGCTCTGTTCAGTCTAAGTTTATTGACATCTAAGAGGTTGGACTCAATCTCTTGTGAGCTATAGCCCCGTTCTTCTAGCCTTATCTTGAGGTCACTCACTTCCATTAGGAAGCCTTCATCTGTGGCATTTAGCCTAGAGGTTCTCATCCCCTGGCCTCTAATGATATTCTTAAAAATATGCTGTGGGTGCATACTATCACGCTGTAATAGAGTATTAAAATAGCAAGGTTTCCTATAGACACCTGTATTAATCAAACCACATGCTAACTTTTCTATATACAAGTCAAGAAATTCTATCTTCTCTCTAGAGTGATTCATACTGAAGGTTAAATAGCCAGTGAGGTTGTTCAATGTAGTATGGAACACAAACAAATCATCAACACTGCCTCTCCATAAAACAAAAACATCATCCACGAAACATCTATAAAAAGTTACATGTTGTTTAAACATTTCTAAATTAAAGAGACTCTCAAATTCCCAAAATGCCAAAAACATGTTTGCATAGCTGTTGGCACAAGGTGTGCCCATGGCTCACACCGCTGTTGGTAAAACTTGTTGTCATAGGTGAAAAGATTGTTATTCAAAATGAGTTCAAGGAAATGTACAATGAGGTCTACTTTAACTGATGTATATTCGCTATGTAAGAGTAGATACTCAGTGATATAAATCAGGCCTATGTTATTTGGTAACACAGTAAACAAGGACTTGATGTCAAAGCGTTACAAAATCAAGTTATCAACGTCACAAATGCCACCTAAACAGTCATACAAATCTGTTAAAACTGTTTGGAATATTTCAGTACAACTTTGTTCTTATTCAATATAGGTCGCAAATGTTTCTCAACATAGACAGAAAGGTTTTCAGTGATCCAACCCTGACCAGACACTATGGGTCTCATTGGTGGGTCAATGGAGTCTTTGTGAATCTTAGGTAACCCATGTATTGTTGGTACAAGTGGATTCTTAACAAAGAGATAGTCAAACAATTCTTGATCCAAGATATCACCTTTCAACATATCTAATAACATATTGTTTACGTGACTAATAGTGGCTTGCACTATTTGTTCATTAACTTGTAAATAGAAATCATCTTCCAAGAGTTTAATCATAGCATCATGATATTTGCTAGTGTCCATAACTACTATCCGACCACCTTTATCAGCTGGTTTGATGGTTATGGACTGTAATGACTGGAGTTTAAGTAAGCTAGTCTGCTCCCCTCTAGTCAAATTACCATTCTTCCTATATTATGTCACAATTCATTAAACTAAGCAGAGTCTAACATCTGTCTAATAATCATTATAAAGACAAAGAATAGTAATTTCCTAGCTCTTCAAACTTTCTGATATCGCAAAATGTTGACAGTAAGCTATTTTAACTGGAAGACTAAAACATTTCAATACTTCCTTGTGCATATATATTTTTACTTTTACTGTAGTGTCAAGAACTGTCTTTGAAATCTATGCATTCCTTCACTTCTTTCAAGTCATTCATTTTACAGTTCAGATTATATTTTGTCAAAATGTTAATAGCATTTCAAGGGCACATTTAATATTTAAACTGATATTTTAAATGAATAGCTATTATTTGCCAGTTGAGTTTGTACAGAGTATGAGGTAAGTGCAAATATAACATGTTGCAAAAAGTAATATGTATCTTTTCATATGCTCTAGAGACTGACAATTTCAAGTAACATATAAAATGTAACTTTTACAGTGCATACAGCTTGTGAATTCAGCATGTTAAAGTGAGTAATACTTTTTAATCAAGCAGCTACATTTCAGTGCACATGTAGTTTGGGAACATTTTAGTTGTGTTTCCAGGAATATGTAATCCTATGAGGATAAATCATAAAATATTTACAAATAATCAAATTATGTATTTATTTTACCTTGTTTAGGTTGCTTTTCATTTTAATAACTAAACATTACTTTTTCTTATTATTTCTGATCTGTGAGGCTAAATGCACTTCACAAATTAACAGTGTCCTTAGAAACTGCAGCAGTTATTTACTGTTGCTATGGCAACACAAATAGAATGTGAAGAAAGCTTTACTTCTCTTAACCAACAGTACATTTTTCCCTCCTTTTTATGTATTTGTTAATACTAAAAGGAAATAATTCAAAGGACATATGTACATGAATAGAACATTTCAGAGTTAATCACGAACATGTCCCCAATCCCAATAAGCATAACAGTGCCTGCCGTTGTTGTTCTTCTTTTGGCTTTTCCCGGTTAGGGGTCGCCACAGCAGAACTCCGGTCCGCTAATGATTGGCAGTAGATTTTTTACTGGGGTCGAGGTGCCAGCTCGACGCCCAACCTTCAGTGAAGGCACACCCATTCTACGCATGTCTTTCGAACGCCATTCGACCGCACATTGCCTATCATTCATCTAATAAATATTGTAATAACAATTAATTAAGCTCACTATTCCAATTAGTCTACATTAAAACTAGATTATTTTAGGCTATTATTTATTTATGTATAGATAGTGAGTTATTAAATATATATATATACAGACTATATTAGTATAGTAAATAGGAGAGAATTTAGAAAGGGAGACAATATGCAGTTAAAATAAATAATGAGAAAAGAGAGAAGAGAGAAAGAAAAGAGAAAATTAAGAGAAAATACACATATACTATGTATGTTGATTTACATTATAAATATTTTATGTGCTATATAATCCTCCTTCTGTGAAAGAAAAGTACCCTGTTTTACATACCTGAGGTAATGTGAAAACTCTCATGTGTCATCTATTTTCAAAAAATATAGATAAAGATTCCAATAGTTAGTTACCTTTGTTTTAAAATTCCAAGCAGTAAAATTGGTCCTTTAAAGTAATGTTAAAACAATTCATATCATAGTAGATGCTTTGAAAGATTTGGCCGTAACAGTATCAGTCTTTTGCGTCTTCTTTTTTACATCTGTCCAGACATTTGTTTCTTTTGTTCTCTTGAGAGAAGGTGGCATCCAATCCATATCTTCTGGTAAAGGAATCACATTATTAGTTTTAATAAATGAAGAGGCTTCCTCTAGTTCAATAAAAGTACTCATCTCATTGGCATGCAGTATTCTTATCTTAGCTGGATATGCAAGTTGTGCCGTGATGTTATTTTGTTTCAGAAACTTTATCATTGGCCACACTTTTTTCCTTTGTTCCATTATTCTAGATGAATACTCATTATCAAATCTTATCAGGCTCTGTTTATATTTTAGAGGTGCCTTCCTCCAAGCAGATCTTAAAATCAGTTCCTTGTCCAAGTATGAAAGAAATTTGATAGTTATTGACCTAGGAGGAGAGTTTGAGTTAGTGGCAGGTTTCCAAAGAGCTCTGTGTGCCCTTTCAATGCCAAAGGAAAGTCTTTCTTTTAAATTTAAAAAGTCAGGGATCCAGCTTGATAAAAAGGAAATAATATCCTCACCTTTTGTGTTTTCAGGTAATCTGAAAATCCTGATGTTATTTATCTTCTCCCTATTTTCTAAGTCATCTACTTTATTAACCAACCAATTGTTTTGTTTAAGAAGCAGTTATTTCTGTTTCATGTTCCTTAAGTCTGCTTTCTCAGTCATTTAGAGAAACCTCTATTCCTGTTATCCTTTTCTGGTGTTGTTGTAGCATTTCCTTGAGGGTGTCAGCCTGTTTTTGACTGCTTGTTTTAAGATTTTCCAGGTTCTCTTTAAAATCATCCATCTTCAAAGACAACTCCTGCAGGGTAAATGCCATCTGTTGTAGTTCCTTCTTTAAGGCAGCATCCTAGTGAGAATTCTTTGAGTTGCTCATTTTAACAAGTGAATTTATCTTCAAGCTTTTTGACAGGAAATTATTTGTAAAACTTCACCAAAGTTTCTAATTATGTAAATTAGTTCTTTATCTATAAGATTTTATACTTTGAAGAAAAAAAAAGAATACTTTTCCTGTCTTATTTAACTAGTTATATGGAGCTCTAAAATACTGCTGCTTTCAGTTAGCCAATCAGGCTCCGCCCCCCAGGACACAGATTTTGATGATGGGGAAGGTTTCCCCTAGTCACCCCCAGAAGATATCTCCTTAAACAGAGGGGTGATTGGAACCCCAAAGACCCTATCTCTGAGGAGTATGTGTACTTGCAAGCCCCTGGTTCTCTCCTATCTGCTTCCTGGCTGACCCCTCCCATTGATGATCTCATTAAGCTGATCATTCAGCAGGCTTGGACAGCTCTTGACTTCATAGAACTGATTCCCTGGAGACCAGATAAGATTCTGTCTGCTCTTGAGGATCACGAACACTGGGCAAAAGGATTAGAAGTAGATGCCATGGTGGTAGCTGTGGCCATCAAAAAGGAACTAGCTGAGGAAAGTTCCACTGTTCATCCCTCTAACCGAGAGTCTAGGGTGATGGACAGATTTGGAAAGCGGGTTTATGCTTCATTGACCTTTGCCTTAAAGTCCTTGAATTTCCACATTTTACTAGGCTTCAGAGGGATCTGATCAAGGAGCTGTCAGCACCCTAGCAGGAGCTGTATATGACACGGTCCAAGAAAAAGTGGCCTCCCAGTTAGGTACCCTGGAGTCTATTTCCAACTTGTCCATGAGGCTGATTGCATATGCAGCTGAAGGGATGACCAGGTCAGCCAGTTCAGGGGTTACTATTAGACAACAGGTCTGGATGCACTTATGTGAGTTTGTGGAGCCATTCAAGTCTTCCTTCATCAATGCTGCTTTTGATAGATCTTCTTTGTTCAGCCCCAAAGTCAAAGAAACTTTTGCCAGGTGTGAGAAGGATGGGAAGACCCTGTCTGCAGTGGGCATACATTTTTCTGCTCCTCAGCGATCCTACTCTAGGAATCAGAGGAGTGGAAAGATGTGGTTCAGAAAGTCCTGAGGGCCTTTCCAGGACATGCATGGTGGAGGTTTCCCTCAGGGCAGAGGGGGGGAGCTCTAATGGAAGATGCTGACCCCGAGGCAGAGGAGGCCCACAGAATCAGGGTTCCAGATATTCTTTTTCTGGCCAGCCCTACCAATGCTCCAGATAGGGGGCATGATTGCTTACCTCTGAAAGCAGTTGGGGGAAGATTTTCTTTGTATTCAAGAGCCTGGTGATGAATAACCACAAATGCCTGGGTGCTAAGAATTATGTCCAGAGGTTACCTTATCCCCTTCATTCTTTATCCAAGAACTCGAACAAGACTCCCCGATGTTCCACCCAGTCAAAGGGATCAACCAGCCTTGGAAATACAAAAGCTGCTTAAAAAAAAAAAAAAAAAAAGAGTAATCCAAGAAGTCCCATCAGACCAGATAGAATCCGTATTTACTCATGGTTTTTTTTAGTGCCAAAAAAGACAGGGGACTGGAGACCGATTCTGGATCTTAGCATTCTAAACAAATTTGTTCAGCAGTCCAAATTCCGGATTGTCATGATTCAGTCAGTACTTCCCTTTCTAGAAGAAAACAAGTGGATGTGCTGTATAAACCTTCAAGATGTGTATTACCACATCAAAATGGACAAACACTAATAGTTCTCCACTTCCAGCTAGCAGCCAGTCACTATCAATTCAGGTTGCTGCCCTTTGGTCTCATCACAGCCCCAGGGTGTTCACCAAATTTATGGCAGCAGTAACAGTGCACTTGAGACTGCATGGATTCCGGGTCTTTCCATATCTAGACGATTGGCTCATCACCATTTCCACCAGACATCTACTGCTACAGGTGACAGAATTCACCCTGCAATTGTTCCTCCAGCTAGACATCGCATTCAACTTTACAAAGTCTCAAATGACCCCCTTTCAGGATATGGAATTTATCAGAGCTCATCTCAGCACTGTTTCTTGTGTGGTCTCTCTACCTGCCCAAAGACTACAGAAAATGAAATCTCAAGTTTATTCTCTGCTGTCCTCAAATGAAGTACCAGCCCTGCTAGTTCTTCAAGCATTAGGATCCATGGCAGCGGCGGTCACTCTGGTCCCACTAGCGAGATTTCACATGAGATTATTGCAATGGCTTCTTGCAAATCAATGGTGCGTTCTAACCCGCCCAGTGAACCACCCCATATTTTTCACAAGTCACTGTAAAAAGGCCCTATCCTGGTGGATGGAATCCAATCAAATTCTTTTGGCCTTCCCCTTTGTCCCTCCTCAACCCAAAGCCAAAGTGACCAAGGATGCCTCCCAGATGGGGTGGGAGGAATATTATCTGAGAAAGACAGTCCAAGGGACTTGGTCCCCAATAGAGGCCAATCTGCATTTCAATGTTCTGGAACTGAGGATGATGCTACTAGCGCTGCAAGCATTTCACTCTGCCCTACGTCAAAGAACAGTTGCAGTTCAGTCATACAACATGTCCATAGTCCAGTACATCAACAAGCAAGGGGGGACCAAATCCTATCCCCTGTGTCAAAAAGCCCTCTGAGTGTGGCAATGGGAAGCACACATCCCGGGATGTTCAAATGTGATAGTGGACTAACTAAGCAGATGCATTCTAATGCCTCATGGGCGGTCTCTCAATCCCAAGGTAGTGAAGAAGATCTTTCATCGCTAGGGCCAGCATTTCTGTGACCTTTTTGCTTCACCCCAAAACATCAAGTGCAGAAGCTATTTTGCCCTAATCCCCCCTCAGGGGGAGTCCCGAGAGACACTCTTCTCCTTGATTGGCCCCCAGATATCCTATATGCCTTTCCGTCTGATCCCTTTTTTCCTCAAGAAAGCAGCTAGGTTGAGAAGCAAAGTAATCCTCATTGTACCCTTCTGGCCTTGATAACTTTGGTTTCCCTTCCTGTGGTCTCATCTAGCCATGGATTCTGGACTCAGTTCCAGACCTCCTGTCTTACCCTCAGGGACTGGTGCATCCCAGTCTTCAAAGTTTCAAGCTAACTGCTTGGTTCCTCCAATTCCAATAGTCACCAGGCATAATGGTATTCCACCCCAGTACGAGAAATTGTGCTGGTATCCCATAAACTATCCACCAGGAATCTCTACCTCAGTAAATGGAAGAGATTTTCAATCTGGGCTTGCGATAATAGCTTTGATCCCTTTTCAGCCCCAGTGGAAAAAGTTTTAGACATTTTGGCCATTCTTTTTGGTGGGGGAGCTTCCACTGCTACTGTTAAGGTAATTCTAGCTGCCATCTCTAACTTTCATAATGGCATCAGAGATCTACCCTTAATTTCTCACAGACTTTGTAAGGTGTTCCTCAAGAGAACTATCTGTTTAAATTCCCCATTTAAAGATTCTCTACCACAATGGGTCCTGACTATTGTTTTGCAGTCACTGGTAGTTTTCCCCTTTGAACCAGCAGCTACTTGTGACTTAAAGTTCCTCTCTTGGAAAATGCTTCTACTTATAGCTATCACCTCTGCAAGATGAGTTTCCAAATTGCAAGTTTTATGTTCAAACCCCCCTTACTTAATTTTCCATAAGGCTAGAGTTGCACTCAGGACAAATCCATACTTTCTCTCGAAGGTGGTCTCAGAGTTCAACATTAATCAGGCTATAGACTTATCTGTCTTCTTTCCAAATTTTGCTAATAAAAGTGAATATTGCTTACACCTGTTAGATGTTCACAGACAGTTATGTTTCTATCTAAACAGAACTAAAGAATTTAGGAGAACAGAGCAATTATCTGTCTCCTTCTCTGGCGCAGCCTTAGGGAAACCTGTCTCTAAGGTTACCTTGTCAAAATGGTTAAGAGATTGTATTTCTTTCATTTATAACAGTAAGAATCTAAATCTTCCAATGCTGGTGAAGGCACATTTCACCACATGGCTACCTCAGTTGTCTTCCATTCTAAAGCTTCCATGAGTGAAATATGCACAGCAGCAACATGAGCTACTCCGCATAACTTTATTACTCATTAAAATTGGATTTAGTCTACAGGGGAAGAGCCACCTTTGGTTCTATGATTCTCAGGATGATTCTCAGGAATACCCTTCCATAGGGCCACCCAGGATCTAAAGTAGCTGGGGACTGTGTCCCATCAGTCAAGAATAGATGAAAATTGACAACATCAGATAAAGAACTTATATCTTACCATAACATTCCATCTGTGTTGTTGATCTTCATCTATTCTTGGCGTCCCATCCTCCTTCCCCCTCCTGTGGATTCCTGGTGGAGCGATCTTTTGTCCTGGGTTTTCTGTTAGGACACTCCTTGGACATGGCTTCTTCATTTGGAATTAGTTTCCTTCTATTGTTCTATAAGTCTGCAAACTCGATCTGAGGTAATGAAGAGGGGGCATTATGGATAGACTATTAGCTCGAGAGTTTTTTGGCTGCCACGCGCTATATAATGGCCAGATCGTTTCTGAGGATCAGAACCGTAACCCCATCAGTCAAAAATAGATGAAGATTGACAACACAGATGGAACGTTATGGTAAGACATAACTTCTTTTTTTTATCACTGGGCTTCTGCCTCTGCAATAAAGGTCCAATTAGCCACCTTTTCTAACTTCCATAATGGTTTTGGGGACCTTCTTCTAATTTCACATAGATTATGTAAGGTGTTCCTCAAAGGAACCCTATGTTTCAAACCTCCATTTAAAGACCCTCTACCCCCATGGGATCTGACCATTGTTCTTCAGGAACTGGTGCTTACTCCCTTTGAGCCAGCAGCGACATGCGACCTAATGTTTCTTTCATGGAAAATGCTTTTCCTCATAGCTATAACTTCTGCAAGCCTAGGCTCTGAGATGCAGGCTTTATACTCAAAACCTCCTTACTTAGTTTTCCATAAGGATAGAGTCTCACTCAGAACCAATCCATCCTTTCTTCAGAAGGTAGTCTCAGAGTCCAACATTAATCAAACCATAGACTTGCCTGTTTTCTTTCCTGATTTTTCCAACAAAGGTGAATGCTGCCTACATTTGCTGGATGTTCACAGACAATTACATTTCTATTTCAGCAGAAGTAAACAATTTAGAAAGTCAGAGCAGTTGTTTGTATCCTTTTTCTGGCCCAAATTTAGGGAAATCTGTCTCCAAAGTTACCTTGTCAAAATGACTAAGCGATTGTATTTCTTATATATATAGTAAAAAGAATTTCATGTTACCTCGCCTGTGAGAGCGCATTCTACCAGATCAATGGCCAGTTCAGCTGTTTTCCATGCCAAGACTTCTATGAATGAAATATGCACAGCAGCAACGTGGGCTACTCCACATACCTTTATCACTCATTACAAATTGAATCTGGTCTCCAGGGGTAGAGCTTCCTTTGGTTCTGTGGTTCTCAGGAATATCCTTTCACAGGGCCACCCAGGATCTAAAGTAGCTGGGGACTCTGTCCCAAGAGTCAATAATAGATGAAGATTGACAACATCAGATAAAGAAGTAATGTGCTTACCACAACGTTCCATCTGTGTTGTTGATCTTCATCTATTCTTGTCAACCAGTCCTCCTTCCCCCCTCTTGTGAATTCCTGGAGGAGTGAACATTGGTCCTGGGTGCCTTGTTAGGGTTCACCTTGGACAGGGCTTCTTCATATTTGGTTATGATTCTTCTAGCTGTCTACAAGTCTGCAAACTCAATCTGAGGTAATTTAGAGAGGGGCATTGTGGGTAGCGCCTTAACTCGAGAGATTTTTGGCTGTTGCAAGCTGTATAATGGCCGGACCAGTTCCGAGGATCAGAACCGACTGCCCAAAGGTATAGAACAAATGAAGACTGACAACTCAGACGGAACAGTATGATAAGAATATAACTTCTTTATTTCTAACATAGTAGAAGATATTTTATGAACCAAGTCAACGTGGTGAAAGGAGATTTTGTAAACTGCTATAGAAAACAGACAAGAGGCAGTCGGAATTTAAAGGACAAAATTAACAAAGGAACCAAGGTGTTGGGAGCAGATGACTAGAAAAACAAAGAGGGATGAGGCCATGCAGAAGTTTGGATTGCAGGTTAAAGACTGCTTTCCCTACCATGGATTAATATTAAGAGTATAGGCAAAAAGACAGGAATAGGGGAGTACCAAGTGAAAGATCTGCTCAGGCAAAGTTTTTAGTTGAGTCTAGAGCAGAAGCTGCTGTTAAAAACAGGATAATTAGTAGGATATATAAAATACTGCATAATAAGTATATAAATCACAATCAGAAGAGGTTGGAAAAGATTAGGAGGAGAGACTGGAAGGTCAATTTACTTAGAAACAGTGTGAAGATATCAGTATGGCTCAGAAGTATGCATCAAAGTCCAAAAGGTTTGAAATATTTGCTTGGAAGTATTTGATATTTTTTTTATACCATAAGCAGACTTTGATTTTTTTCTCAGGTAGACAGCAAATACTGCAGATGTGATGGGAAAGAGAGAGGTAATTGGGAACATGTTTTTTGGGAGTGATTAGAAAAACACTTCAGAGTATTTGTCAGAAATATTTGGGGAGCAAATAGCTTTAACTAAAGAAATGATTCTTTCAGGTTGGGATACAGAATTTGAATTGCCTAGATATAATAAGGCCTTTTAGATGCCAAAAAAGCATGTACCAGAAACTGGAAATCAAAATGTAAACCATCTATAACTAAAGTACTAAATATTGTTAAAGAGAAGAGGACTGGAGGTGAGAGCTTAAGGGAAGAAGCAAATTGCACTGAAGTGAACTTTGTGGGAACAATACATATAGAATAATGTTCAGGATGAGGAGTGAGGTTTAAAAGATATAACTTGAGCAATTTATATAATGTTGAACTGAATGGCAATTATAAAAAAGTAAAATGTTGGTCTGTTTTCTTTTCAGTTAGTTATGTGTATCTGTGTTGTTTCAATTGCAGTGTAATAAAGAAGTTAAACGGGAAAAGCTCAAGTAGGCAGTAACCACTGAAGTATAAAGGTTATACTCTGCAGCCCCCCTAACTTCTTTTGTTGTAAGGATGGCAGCACCCCAGAGATAAGTGCACTCTGCATCTGCTTGTGATGCTACCCTTCAAGCATTTTCTACGCTTTCTTGAAGTTATAACCTTTGTACCTCACAATTTCAGAGTTTCTCAACTGTTTTGCCTTAAAATCCCACTCACTAGGTTGAATAAGGAGACGGTAACAGTAAGCTGTCTATCAGGTGCCAGAATCCGACACGTAACACACGCACTCAGGTCACTCCACAACAAGTACAGGTTTGACTCTATCTTTGTCCATGTGGGTGTGAATGACCTGAGACGCACCTCCCTGAACTACATGGAAAGAGACATGGTGGAGCTCTTGGATTATGTGGCCCAGGCAGGTATAACACAAGCCCTGAGCAGTATCCTGGTGTCACCCAGAATGATACTGCAGTACAAACAAAAAATGATTGACTTCAACAATTGGCTAAGTTTCTGGTGTCATTCTAATGGGATCCAGTATCTGTCTGCTTGGGATGACATGATTGACGGACCTTGATGCTTTGCCAGAGATGGCCTGCATCTGTCACCCCTGGGTTTCCGGATACTAGTTAAGGCTCTTGCCACCCTATAGTGCCTTTTTTAGGTGGTGTTCCAAAATCCAAATTACCACCGTAACAGCTGTAAGTAAATGTAGTCTGAGGGTCATGCTGCTCAACGCTAGAAGTTTAAATCTCAAGATGCACTCACTCGAAGCATGCCTCAAAATGGAGAATATCGACATTTGTGCTGTAACGGAGACCTGATTTAAAGCAGGAGAAAGCACCCCTGCGCTACTAGGCTATAAGTTATTCCACACCTTTCAGCCCTGAAACATGGACCAAAGCTCCAAAGGCAGTGGTTTCTCCATATTCATAAAGATATGCACACTTCCAGACTGGTAGCCTAGCATAACGCATCTGAGATACTTCAGGTACAACTTAGATTGGGTAAGATGGTGATCCAGGTTATAGCCTACTGAGGTCCCCAACCATGTCCCTAGACTCACTCCATGTTTCTAAGCACCCTGGAATCTGTCAAGGTCTAACCCAACACTCTCTTACTAGGAGACTATAACTACCCCTCCATCAACTGGGAAAAGTACTCAAGTCCCAGTACACTGGACCAACTCTTCCTGGAATTCATCAATTCCAGTGCACTGGACCAGCTCATTCTGACCCCCACTAGAGGAAGCAACATCCTTGATCTGGTTATTACATGGGCAACAGTTGCTCTACACCAATAGTCAATCCCTCCCTGGTCAGATCTGACCATAAACTAATCACCATGGAAGTCCACATCTTACCCACACCCCCCACAAAGGTAACCACCTTGAAAAACTACTCCAAAGCTGACTTTGGACTCCTAAAAACAGAGGTGGCTAACTTCACAGCACCCATGCCAATGGAAAATAGCTGCATGACTGCCGAATCATACACCAATGCACTGTATGAACATGTACGCAAATGCATGGAATTAGCCATACTCAGCAGAACCAAGACGCTCTCCTCCAAAAAAAGGAAGCCAATCTGGTGATCCCCTGCCATTAATAAATTCTACAACAGAAGGAAGAAACTGTTCCAGAAAAAGGTTAAGTCCCAAGACTGGAAAAACTCCCTTATTAGCCTCAACAAAAAGTTGAGATCCCTCATCAAATCCTCTAAAGCCAGCTATGAAGGCAGAATTACGGCAGACACTAAAAACAATTCCAAAGCCTTCTATAGCTATATCAAGAACCTCCACAACAATACCCAGATTTGTTCTGAGATACTGCACAATGGTACCTCCTATACTCAGCCAACAGATATTGACAGTATACTGGCCGACAGATTCACCACCACCTTTACCCCCCTAATGTTCTGTTGAGTTGCTTGCAGAAGTGGAGTCATCTACCTTCCCAATGTCCTCATTTGTTGTATGGTCTTCTAGTGTAGTTTGTCCTTATGATTTGGTATGTATCTTTCAGATTACCAGTAATCTGTGCTGTTTCTACCTGCTCATCAGTAAACCTTTTTACTGTCCGTTATCGCCAAGTCTGTTTCTCGGGGTCAGGCGCCTTGCCAGCAAGATATTTCCATGTGATAAATCTGGTTAGGCATACATGGCTGAAGTGATATTCAGCTGCAGAGAAGTATGGCTTTTGCAAATTCCCTGTGACCAAAGAGAAGCATACAGTGCCATGCCCACAACTTTAATGACCAAGTACATGGGGGCAGAAGAAGTAATGAGTGTTGTGCTCGGTGTGCAGTACATGCTTATGTAACTACAACATGTAGAAGTGTGCCACAACATGGAGGAAATTCTGCATACTGCTGTAGTCACATTTATACTCTAGTATGCATTTTAGGTAATATTCCCTAGACACTGTGAAGGGGGTAGTGGTCTATACACACCAATTATAAAGGCACTGCCCATTGTTCACTGCATTTGTACTGCCACTGACATGCTCACTGGCCAGCTTGCTGATGATGATTGCCATACTGCCTGCTGTCTCATGTTGCCTTGGGGACCATGGACATTATGTCCCCCCTGTGCACTTCATTATTGACATTGTGGGCATGGCACCACATTCTTCTCTTTGCCCACAAGGAATTCGCAACAGCCATATTTCTCTGCAGCTGAATGTCACTTCCTACAAGTGTTTTCAACCAAGTGTACCACAGGGAAATGTCTTGCTACCTAGGTGCTCGAACCCCTGTTTCTCTGTTTGTGGAGCAAAGACATTTCCTCCTGTCATGCATTGCAATTCTCTTTCTCTCTGTTTTATATGTATATTGTTTTTCCAGAACTTCCATGGCATTTTTTTTATTAACATCTGTACTTTGTACATCCTACAAGTTCCAGTGTAGCAAGTATTAATCTAATGCATTATCCCATCATGTATAATTTCAGAATTTCCTGTGGCTGCCATTAACTCTTCTTCTGTAATCATTGTGTTTGTGGGATGTAAACTGACCCTTAATGTTGCATAACCATTCACATTGAATGTGAGCTTGTTTACATATCTTAACAACCTTTCTTATGGCTTATTGTTATTCTATTGGCGGTCACAGTAATCTTAGTTTTAATGCATGCCACTTCAGCTTGCTCTTTATCGTATACTACACTACATATCTCCTTATTATAACAGTATTCCTGTGATGTAGATAATTTAAACATTCTGTTTGTGCCTTTTGTCATAGAGGCTTCTTTAAGTACTGTATACTACTATAAAGAAGTGGTCTTAGTCTATTATGGTGCTGTGCTTTCTACTATGGAAATAAAATGTACTTTTTTCTTAATTTTAGACTTTTTTTGTAAATGTACTACAAATGTTTCATCAGCAAAATAAAACCAATGCAGTACAGTCATAGTTGTCAACCAGCCAAACAAGTTTTTTATTTCTTTAAAGGCATATTAGAGTAAACAAGCAAAGTGAGTATGCAGTAAAACATTGTGCACAATCAATATTTTAACACTTTTAATAATGATTTAATAGTTGCATTGCTATATGTTGGTTTTTAATGGGGATTTAAAGGCAGCAACAGCTGGGGAATCTCTAAACCAGTGAGGTAGAGTTCTTTATCTTCAAAGAAACAGTCAGAAATGCTTGAAGGAACATGTATGTTAAACTGGCCTTTGGAAACTCAGCAGCTCTGCAGGCAAGGAACCATGAATTTAAAACAGTAGGGTCATACAAGGTCTTTCAAATAGGTCTCATAAAAGCTGCAATAAACTAATACTAACACCTTAAAATGACTCATAAGAGGGACAGGAACCCGGTGTAAGAGACTGTGTGGTATGTGTTATATGAGACCAGCTCAAAATCCCCAATAATATCCTGGCCATGGCATTGTCAACTATTTGACCAATGCATAATTTATTAGACAGACTGATACCAAGTTTATTAAGAAGGCTGTTTTCTGCTTTGAGTAACTTCACTTACAGGTGTTCATTGTGTAACTGGAAACTAGTGCATCATGTTACATTCAGTGTCACCTTGCTTCTTTGTCAGTGTTAACGTTTTATTAAGCCTGACCTTTTAAGTTTTGCCTTTTTGATCTAACCACAGTTTAGTGATCTGAAAGGCAGAGTTAGCCAATGGCCCTTGGTGATTATAACAATGCTTTTCTTAATAGTTATGGCAGATTTTATCAGTGCCTTTTTTGGTCCTCTGATGTTCTTTGAATTTATAGCTATAGTCCGTGTAGCAATAGCTTTGTATTCAGCAGTACTGTTTGCCTTTAAAAAGTACTGTTTTGTTAAGCATAGTGTTACACACTGAACGTATTTCTGAAGTATATAAACAAATGAGGAATGAACTGAAGATAGCTACATATAAGAAGCACGCTGCTTTGTCATGCTTATTAATCTGTGGTCAGATATAGAGTAAATACTAGTGTAAATAAATAAACTATAACTGCAATTTCTGTACCTATCTATGAATGTGGCTGATTGGCAAAATCTATTTTTGTATAATATTTCACTTATGTTACTTAAGTTAGTCAAGTTTAATTGTTTATTTTTAGTCTTCTCCCACTTTGTTGGTGTGTTTGTAAGGGGTAAGATTGCAGTACAGTGGGGCTAAGAAAGTTTATCCTTATCCCCATTGTGCACTGTTGAACTGAGTACAGAAGTGTTTTTTTGGGATGTGGATGCTGAGTTTTGATCCTGCAGAAACACTTCTTTTGTTTGTTTTTGTTTTTAATTTTTGATGGTTCAGATTTGATTTGTTCCTTAAGATGCATTGAGTTCTGACCAGAAAGGTCTTTTGTTGTCAGTTTGTATGCTGCAATAGATAGGTACCTAAACTGTGTCAATGTTTTCATATTACTGCACTTGTTATTTTTTAACATTATATGTCAAAGGCTATAGAAGAAGGCATTTTCTCTTGTCTACTCAGTTGTATCTGCCAACTACCCTGCTGTCATCTGTACAGTGTGCCTTTAAAATGAACCTGTTACCTACTGACCTGCATTCCATCAGACCCTCTGGCAACAAATTCCAAGGCTTCCACCATTCTGCCCGGATAAGTACTGTTTTCATAAATCAGTCTTGAGTCATCTCTCTTTAGCTGAGTTTCCTCTTCCACTCTTTCTGTCCTTCCTCTTGATTGGCGGTAATGTTACGTACAAGTACTGTATCATTTTTTTCTCCTGTTATCCTGTGTTCATATTCAAAACACTCTGAGACTTTCCTTATAGTCTAACTTCACCTTTTTTGGCATTTCATTTTCTCACTCTACCAGTCTACTCACCCTTTCATTGTATAGCTGTGAGAAACTGGATACAGTGTTTAGATGCTACTCTACCAGTGCTTTCAGCAGTGAGAGGAATATTTAGCAAATTACATCTGTTTGCCTGACTACACACCCCAACATTATTTTGGCTTTAATAGGTACCTTATGTTTTGCATGATTCATTCCTAGGTTTAATAATATCCTCTATTCCATTTTCTCCTCTGTTCTTCTCAGGGTTATCCCTTGGCATGGATATGCTTATCCTAGATTTTCCCATAACTGTGTTCATTTTTCATATTAAACTCCAGCATTGTAATTCTAAGTAGGAGTAGCAAAACACTGGAACACGTTACATGGCACTGAATCTACTTCTGTTGATAGCTGCAAATAGATGTATTTTATTTTGAAACTCCAGCATGATAACAAACCAAATATGCTACCATTACTTCATCCTGTCATCAGCCTTATCTTTTCCTCCTGCTTTCATACTCTTGTTTTTCTCTAGATATTTTCCCAGTAACTGTCCTGCTGCTTCTTCCATTTGATCAGCCACTTTCTTATCTGTCTTAACATTTGGGGCCTCAACCTCATATCTTTAAGTTCCTGCTGTGAAAAACTGAGGGGTTGCCAGCCCAGCCAGATAGAATTTTGTAGATAATTCTATGTCAATGTAAATATTAATATAATCCACAGGCTTGTTTTACAACTATAATGAAAACTCAATGTAAAAAAAACTGTGTTATATGCTGAACTTCAAAAATGTAACCACAGTGCACCCTGCTGGAAGAAAGCTGTTAAGTAAAGAATTACAACTGTGTTTGATCTCAAGCTCAGAGACAGGATGTCTGGTAGCAAATTCTTTCTGTTGTTATTAAGACAGAGATAATTACTAGATTGTACATGTAAATGTGTATGTTATTGCTGTGGCTTCCTGGCCAGGTGCAGTTTACAGAGCAATGTAAATTTTGAGTTTCCATTAGCCTGGGAACTAAAGGAGAAGTGATACAAATGATGTAACGTGTAATGACTCAGCAGTACTGGGTATTATCAATTTAAGACTTTTTCAGAGAGAAAGATTGAGCATTTTGGATTTTGTCTGAAGCTGACAACAACTCATCAGCACTTTGCCTTTTAAGTAAAGTTATTTAGGACATAGTTTTTCTTAGAGTTAGATAGGAATTTAGCCAGATTATTCTAGCTGTTTCCTATGTTTATGTCAGACTATCCTACAATATTTTTAAAGGATTTCTGAACTCCTGATTAGCACTGTGTTGAATTGATGAGATTTGTTTTGTGTTTTCATTATTTATTGTTAAATATTTTTAAACCTTTCAACTGTGGCTGCTTTATGTAGAGGTAATTTATGCTCTAGAGTACTTGCATGTATTTGGTGATACTGTCCAAGCCACTCCAATAGTCTTGCTGCTTAGTCACACTTATTATTTGGATAACAGTAATATTACACAGTGCAATTGATCACCCTTTGAGAATGGCCTTATAGTAGCTGATATTAGTGGCTAGTGGCAGTCAGTACTGCCTTGTAGTCTGGGCAGAAAGGAGGCACAGCTGGAGAACCTGTGCCAGCCTTCCCCAGGAGTGTCTACATGTAAATCAAATGTTAGTGTCCGTGTGCATCAGCTACTTGGGCAGGAACACGAAGCACTGGTTGGACAGAGGGTGGAGGTTTTAGCTTGACCACTAGGCTGAGATCTGGACTTGATAGCTGTGCCAGTGGGGAGTCTTGTTGGGGATCTGGAGAGAAAGGGAGAAACCATCCTCAGACTGTCTGTGATCTTTGTGTGCTCTTAAGGGACATTGTACTTTACTGTGTGTGTACTTCTTACCCCCCCAATGTGGACACCCCTCACTGGTGCTAGTGGTGAGGATTGAGGCTCCTTGATTACTGGGCCAGTGCATGGGCATCACACTTACCATACAGCATCAGTAGAATTCCAGTACACCACAATATGTGAGTTCACACTGATTCACTCAGTGACCCAAGGAGGACTTCTGATCTGCTGAAAAATAATTTTACACAAGGTGTTCTCGGATGGAAGCAAGACAAACAGCCCTAACTAAATAGGCCTAGCTGCTTTCAGAGACAGCATTTTCTGAATTCCAGACCCATGACATCTTACTAATTTTGTAAGAAAGGACTGTATACTTTTGATGGTGATCCACCAAGTAAATACTAACATTTTAGCTCTGTGTGTGACAGCTCATTTCATCCTTTTAGCTTATCTTCTTGGAATTATGTGAGATGCTTCTTATCCCCTTTGCCAGTTTTCCCCACTCATGCTAATCTTACCTCTCCATGCTGCCACCTGAGCCTACAGCACTTCTGTAAATCCTAAAATAGGGAACTCATTCTTTTTTTTTTACTTCCTGCCTCCTATTTTTAGCAGTCCATTGTCTGATTAACACATCATGTATTCCCCAATGTGCCTGAAAAACTTTTGTTTTGTGTTTTGTATGATATTTGCCCCCTACCAGCCATCTGCCTTCCCTTAATCACACATTAGTCTGTCTGGGCTGGGGGACTTTTTTCAGATAGTCATGAGGATGCTTTGTACTCTTGCCAATGAGGGCATTTTTCATTTTATGGCCTAACCCTTCTCCTGGTGGTGACATGCAAATTTGCCTAACATCAAGGGCTGCATACATCCTTTCTCTCTGAGCATGCTTGCTTCTGTGCTACTGTAAATGGTTGAGGTAGTTGTGCCCACTTGTTTGCTGCATAAGCTCCCCTTCATCCTGATGGGACACCACTCTTCAGCCAAGACCTTGTTATCAGAACAGCTGTGTGAGCTGGGTGGGAATCAGAGTCCTTCCCCACTAAAGATGGGCACACCCATTGTACTTGCCTGCAGCATTAAGCACCTGAGCTGGGTTGTCTAGGCTATAATCAGGACTTTATGTCTGTACACCACCAACTCATGCTTCTAAAAATTACTTTCCATTTTCTTCTCATGTAGCTATCTCATTTTCTTATGGTAATTTTGCATAGCAGAAAAGCTTTTACTCCTGTCCTTACTTGAAATTATTGTCTCCCTTTCCCATTTGCTTGTCACGTTCCTTTATGATCTCTTATTTGCACTGTTAGCTGCCTTGGCATTCATTTTTATCCAGGCTGGCTTCCTCTTCATCCCATATTTCTGTGTTCATGGATTTTCTGCTTTATTTTCAGTTCTTCCTTGATGTATCCCATACCTCTTCTGCAAGTATAATTTCCTGGTAGCCTTCTCTGTTTTGTCTTTTTGCTTTCTAATGGACTGAGCTGTACCCGCCTGTTGTCCTAGATTCTCACTTCTTGCCAGTGCTCCCACATCCATTCCAGTGACAATGACTTCTCTAAATGAATTTTTTCAATAGATTTTAGTAAGTGTATCTGTAAGAAAACATTGAGGAGTTATTTTTGAGTAATTATTTTATCTGAGCACTCTATGCATATTGCCTCTTTTATTTGTCTGTGCACTTGGTCTCTAGTAAACCAACTTTATCTGTATATGCAGGAATCCAGAGTGATCATTGTTGTCAGTGGTACTGTCACCTCTCTTAATTGTGCAATTACTCTTGAACTGGTAAGTTACAGAAGAAGAAATATCCTTCTTCCTTGGAGTTGTTTTTTACCCAAGTTTGTCTTCCACCAGAGGCATTACCTTTTCCTTTCTCTGCATGCTGTTGAAGTAGATGCATTCTAATTTGATGATGAGAGAGTAAGACCTCTTCTGACCTAGTGATCTGCTTCTTGCTTGTGTTGTAATCCTGCTTCTAAGTCTGTCATCATTTTTCTAATTGTCTGCTAGTTTAGGAACTGTAGCAGATTACCATGGAGTGGCTGTCTCTCTGCTTCAGTTTTACATCCAGCTTCTTACTGATCTAGTACATCTATTAATCCTCAGTCTCTTCTGGACAGTCCTGAATTTAAATTGCAGAGTTAACCCCTCCCTCATTTTGCTTTCTTTGTCTTTTATTTTTTTCCTGGTAACACCATATCCGAATCTGTTCCTTTGTGGCCATTGTGTTTGTTACTCATGCAGTGGCAACTGCTCTGAGTGCAGCACACACCTGACTTGCTTGGTTTTCTAGACTCATAGCATTGTGTAGCATTGCCTTCCATTCATTTTCCTTCATCTTTTCCCTTTGTTGAATATTGTTTTCTGTGTTTCTCATCGTATTCTTTGTGTTCTTTCTGGTTGTTTTGCTTTGTCTCCACCCAACACTTCCGCAACTAAGATGAGTTTAAAGCAGCAATTGGCTAAGTATATTATTCTATTCTACTTTTCTTGTTTTCTATTTTCTATTTTGGTACAAGCCCAAATCTTTATTTTATTTTATTTATATTTTTTTCAGGATAGTGCTCTGATCTCAGTGGATAATTTTTGCAGGCACAGCCCAGGTGACTAAGATCACATAAGAAATGAACAACATATTTATATATACAAGGATATGCTAGAAAAACAAATACATGTAAATTTGTATATATGTGTGTGTGTGTGTGTGTGTGTGTGTGTGTGTGTGTGTGTGTGTGTGTGTGTGTGTGTGTGTATAGATGTACATATTTACAGGTTCAAGAATATGCTACATCATTTAGTTCAAGAAGCAGTTAACAATGTCAAAATGCAGATGGAAGACTGGAGTTATGCTTAGCAGGTCTTTATGGAAAAGATGTAGCTATAATGACTGAGGTGGCTTATGCTACAGGTGTAACATTATACAGACAGGTATGAAGACATTAGAAAATGAGGCAGGTGAGAATAGTTACAAGAAAGAATACCATGGGGAGAGGCCAGAAAAAAGGTATGAGAGGCATTCAGAGGGAAGAGGAGTAGAAAGGAGAAGTGTGAGAGAGATACAAATAGAAGAGGGAGGCAGGATGAATAAGAGGCAGTAGAAAGTAATAAGGATGACAAGGTAAGATAAGGAAGGGTAAAATAGGGATAAAGATGTATGTGAGAAAGGTCAACGTACATGCAACATGACCTGAGTGAGTGCAGCTGCACTTTGGGTGAATAGAGGTGTTTCTTGAGCTGTTGTCTGAGTTCAGAGTACTTTTGGACTTCTTGGGTTGAGAAGAGAAATGGAGTCCCATTGTTTAGGTGCTAGGATGTAGAATGCATGGCCAGTGCAATAGAGTTTACTTTCTATTAATTCCTTAAGTCTTGCTTTCTGTTCCAGTGATTTGGCACTAAGCTATAGTATTCTATATTGCCATGTTTTGTTTGCAGAAACATGAGCAGTTACTTTCATGTGGCGTTCCCTAAACTCTGTTGCTTCCTGCTTTGCTACCTCTCCTGTTTGAAGATTATTTGTCCCTGTAATTGTGATGACCTGATGGACACACGCTTTCTTTTTTTATTGTTCCTTAATATGCTTGATTTCGTCTGTTAAATGTCATGATAGCTGCTGTCTTAATCTATACCAGACTTTCATTTTCTCCCCTTTTCTTTTCATGTAAATCTTCCTTGTAGTTGATTTCTCAAGTATCAGTATTTCAGCACCATCAACGTACTTTCCTTCTTTCCCAGTATTTTCCCTTACTATCTGACCTCTTTCCTTCTGGATCCACATTTTCTCTTCTGTCAGAGAGCCTTCCCATAAGTGACATAACTGGTTTATGTGGCCTCCATCCCCATTGTAATTTCCTGATATTCTTTCCGGTACTTGCATATTATCGCAACCAGATTTTCACGACAACAGTGGTTGCTTCCGGATCAGTGAATGTGCAAGTTAATGTGCTTGAAATGGAAAACGGTGTGTTTTCTTTAACAAAATAGGTTGTTTTCCGGAGTGCTACCAACACAAAGTACATAACATACTGTTGTTGTTTCTTCGTGCTCTTTACTGGCGGCAGCATGTCGCTGCATTGCAAGGCCGCCCACTGAATGTTCTTTGTCAGCCCATGCTGTGAAATAACGGCTATTCTACGTACATTTCTTTTAGTTTGGCTTCAATTGTCAGGGCTGTTGTAGCATCCTTGACCGCCATAGCTGAATGCAAGAATTGGTTAAGGCATTCAATAGTGGCTTGCCAGTAACAGCAGGTATTCAGGCTTCTGAGGAATGTGGTTATTTATTTACATGTGCATTTTTTAAGCGTAGTGGAAAGTTGTTGGATCAGAGATATATGCATCTTTTTTGAATTTGGCACCCTTGCTGCAATGTTTTGGCCCTTTTTTTCCCCCAATTCCAACTTATATGACATGACTGAACTGATTTTATTTGGAAATCAAACACAATGCCTCTTAGCACTTGGATCCCGATCATGACAAATGTTCGTTAATGTTGATAAAATGTAATACAGAGTGTTTTCTTTTAACAATACACCTTATTTTCTGGACTGCTATCAGTACAACGTGCAAGACATGCTGTTGTTCTTTCTACTGGCACCCGTGTCGCTTCCTGCAAGTCTGCCCGTTGAACGATGTGCCAGTAAACACCATTAAGAAAGAACAACAACATGTCTTGCACATTACACTACTTAAAACTTAATCACATTAAATGGAGATATTTAGTACCACAAAATAAATGCCATGAAGTTAGTGTATTAGTAACAAAATACATATATGCAAAAGTATGTGAAAGATTATATGAAAGAAACCAAAAAACTATTAGAATTATAATTAAAACTTAGCCAGTCTTAACTTGAGAACTAGTTAAACTGAAATATATTCATTAATACCCAGTTCACTGCTGGCGTCTAATCTAATTTGCCAGTAGAATTCTCAATACTCCAAATAGGTTTCCGAAGCCCCACCACTAAGGTTAGGCACCACGATGTCCAAGATTCCAAAAATTAACTTCTGAAAATGTTTATGAGACAGAGAGTGTTTAAATGAAGCATTTTTAGGTTTTGAGAATGTATATTGTACAAATGTTCATAAATTCTCCTTTTTTGGGGCCGTTCAGTCTTCCTGATGTAAAAAGTGGGGCAGGAAATCCACTTGGTCAAGTATACCACTTTACTGGTATTACAGTTCCCTCGAAGTAACTGGATATTGTCTTTCAAATTGTTATCCAAAATAATATGGTCTCCTTCTAAAATATAAGTACAGTAGGCACAACACCCATATTCTGTAGTACCTTTTCTAACTCCTACTGAACCTTCATATCAAATCTACTGGGCATTGGCTGTACTCATACCATGTTGCTAATGCCTGTAGCTCCTTATCCCTATACATCAGGTCAATACCCTCACTTCCATCCTTCAAAGACATTCTGAAAGGCTTTCTATAAAAAAACTCCCGTATATCCACAACAATATTGTTCAGAACTCATTGTAAGCACTAAACAAGCTACAAATTACTACAGCACTCAACTTTCCTCACTTATCTAGAGGAAAACAGTTTTTAGTACTTAATAAATAAGCACTTATCCAGGCATGTCTAAGGGTCAGCTCCCGGTGTTTTCTCCTGTTTACCTGATGAATCTGGGCATCTAGGGGCAATGCAGCAATTGCCTCATGTACACTGATAACCCTCTCCTCCTACCACCAGCCACTACAACCTGTAAGAGATGCACTTATATAGCCAAACTGGAAGCAAAGCTCTCTTCACCCAAGACTGGACCAGACAGTCAAGAAGAGAAGGTAAATACTTGCACTACACCACACTCATCACATAGTCCCTCAAAACCTATACCACCAAAACACACACACAGAAACACAAAACACACACCTACATTCGCGGAGGCTCTCAATAAAAATCTACCCAAGCATCAGGGACCTCCAAAACAGAAACGCAAACAACCTTTACCCCCCAACACAACCCAAATGACACATACCCTCAAACTCAGTGTACCACTCAACCACAGCCCATAAGGCATAACAACGTACCCAACACTCTAGTCATAGTTGACTATATAGTCAGGCACACTGATGTTCCACTCACCAGGCTAAACAAGAAAAAAGTTACTGTCAGCTGCCTGTCGGGTGCCAGGATCCACCACATAACGCACACACTCAGGTTACTCCACAACAAGTACAAATATGACTCTGTCATTGTCCATGTTGGTGTGAATGACCTGAGACGTACCTCCCTGGACTACATGAAAAGAGACATGGAGGAGCTGTCTGATCTTGTAGCCCAGGCAGGTATAACCCTAGCCCTGAGTGGCATCCTGCCATCACCCAGAATGATACCACAGTATAAGGACAAAATGATTCACTTCAACAATTGGCTAAGCTTCTGGCATCATTCTAAGGGGATCCAGTATCTGTCTGCCTGGGATGACATGATCGACAAACCACAATGCTTTGCCAGTGATGGACTGCACCTGTCGCCCTTGGGATTCCAGATACTGGCTAATGCTCTTGCTACCCCTATAGTGCCTTTTTTAGGCAAGGTTCAAATGACAAAGTCACCACTGTAACAGGTACAAGCAAACAAAATCCGAGGGTAATGCTACTCAGTGCTAGAAGTCTAAACCTCAAAATGCACTCACTCGAGGCACTCCTTAAAGTGGAGAACATCGACATCTGTGCAGTGACAGAGACCTGGTTCAAGGCTCCAGAGAGCACCCCTGCATTACCAGGCTATAATTCATACCACATCTTTCGGCCACCTAACCTGGACCGAAACACTAAAAGCGGAGGCATGTCCATATTCATTAAGGATATCCACACCTCCAGGCTAGTTGCTCAGCATAATGCATCTGAGATTATCCAAGTGCAACTAACTCTGGGCAAGACAGCAATCCAAATTGTGGCTTGCTACAGATCCCCACCATGCCCCAGGATTCCTACTGCTCATTTCTTGATACACTGGAAAATATTAGGGTACAACCTAACACCCTAATAATGGGTGATTTCAACTATCCCACCATTAACTGGGAAAACTATTAATGTACCAACTCTTGTGCTCAACGTTTTCTGGAATTCATAAATTCCAATGCCTTGGATCAACTTATCCACACCCCCACCAGGGGCAGCAATAACCTAGACCTGGTCATTACCAACATGGGCAACCAGTGTTCCACACCAGAGGTCAGTTACTTGTTGGTCAGATCCGACCACAAGCTAATCATCCTAGACATCCACATCCCACCCCCACCCCACCCCCATTAGGGAAACCACTATCAAAAATTTCTCCAAAGCCAACTTCATGCTTCTTAAGACAGAAGTGATAAACTTTACGACACCCATGCTGATGGACAATAGAGGTACGAGTGTTAAATCCTATACAAATGCACTTTGTAAGCACTTACATGAGCGCATGGATCGTGCAATCCCTAACAGAACCAAGATGCTATCCTCCAAAAAAGGAAGCCAATCTGGTGGTCCCCTGCTATAAACAAACTCTACAACAGAAGAAAGAAACTGTTGAAAAAAAGAGAAAAATCCCATGACTGGAGGTACTCCCTGGTCAGCCTCAGTAAGAAGCTGAGATCCCTCATAAAATCCTCCAAAGCTAGTTACAAAAACAAAATTGCCACTGATTCTAAAGACAACCCCAAAGAATTCTATAGCTATGTCAAGAATCTCAATGGCAATACTCAGATCTGCTCTAAGTTACAGCACAATGGCACTAAATATACAGAACCAACTGATATTGCCAACATCCTGGCAGATAGGTTCAGTGCCAACTTTACCCCCCGTCATCCTCTAAAGGGCCCATCTCTGTAATGGAAGAATGCAAAGTTCCTGTAGTCACGGCTGCACAGGTAAAAAACACACTCTCTAAAGCCAAGAACGCAGCATCCATGGGACCTGACAACATCCCAGGCTGTGTTCTACACGAACTACAGAACGAACTGGCACCCCACCTAAGTACCATGTTCAGTCATAGCCTCACCTCAGGCTTTCTGCCCAGTGAATGGCGCACAGCAACGGTTATCCAACTCCACAAAATGGGAGCCACCACTGACCCCGGGAACTACCGCCCCATTAGCCTGACGAGTCTGGTCTGCAAGGCTATGGAACATATCATCATGGAACGTATAAACAATGACATTGGTAATCTCCATATTCTGGACCCTACCCAGTTCGGGTTTGTAAAAGGCAGATCATGTCTCCTAAACCTAATAGACATCTTTGAAGCGGTCACCAAATCCGTAGATGAGGGTATGGTGGTTCACACAGCCTTTCTAGATCTCGCCAAGACTTTTGACACCATCCCCCACTCTGGAGTTATAGATAAACTCACTAAACTGGGTATAAATCCCTATGTCACAAGATGGGTTGCCAACTGACTCACTGACAGAACCCAAATCCAACTTCAGACCAATGACAAGTGGAGTACCACAGAGTTCAGTCCTGGGTCCTCTCCTGTTTGGTATCTACTTCTCTGAAAGACAGGCTAACACATTTGGCTAATGAAGTTCGCAGATGACTGCAAACTAGGAGCCATAATCAAAAATTCCTAACGATGTGGACATCTACAAAAGGGCCTCACTGAGACAGATGCCTGGTGTCAAAGCCATAGCCTCAAGCTCAATGCCAAAAAGTGCATTGTCATCCCTTTTGGTAAAAACTCTGTACCCATAAACTACCACATAAGCGGTAGTCTACTTAACACTGAAAGTGTGATGAGTCCTTCGAACATAGGTGGACAGTAGTCTCTCCTTTGATAATCAAATCGCCACAGTAGTCAAGAAATCCTTCTATGTGGCACACCTCATCACAAAAGGTTTCTCATCCAGGGAAAAAGAGGTAATTGTTCCCCCTCTACTCCTCACTCATTAGACCCATTATAGAGTACAATGCCCCTTTTGGTATGTACCTCACAAGACATCTACAACAACTGGAAAGGTCGCAGAAATACCTCACAAAGAGGATTACCAGCCTCAAACAGATGCCCTACGCAGACCGTCTCAAAAAACTCCAGCTTTACTCCGTTGCATATCGCCTACTCAGAGGCAATCTCTGCCTAACATACAAAGCTATGTCAGACCCAGAGCTGTTGGACATGCTCCACTTAAAGAAGTCCCAAGTCTGAGCTACACACTCTAGAGACCTAAACCTTGTCATCACAATAAACAGAACATGCTGGAGGGATAGATTCCTGTCCCAGAGACTTCCCATACTCTGGAACAAACTACCTATCTATATCAAACAAAGCTCCTCATTAGCACTCTTCAAGAAAAATCTTGATGATTGGATAGGAGATAGAAAATTCACCCTAAGGATCACTTCTGTGGCTCTGCTCGACAGGGGCACAGGAAAATAATTTTCTTGGGTGGCAAAAGCCAGGGTACCATTTGGCTAGGCTTATATAGGCACTAGGGCCAATAGCCTAGTACCTACCTATGAACCTATGAAAGCTGACTCTGTTCTTGCTCAACACCTGGATAAACTAGATTCCTAAATGTGAACAAATACCTGTTCATACCTTACATCTTCTTACTCTGACCTCTTAACTGACTTCCTTACTTCTATCAATTTCTCTCCCCTGGCTTTCTCTCTAAATATACCATAAGTTTGCATTTCTCTCACTTTGTATTGCAATTCCTGTTTGTTTTATATTAACTTACCTTTAATTTCTGTATAAACTGGCTAAAATTTCTCTAACTATTAAATCATTGTCATATAACTTGCATCTGTTCTTAACCAGTGTTTTCAAATTATGTCTAATTTGTATAATTATTTAAACTGCATTTGTTTTTTGTATTATTTTTCAAGATTGTAAAATTATTATTCTTAAAATGTTTTGTAATACTTTGGAGGTTTTCTCCCTGGGCCTCCACTGAAAATGGGTTCCTACCCATTTGGACTTTCCCAGTATGCAAATATCAGATCAATAAGTAAATAAATAAACAGCTAGTAAACTGGGAGAGAAAGGTAATTGTGCTGTTAACGTATCATAAGGGACAGGCAACAACAGATGCAGTAAGTTTAAGAACACAACTACAACAGAGTAGGTGGGAGGGAAAACAATTAGACCCGTAGCTCAGAGCTGACTGGCCTGGAACTGCCTCAATGCAAAGACACATCCTGAACTAGCCTGACACACATGTACAGTACACAAGATTACAAACAGGGCTTAATAACAACAGTTAGACCACATAATATGGCAAAAAATGCAGTGCATCTGTATACTGGGATCACTAATATATGCTTAAATACCTTAGCTAAAGCAGATGCAGACTGTTAAAATGAATTTAAAATCAGATCAATAAATGAAATCACATATGTCTTTCTCTGTTGTAGTAGAAATGTTACCAGACTGAACAATGAGAAAATAACTGTCACTTGCCTGTCAAGGGCCAGGATCTGCCAAGTTCCTAATGCACTCAAGTTAATTGCACTGCATGTAGCAGTATGTTTCAGTAATATTGTATGTAGGTGTAAATGGCTTGAGACATACATCCCTAGACCATATCAAGAGATTAAAGGTCAGAGGCTGGTATGTGATAGCATTGAGCAGCATTCTACCTTCACCAACGATGATACCACAATACGAACAAAAGATGACTGACTTTAATAGTTGGCTTAGTTTTTGGTATCATTCTAGGGAGATGCAACATTTGTCAGTGTGGGAGGACCTGGTTAACAAACCACATTGCTTTGCCAAGTATGGTCTGCACCTGTCACGTTCTAGACTTTCGAATATTGGCTAAAACATTGTACCCCCTCCCCATATTGCCATTTTTAAGTAATGCCAATTTGACAAACTTTACAACATGGCAAAAATCTACTTAAGGAAATTTAAAGGTGTTACAGCTGAATCCCAGGAGTCAAAACAAGAAGCTCCACTCTCCAAGTTCTCATCTTGGAGAATACAGACATCTGTGCAGTTTCCGAGACATGGTTTAAAGCCCCAGAGAGTACTCCAGAAGTGCACAGACAGGGACTAAAGGTGGAGAGCTCTCTGTCTACATCAATAACAAGCATATTTACAGGTTGATTAAACAAGATGATGTACTGGAGTTCCTCCACACCCAGATTACTGTAGGCAAAGTCCCATACCGTATCCTAGCAAGCTGTAGGTCACCATCTACATCCATAAAACCCATAGCTCATACATAAATCTATTGGAGACATTCACCATTAAACCAAATACCATACCCACAAGGGAATTTAATTATCCCTCTAAAAAAATGTGAATCCTACATGAATCCAAGTTTGTAGGTACAGAGTTTCCTTGACTTTGTAAACATAAAGACCCTGGACCAGTTAGTTCATACACCTACAGGTACAAGTATATTGGATCTCGTACTGAAAAAATAAGGGGGAATGCTGCACCCTTTCCAGTCCTCTCTGGTAAGGTCAGACCCAAAAGCAGTCTACTTTGAATTAACAATCAGTTCCATAAACCCAGCAAAACCTCTTACAGTTAGAAACTACTCCAAGGCAAACTACCTTTTATTAAGTGATAATTCAAAATGTCATGCCCCTCCAATTCCAGATAATACAGCAGCGTATGTGGAATTATTCAGAGAAGCACTGTACAGCCATGTCAGTGACTTAGTAGAGGCTGCTGTGCCTACCATAATTAAGCCCAAAACTAACTCATAAAACAAACCAGTTTCATGGAATCCAAAATTAAACAGGCTGTGCAAAAAAAAAATTCCTATCTAAAATTAGGAAGTGTAACAACAAAAAAGATAAAAACTCATATCAAACTGAATAAACAACTTAAAGGATAATTACGTCCAACAAAGCAAATTTTTAGGTAAAAACAGTATTTCCAGGTCAAGGACAACAACTAAGGCTTTTTTAGTTTTGTCCAAAACCTCAGAGGCAACACACAATAATGTGCCAAAAAGTTGGTAACTGGAGCCACATTCACGGAACTGGGGGACACAACAAATCTTCTGGCGGACAAATTTAGCTTCAACTGTACATACCCACCATAACCAGCCCCCCCCCCCCCCCCGAAATACTATCTAATTTAATCTCTACCACTATCAGTAGGGAGCAGATCTTGGATGCACACTCTTTAAGTAGAGGATTAATGACTCATAAATAGCCTGAAATATGACCTGTTGTGCCATGTGAATGGAAGACTGCAACGGTCATCCCTCTGCACAAAGGTGAACCATCAATGGATTCTGGAAACTACAGAATCATTGGTGTGATTAGTCTTGTATACAAAGTCATGGAAATAATTACCATGGAAACAGTGACATAGGAAGCCTTCAGACACCAGGCCGAATCCAGTATGGTTTTGTTAAAGGCAGGTAATGCCTATTGAACCAGGTGGACTTCTTTGAGAAGGTCACCATGGCAATGGCTGAGGGCAAAATTGCTAGGCTGAGGTCGGCAGTATACACTAAGGCATTTAATACAATACCCTACTTCGGCATTGTAAACAAACTCAAGGAATTAGGCATAAACCCCTGTGTAACTCTCTGGATAGCCAGCTGCCTCACAGACAGGACCTAGGAAGTTAGGATTGGAGAGATCATCTCCACAAAGAGGCCGGTCACTAGTGGCATCCCACAGGGCTCTATTCTGGGTCCACTTATCTTTTGCTTTGATTGCTGAAAAGTAGATTAAATTATGTCCTAACTAACATACACCCAATTAAAATAACCTCTAAGGTACAATAACTTGTGGAATGTGTTTGGGTTGCATGGCTAGTCTTCTAAAGGCCCCAGTGATTTTTAGCCAAGTTTGCACATACAAATCTAAGTGCAGTCTCTTCCCTTATAAAAAGAAAACTTTAAAGTGGTTAGCAGTTTTGCGTCACAACATTTGGTTTTCCATTTTGTTCTTGGCTGGTATCTCCCTTGTGCAGGCTTTGTAGATCCATCATCTTTATATCCACATAGGATATTAATGTTGATGTGTTTTTTCTTTTCACACCCCAAAGATGTGCTGTAATCCTGTAAATTGTCCATAGGTGTGTGTGTGTGTGTGTGTGTGTGTGTGTGTGTGTGTGTGTGTGTGTGTGTGTGTGTGTGTGTGTGTGTGTGTGTGTGTGTGTGTGTGTGCACGCACGCGCGCATGCAAATGATCATACATCTGGGGCTGCTGCCTCTCCCAGGATTAGTTTCATTACTTCGTGCCAACTGAGTATTTACCTGCTTATTTTGAATTTGTTTTAGAGTACTGATCCCATTTGACCAATTTCAGTCTTGATGTATGACAATGTATCCAGAGTGAATGACAAAATGCAATATATACATATATTATATACAAAGTGAATAGCATAGTTGGCTTGAGGTTAAGTTATATGACCAGAGAGATAACAGATACATTTTCCTAGGGTCTTGAAATGTATTTCTGATCAGAAAATGGGGTAAGAGGAAAGATCATTAAGAAAAGAAGGGTGATTTTCCCACCATTTGGGACCAAAGACTGAGAAATCATGGTCTGTATAATAAAGCCTAGTTTAGGGGGGGGTTGGAAGAGAGGACATGCGTGGTTAAGATGTCTAAGGTTGTCTGTTATTGCATCTCTGAATAGTCTGGAAGCTAGTGGGAGGATAGTGTCATTCTTGTTAAGTTTAAATAGTTGAGAGGCAATAGCCAGTAAGCTTTTGCGGTGGTTTATACTGGTATTCATTTCTTGGGGAGAGAGTGATGAGTCTGCAAATGGCCTTTGAAATGCAGTGAATGGTGGATACTTTTCTTTTAGAAGATGCAGCAATTTAGAAGACAGTATTCTATCTGAGCCAGTAAGGTATCTTTACCTATGGTATTTCTACAGAGTCTGAATAGGAAAGGGGAGCACCTATTAACCCAAAATAGGAGTGAGTTGATTTGTTTCTTTTTATTTGTAGTCCGGGTGGAGTTGGAAGTGTAGAAAGCGGTCCAACCAAAATCATGAGTATTTGAGTGAAGTAACATTTTCAGTAGTGATATTAAGATGATCGAGGATTTTTAGAGACCTGGAGATAGAAATTAGCTTTTCCCTAGTTCCAAAAATCATTGATTTTATTTTATAGTTTAACACTGACACACCGAATAAGGGTGTGAAAATTAGTCTGAAGTTCAAGTTCAAGAGAAGGGTCAGAGTGGTTGGAGCAGAATAGGATTATGCCATTAGCATAAAGCAAGAAAGTAAGATGGAGCAAGTGAAAAGGAAGTTTGTTAATGTAGATAGAAAAGGATAGAAGAGGAGAGATGCCAGCATAGATTTTTTTTTTTTGGGGGGGGGGGGCACCTTTCTAGAGAGGGACTGATGTAGAGGTTGATGAATTGAAATTTATTGAGAAGTGGCGGTTAGGGAAGTAGTTTTTGAACCAGAGCAATGTGTCATTTCTAATGCGTATTTCAGTGAAGTTGTTTAGGAGGTTTGAGTGATTGACAAGATCAAAGGTGCTGGTGAGGTCAATAAAAATGACTCCAGTAATTACGTCTTTGTTCATGCCATGAAGAAGATGAATGTTGTCGCTGTGTGTCCAGATAACTGTAGAGGTACTTTGACCAGACCAAAAGCCATGATGCTTTTAAGAGAGAAGCTGTTATTGGTTGATGTGTTGTTGAGTGAGTTGCAAATAGAGTATTTTTTCCAGAATCTGTCCTAGGGTGGGAGAGTAGAAATGGACTAAAAGTCTGGAGGATTGGAGGGGGTTGGGTTTCTTAGAGATTTTATAAAGGTATTTTTCCAGATATTAGACATAACATACAGTGTAATATATATATATATATATATATATATATATATATATATATATATATATATGTGTGTGTGTGTGTGTATAGGTTGTAGATGTGTTTCAACAGGGTCATGATTCTTTTTTTTTTTAATTTTAAACACCTTTATTGAATTATCACTTGTGACATAGGCAAATTTACGTTTATATAAAAGTAATCAAACTGTATTAACAAGTTCATGTTTACAAACATTATACTTCATATATATTGCTATATCATATAATCTGATCAACATTACATACATTAGTCAGTTCCTGCCCTTAAAAAAAAAAAAAAGAAATAACTTTATTAAACCATAACTTACAACACAGGCAATCATACAGTGATATAAATGAAAACAAACCACACTGACACAATCCTAGTTTCAAGCATTTTACATCACAAACCACACTCTCAGTTGCAAACATTATACATCACTTATAATCTACCCAATCATTTTCATTTAAACATTACATAGCTCATTTAAGTCCTGACTTCTTTTAAATCCCATTCCTCCTCTGTATGTATTTTTCCCACAATTCCTGTTTTTTTGCTATGTAGTTTGCTCATACATTTTCTAAAGATCTCAGTTCCAGTTGTTTTATCTTTGCTACTATATTCACTACATCTAGTATAGCTGATTTAGATTTTGATTTCCATTTTTTTAGTAATTCCCTGTAAGGAATCCTTAAAGTCTGCTAACTCACAGCACTCCAAGAAAATATGTTCCCAATTACCTTTTTCCTCCCTCTCATACCTCCAACATTTGCTGTCTCCCTAAGGAAAAATTCTCTGGAGTCTACTTGATGTATAAAAATATCTATGTAAACATTTCCAAGCAAAAATCCTAAATCTTCCTGATTTTGTTGCATATTTAGGAGACATACATATATCCTCCCATTGCTTCTTTGTGAATTGCTTATCCAGTCTCACTTCCCAATCCTTTCTAACCTCCTCTGATTCTTATAGTTATCATGCAATATTTTGTATTCTCCACTAATTCTTCCTTTTTAATGGCAGTTTCTGTTCTAGATTCTGTTAAAAACTGTACCAGTGCTGGTCTTTTGTTTAGGAACCACCTATGTCTTTCTCTTTGCCTTTACTCTGATATCAGTCCTTTTTATGGAAGGCAATCCATAACCTGCAGTCCAAATAAATTCTTGGTGTCTTCCCATTCCGTCAACACTCCCTCTCTAGTTATTTGCTCCCAACACCTTGGTTTCTTTGCTAGTTTTCTCCAATAAATTCCAGCCCCACTTGCCTGTTGTCTGTATCCCTAATTGCAGTCATCCCTATCAGCAGAATCTCCTTTCTCAATTCCCATGCTGGCTTAGTTCTTAGGATACTTTCTGTTACTTTATGGATCTAATGTTCTGTATGATTATTGTTATTCTCCTTAAAGGTCTGCATCCAAAATCTCAGTCTGTCCTTGTTTCTTCAGCTTCCACCCATTTCATCATCATCCCTTTCCTTTTCTGCTTGTGCTGTATATAGGAGCCTTAACTGTGTAGCTCTGAAATACCCCTTCAAATTGGGTGATCCCAATCCACCGTGTTCTACTGGAAGAATCAGCTTATCCCACTGGAAGAATCAGCTTATCCCACTTGACTCTTGCCGTCTTCCCCTTCCAGATAAATTCCTTCAGCTCTTTTTTAATTGCTACCCACAACTGCTCCTCTGGTTGATAAAAAATATGCCTGACCTGTGTATAAGACTAATGGGACTAAAAACATTTTAACTGCTTGTACCTTACTATCCATATCCATATAACAAAGCTTCCATTTTCTCAGTTTTTGTATTATCTTTTGTTTAGTCTCTTCCCACATATCCTTAGATTCAACACCCGGATAATTTTTAATCAATACTCCTAAATACTTCATTTTATGATGTCCCCATAAATGTGGATATCGCTGAACCAATTCATATGTGGGTACATAATCTACCACTATTGTTTTTGTTTTAGCTTCATTAATTTTGTATCCCAAAAAGATTTGAAACTGTCTCAAAATGTTCCACAACACTGTAATGTCTCTTTCTGGTTTTGTCAGATATAAAATTGTATCATCTGCAGATAGTGCCAGCTTTTCTTGACTACTACAGCAAGTATATCCTTGAATTTCTGAATGCCTTATTTTCTTTGCCAGTGGTTCTAAATATAATGCAAATAACAGAGGGGAAAGAGGACAACCCTCCTGGTTCCATTGCTCAAGCAGAAATTATCAGAGAGGACCCCACTCACTTTAATTTTCACCTCCAATCCCTCATATATCCTCCTAATCAACCTTATATTTTTTCAGCAAATGCTTACTGCCCTGCTCATAAAGTCCTAACTTACTCTGTCAAATGCTTTTTCTGCATCAAGACCCACCACCACCAATGGTATTTTCCTACATTCTGCTTCCCTCTGGATCATCAGTGTTCTGTTAATGTTGCAAATGTTTGTCTCGCCTCCACAAAACCACATTGATCCATATCTGTCAATTGTGGCTATTATAGACTTGAACACTTATGATGTTTAGTATTTAAATGGGCCTTTATGAAGCTGGATCTGATGGATCTGTACCCTCTTTAGGTAGTACAGCTACCACTGCTTTCTTCCAGGATGCTGGTACTTCTTCTCCTCATAAAATATTGTTAAACAAAACCTTATAGGTTCATAGGTAGCTACTAGGCTATCTGCCAGAAGGCATTTATAAGCCTAGCCAGAATGTGTTGGCTTTCACCGCCCCCTTAGATTAGTTCCCTGTGCCTCTGTCCAGCAGAGCCACTGAAGTGATCACCGGGGTAAACTTTCTATTTCCCATCCACTCGTCAAGGTTTCTTTTGAAGACTGTTAGCAAGGAGCTCTGCCTAATGTAGATTGGAATCTTGTTCCAAAGCATGGGAAGTCTCTGGGACAGGAATCTATCCCCCCAGCACATCCTATTTATTGTTGTGGTGAGGTTTAGATCCCTAGAGCATGTGGCTCAAGGGGATAAGGTTTTCTTTAGGTGGAACATGTCCATCAGTTCTGGGTTGGACATGACCTTGTATGTCAGGCAGAGATCACCTCTGAGTAGGCGGTATGCAACCGAGTACAGCTGGAGTTTCTTCAGTCGAGCTGCGTAGGGCATCTGTTTGAGGCCTGTGATCCTCTTGGTGAGGTACTTCTGTGGTCTTTCCAGCTGTGGCAGGTGTCTTATCATAGGTTCATAGGTTCATAGGTTGGTACTAGGCTATCAGCCCTAGGGCCTGTACAAGCCTAGCCATAACAATTTCCTGGCTATTTCTTCCCACATTATTTACATCCTAAATGGGGCGTTGTACTCTATGATGGGTCTGATGACTGATGAGTAGAGGGGCACAATGACCTCTTTTGATCTGGATGTGAACCCTTTTATGATTAGGTGGGCCATGTAGAAGGATTTCCTAACCACTTTGACAATGTGATTATCAAAGGTGAGATTACTCTCTACTTGGGTCCCCAGATCCCTTATTACATCTTCCGTATTTAGGGGACTACCACCTATGTGGTAGTTTGTGGGTACCTTGTTTTTTCCAAAGGGGATGACTATGCACTTTTTGGCATTTAGCTTGAGGCCATGATTTTGACACCAGGTATCCGTCTCAGTGAGACCTTTTGGAGGATGTCTGTGTCAGCTGGAGAGTCAATTATAGACCCTAGTTTGCAGTCGTCTGTGAACTTGGTCAGCCATAGTCCTCCTGTGCTTGCCTGTACCTCTGAGATGTATATGCTGAACAGGAGGGGTCCAAGGACTGAGCCCTGGGGAACACTACTTGTAACCGGTTTAGAGTCAGACCTAGCTCTCCCAACTCTCACCATGTGGGTTCTGTCACTGAGCCAGTTGGCAACCCATCCTGTGACGTAGGGTTTTATGTTCAGTCTGGTGAGCTTGTGTCTAATACCAGAATGGGGAATGGTGTTGAAGGCCCTTGCGAGGTGTAGGTAGGCTGTGTGTACCACCTTTCCCTCGTCTATAGCCTTGGTAACTGTCTCAAAGAAGTCCACCAGCTTTAGGAGGCATGATCTGCCCTTAACAAAGCCAAACTGGGTAGGGTCCAGTGTTTGGAGGTTCCCAATGTCTCTTTTAATAAGTTCCATGATGATGCGCTCCATAGCCTTGCAGACCAAGCTAGTCAGGCTTATAGGGTGATAGTTCCCAGGGTCTGTTGTGGCTCCACCTTTGTGGAGTGGAATAACCGTTGCTGTGCACCACTCTATGGATATGTAGCCTGTGGAGAGGCTGAGTTTGAACAGTGTGTTTAGGTGAGGGGTTAGTTCATTTATGAGCTTGTGTAGGACGCAGCCTGGGACACTGTCCTGTCCCATTGATGCTGTGTTTTTGGTTTTGGAGAGGGCTATTTTAACCTGTCTGTGATTTCAGAGACTCTACATTCTTCTGGTATGGTTTTGGGCCCTTTTGGGGGTGGGGGGTGAAGTTTGCACTGAACCTGTCTTCCAGGATGTTGAAGATATCGGTCAGTTCAGTGTATTTTGTGCCATTCTGCACTAACTCTGAGCAGATCTGAGCATTGCTACTTTGATTCTTGACATCTAAAGAACGCCTTGTGGTTATCTTTGGAGTCCTTGGCAATTTTTTCTTTCGAAGCTTGCCTTGGATGATTTTATGAGGCATCGTAGTTTCTTGCTAATACTGATCAGGGATGTCTTTCCTTCTTGGGATTTTACTCTTTTATGTACTTGTTTCCTCCTTTTATTGTATAGCTTGTTTATGGCAGGAGTCCACCAGACTGGTTTCCTTTTCTTGGAGGAGTGAGTCTTGGTTTTGCTTGGGATAGCATGATCCATGCATTTTTGTAGGTGCCCGTAGAATGCATTAGTAAAGGATTTTGCAGCTTGGTCAGCGTTATCCTTTAGCATGGGGACTTTAAAACTTTCCACCTCGGTCTTAAGTAACGTGAAGTTTGCTTTTGAAATGTTTTTCACTGTGTTTTCCCTGTCCAGGGGGTGGGGGCAGAATGTGACTATCCAAAGTGATTTGTTCATGGTCAGATCTAATCAGCAAGTGGTTGACCTCCAGTGTGGAACACCGGTCGCCCATGTTGGTGATGACCAGGTCCAATATGTTTTCACCTCTGGTGGGAGTGTTGAGCAGTTGAACCAGGGCGTTTGAGTTTATAAATTCTAGGAAATGTTGGGCAAGGGAGTTAGTACTTGAGTAGTTCTTCCAGTAAATGTTTGGGTAATTGAAATCACCCAGTCGCCCATGTTGGTGATGACCAGGTCCAATATTTTTTCACCTCTGGTGGGTGTGTTGAGAAGTTGAACCAGGGCGTTTGAGTTTATAAATTCTTGGAAATGCTGGGCAAGGGAGTTAGTACTTGAGTAGTTCTTCCAGTTAATGTTTGAGTAATTGAAATCACCCAATGTTAGGGTGTTTGGCAGGATCTTTATGTTTCCCAGTGTTTCCAGAAATGCATAATGGGGGTCCTGGGACATGGTGGGTGATCTGTAGCAAGCTACAATTTGAATTGCAGATGTTCATCGTGTTACCCTGCTGCAGTAAAAAGCCCTCAAGCCGAAGAAGCCAAACTGGTTTAACGCTCTTTATTGGAAACAAAACGTTTTCGCCCCTGCTATGCAGAAAGCTTCATCAGAAACATAAGTAAAAGGAAACAGCACTTTTTAAATAAGTGAAACATGATGTCATTTCCTTAGGAACAGTGTATCCATCACGCCAACATATAAGGAAATAAAAATATTTAACAAGATATATCATACTTAAAATACAAGTTAAAAATTTACATTACATGTGAGAAATATCTTAATTAAAAATACAGATATCTAAAAACCGGGGTACAATGGTGAAAATACCAAAATCTATAACTTAATAGATATATAAATATATACAACCATTAATAGTTACATACTTAAGGAAAAATGGAACTATCTCTGATAACTTTTATATCTAAGTAGGGAAGAGATGTTACATGATTCATTAAGGCCATGGTAAGAGTAGGCATCAACCCCAATTTGCCACTCTAATTCCCTCGTCTCCAAAAACAATGACTGGGGTCCTCCTCTAGGGCCAAGGGAGACATGCTCAATTCCCATAAACTCAAAACTGTGACCTATATTGTTAATTATATGCTTAGATAAAGCATTATCCAATTTTTTATTCTTTATTGCATAAAGGTGCTGGTAGATCCGGTCACTAAATCTACGATCAGTTTTCCCTATGTAAAAGCAGGGGCAGCACACACAGAAAGCAGCATAAACAATTGATTTTGTGTTACAATTAATCCTTGAGTGTATGTTGTATTTCCTATTCCTAATTGTAAACGAGCTACCAGCTTTCATAAATTTACATCTATTACAAAAGCCGCAAGGGCCATTACCCACTTGTCTAGAGGTATGCAAAGAATGAGAAGACCTTTGAAGTAATTCTTTTAAATTTTTACCCCTTCTATAAACAATAGAAGGGGATGAACCCAATTTTTGAAGTAGGAAAGAGCAATTGTGGATAAAATACCAATTCTTTTTAATAATTGCCCATATAGAACCAACTTCTTTAGAAAAAGTTAACACAAAACTAGTACTAAAGTCAATGGTAGGCTGGGTAGTAGTGCCATTGTCATTGTTAAGTACAGAACAATCTAAGGTGCCTGCATCCCATGGGTAGTCCACAGTGGTCAACTCATGAGAGTTGGAAGTTAATAAAGGTTTATAAAAACCAGAAGATCTTTTTATAACAATCTCCTCAATAAGTTCATCAATCATAAGGGGCGGGTAATCCCTGTTAGAAAAAAGATCTTTCAAAAAAGCACACTCGGTTTCGAAAGCCTCCTGTGTACTACACATACGCACCGCTCTGACCAATTGACCTTTAACAATCGATCTTTTCTGTTTTGGAGGGTGGTTACTAGAATAGTGTAGGAAGCTATTACAGTAGGTTGCTTTCCTGTAAATACACGATAAGTAACAGTTATTGCAAAAATCCTTCATAAGTTTAACATCTAGATAGTCAATTTCGGTTGAAGAAAAATGTGAAGTAAATTTCAAGAATGTGGAAGACGCATTCATCAGTTGTAAAAGTTCTATAGCTTCACTTTCAGAGCCATCAAAAAGGATGAACACGTCATCTAAGAAACGTGTATAAAATTTCACTTTTTCTTGAAAGATAGGATTAGCCCTAAAAAACTCCTTCTCCCAATAAGCGACAACCATATTTGCAACACTACCGCCACAGGGAGACCCCATGGCAATACCCTGTTTTTGCAAATAATAATGGTTGTCGAAAAGGAAGAAGTTAGAAGAAAGGGTAATTTCTAATAATTGGGTAACAATGGAAATTTCTTCCTTTGTTGCCCCTAGACTCAACAACATAAGTTCAACCCATTCAACCGCTTCCAAGTGCGGGATAGACGTATATAAATCAACTACGTCGATTGTTAAAAAATTATAGGAAGAATCAAAAGCAATATTATTGATGGATCGCAGGAAAGACCAAGAATCCTTACAAATTTCAGGAATTCCCTTGAGATATTTAGTAAGGATACCATGAATAACCCTGGATGAGGGGTGTGTAATAGAACATCTACCATCAACCAAGGCACGTAGTGGTGGATCCCCTAGATTTTTATGAATTTTCGGGATACCAAACATCATTGCTTAGTACCTATAATCCCCCCCTTCACCCTAACTTAAGCATTTTTGAAAATGTTTGCGAATTAGATCTTAGACATCTGTTTGATAGAGTACAGGGTTCTAGGTATCAAAGTAATATATCTTATGAACAAAGAATTGCACTCGACCAGGTTTGTCAGCTGCCTGTTAGGGTAATGAAACCTGATAAAGGTGGGGGCCTGGTCATTTTCGATGTTTGTGATTACAACAGGAGAATGCACTTTGTTTTGGACTCACCAGCATATGAATGCTCATCACTTAATGAGATGGTGGGGGCACATAAAAAAATTAGTGGCTACTTCAGGGATCTGTTTATTGATGGTTTGATTGACCTAGACACTTTTAATTTCATTAACATCTCCTCTCCCAGGGTACCTGTGATGTTTGGTATCCCGAAAATTCATAAAAATCTAGGGGATCCACCACTATGTGCCTTGGTTGATGGTAGATGTTCTATTACACACCCCTCATCCAGGGTTATTCATGGTATCCTTACTAAATATCTCAAGGGAATTCCTGAAATTTGTAAGGATTCTTGGTCTTTCCTGCGATCCATCAATAATATTGCTTTTGATTCTTCCTATAATTTTTTAACAATCGACGTAGTTGATTTATATACGTCTATCCCGCACTTGGAAGCGGTTGAATGGGTTGAACTTATGTTGTTGAGTCTAGGGGCAACAAAGGAAGAAATTTCCATTGTTACCCAATTATTAGAAATTACCCTTTCTTCTAACTTCTTTTCGACAACCATTATTATTTGCAAAAACAGGGTATTGCCATGGGGTCTCCCTGTATGTAGTGTTGCAAATATGGTTGTCGCTTATTGGGAGAAGGAGTTTTTTAGGGCTAATCCTATCTTTCAAGAAAAAGTGAAATTTTATACACGTTTCTTAGATGACGTGTTCATCCTTTTTGATGGCTCTGAAAGTGAAGCTATAGAACTTTTACAACTGATGAATGCGTCTTCCACATTCTTGAAATTTACTTCACATTTTTCTTCAACCGAAATTGACTATCTAGATGTTAAACTTATGAAGGATTTTTGCAATAACTGTTACTTATCGTGTATTTACAGGAAAGCAACCTACTGTAATAGCTTCCTACACTATTCTAGTAACCACCCTCCAAAACAGAAAAGATCGATTGTTAAAGGTCAATTGGTCAGAGCGGTGCGTATGTGTAGTACACAGGAGGCTTTCGAAACCGAGTGTGCTTTTTTGAAAGATCTTTTTTCTAACAGGGATTACCCACCCCTTATGATTGATGAACTTATTGAGGAGATTGTTATAAAAAGATCTTCTGGTTTTTATAAACCTTTATTAACTTCCAACTCTCATGAGTTGACCACTGTGGACTACCCATGGGATGCAGGCACCTTAGATTGTTCTGTACTTAACAATGACAATGGCACTACTACCCAGCCTACCATTGACTTTAGTACTAGTTTTGTGTTAACTTTTTCTAAAGAAGTTGGTTCTATATGGGCAATTATTAAAAAGAATTGGTATTTTATCCACAATTGCTCTTTCCTACTTCAAAATTAGTTCATCCCCTTCTATTGTTTATAGAAGGGGTAAAAATTTAAAAGAATTACTTCAAAGGTCTTCTCATTCTTTGCATACCTCTAGACAAGTGGGTAATGGCCCTTGCGGCTTTTGTAATAGATGTAAATTTATGAAAGCTGGTAGCTCGTTTACAATTAGGAATAGGAAATACAACATACACTCAAGGATTAATTGTAACACAAAATCAATTGTTTATGCTGCTTTCTGTGTGTGCTGCCCCTGCTTTTACATAGGGAAAACTGATCGTAGATTTAGTGACCGGATCTACCAGCACCTTTATGCAATAAAGAATAAAAAATTGGATAATGCTTTATCTAAGCATATAATTAACAATATAAGTCACAGTTTTGAGTTTATGGGAATTGAGCATGTCTCCCTGGGCCCTAGAGGAGGACCCCAGTCATTGTTTTTGGAGACGAGGGAATTAGAGTGGCAAATTGGAGTTGATGCCTACTCTTACCCTGGCCTTAATGAATCATGTAACATCTCTTCCCTACTTAGATATAAAAGTTATCAGAGATAGTTCCATTTTTCCTTAAGTTGTAACTATTAATGGTTGTATATATTTACATATCTATTAAGTTATAGATTTTGGTATTTTCACCATTGTACCCCGGTTTTTAGATATCTGTATTTTTAATTAAGATATTTCTCACATGTAATGTAAATTTTTAACTTGTATTTTAAGTATGATATATCTTGTTAAATATTTTTATTTCCTTATATGTTGGCGTGATGGATACACTGTTCCTAAGGAAATGACATCATGTTTCACTTATTTAAAAAGTGCTGTTTCCTTTTACTTATGTTTCTGATGAAGCTTTCTGCATAGCAGGGGCGAAAACGTTTTGTTTCCAATAAAGAGCGTTAAACCAGTTTGGCTTCTTCGGCTTGAGGGCTTTTTACTTTAGTTTGCTGTTTCCTTGTTTTGTGGTTTTTACAAGTGTTACCCTGCTGCAGTCATCACACTTGGGGTTATCCTGTTGTCAGGCGGTCCCGCAGTCGGCCGGAATTCCAAAGTCTTGGTCCAGCATCGGTTGCTGCCTCCTCTTCCCTGACGTCAGAGCGCCAGGGGTATATATAATGCAACCGACGCCATTTTCTTCAGTCTTTCTTGCCGCGCGGTGCCCGAAGCAGAAGCAGTTCGCAAGTGCCGGTTGGCCGACTCCTGAGATTTTCGAATTTCAGACCAAAGTCTTCTATAAAGCTAAGTACCCCGTTGGGGAAACTTTTCTTGCCTCAGATTGATGTCAGAAAAAGTTAACAATTGTATTTCTTGTGGGAAGCAAATACCTCATAAGGATTTTCATTCTTATTGCATACCTTGCCTAGGCCCAGACCACAACGTCACTTCTTGTCAGTTTTGTGCTAGGTTTAATAAGCGTACTATTAAAAGACGCTTTGATTTCGCACAACACTACTTCGGTAGGAAATTTAACTAGAGCATGCCGTCGGAGCAACCGACTACCGGTGTGCACAAAAAATGCAGGGATAAGGACAGGCAGCCCAGGCCTAAGCCAGATTCCGAGGCCTTGGCTGATCCAGTCTCCGGTTCTCCGGACCTCAGTGAGGCTCCGAAGCAGCCCCTGACTACCACAGATCTGGAACCCGAGACCGCTACGGAAATTTTGACAGAAAGTACCAGGCCAATGCAGCCTTTTATTTCAGGCCCTTCTGATGACTTTGCTTCAAAAGACGTCGGTGCTACAGAAACGCCATCAGTTTCTGAAGGCGTTTTCAGACCGACGACTCTCACCATTAAAACGTTTTCTAAATCGAAGACTCCTTCTAAATCTAAAAGGACTGCACTTCAGTCTCCTGTTCAAGGCCCTATGCCTAAGAAACAGATGCTCAAAATGGCTGAAGATTTGATTTCTTTAATCAGGGGTTTACAGCCCCCTCCTGACAAAAGGCCTAGACAAGAGGAAGATTTTGCTTCCTCTGAACAAATGTCCATTTCTTCAGACTCCTCTGAGGACCAAGACTATTCCTTCTCTCCTTATGAAGATTTTGATGCTGAGGACTCTATTCCCTCAGCTTCTCCTCCTGAAGACTACTCCTTTGGGGAAACTTTACACACTATGAGGGAACATTTTCACTGGGAAGGTCAAGACTACTCTGATTCAAAGAAAAGGCTCAGGGAGTTTCTTTTACTCCCCCAACACAGACCACTTGCCATCCCACCAGTTTTGGACAATGTGGATGATGTCTACTTAGAATCCAGTTTCAACCCAGACTCTCTACCTCCTGCTCCAGCTAAGCCTGACAGATATTATAGAGTGCCTGATTCCCACAAATTTCTTTACAAAAGCCCAGTAGCTGACCCAGAGACTATCTCCCAGGGTCCCAAGGGGGCTAAGGCTTCTATGGCTAAAAACCCAGTACCTTCTGAGAGGGATTCCAGAGCACTAGACAGGTGGGGGAAAAAGGTTTACACCTCAGCCACACAAGCTATGAGGGCACTGAATTGTCAATTTCATATGCTTAAGTATCAGCAATTTCTAATCTCTCAGTTAAAGCAAAGAATAACCACTCTCCCTCAACAATCTGAATTGAAAGAAGTACAGGATCTGTTGCACGCCACTGAGCAGGTGGGCAAACATACCTTACAATGTGGATTTGATTCTTTGGAGGCCTCCTGCAGAACAGCTGTCACTGGGTCTGTTATACGTAGGCATGCTTGGTTAAAGGAACAAACTCTGCCTGATCATGTTAAAGCAAAACTACTAGATGCTCCCTTACAGCAGGATGTTCTTTTTGGAGTTAAAGCAGAAGAAGTTTTAAAGAAAATGGAAGATAAGGCAAAATCTATGCAGGCAGTCAAAGATTTCCTACAAGTACAACCTCCACGCTTCAGCAGAAACTGGCCAACAAAAAATTGGTCCTTTCCAGCCACTGACAGACCGCAGAGGGGTAAATACAGATGCCCAAGGGGCAGAGGACAACCATAAGCCCAGTATAAACCTCACCAATGGGGCACTACAACACAGAAGGGAGGACAAGACAGGTCTCAATCCACCAGAAGGCAAACTCAATGACTTGCACCTCATCTGGCCAAGCAATACTCTCCTGGCAACCCCCTTGGGGGGAAAACTCACAGTTTTTGCAGACAACTGGCACATAGTCACAAAGGACAAATGGGACCTAGACATAATTTTACGAGGATACAGATTCCACTTTCACACCTTGCCAATGAAAAGAGGAATGCCAAACCTGCCACAAAATCAATGGGCAGAGGCACAAAAGCAAATTACAGCTCTCATGGACATGAGAGCCATTCAGCTGGTACCTACTCAAGAGCAAGGCCAAGGATTTTACTCAAGACTCTTTCTAGTGCCAGAAAGGACAATGCTTGGAGACCAATTCTGGACCTTTCAATTCTAAACACTTACTTACAAGTACCCAAATTCAAGATGCTAACACTACAGCAGCTACTTCCCATGTTGGGCAAGGAAGCATGGCTAGTAACGTTGGACCTCAAGGAGGCATACCTGCATGTCCCTATCAGACAGAGTTGCAGAAGATACCTCCCATTGCAGGTTCAACCCATTACCAATTCTCTGCACTGCCCTTTGGCTTATCTACTGCACCCAGAGTTTTCACAAAATGCCTGGCACCAGTAATTGCATACTGCAGACAAAGAGGAATTCAAATATATCCATACCTGGATGACTGCCTCATCCAAGCAGAAAGCAAAGACATTCTCTTACGTCATCTGACCTTTGTAAAGCATCTACTAAACTGCCTGGGGTACACAGTAAACGAAAAGAAATCAAAACTAGTACCCTCACAAAAAATGACATTCCTGGGTGCCAGCTTGAATACAATGGCCCAGAAGGCTTATCTTACACCAGACAAGCAACTACAACTGACTCAATATTTCAAGACAATGGCAATAAAGACCCAATTAACTGCAAGAAAAATTCTGCAGGCTTTGGGCTTCATGGCATCTTGCATACTAATAATACCATTTGCAAAGCTGCATATGAGGAAATTACAGTGGTACCTAAAAAGTGTATGGTCTCAACACAGCCACAGCTTGGACACAATGATATCTCTCATTCCCTGCCTACAACAGGAATTTCTATGGTGGTCACAGGCATGTCACCTCAACAAGGGTCAGCCTTTCACCTTGCCCCCAGCCAGGCAGACTATCACAACAGATGCTTCAGACTACGCCTGAGGGGCACACATGGCAGGACAATGCATTCAAGGCCTATGGACTGCAGATCAAAGAAATCTGCACATAAATCAAAAGAGATGCTAGCTGTACAGAAAGCTCTGACAGCCTTCAAGGATCTATTACATCCAGGACAACTTGCAATAAAGACGGACAACACCACAGTAATGTGGTACATAAACAAACAAGGGGGTACACATTCCTACCCTCTATGCAGGCAAGCAATGATCTTATGGAACACAGCTCTGGCCTACCAAGTCCAGTTACAAGCTCAATTCCTGCCAGGACAGAAGAACACATTGGCAGACGACCTCAGCAGAAACATCAAAGATCCCCACGAGTGGAAACTAGATCCACAAATATTTGCAATGATAACTCAAAAATGGGGCCTCCCAAACATAGACCTGTTTGCCAGTCCTCAAAACTACCAACTGACAACATTTTGTACAAGTACATTCCACCATCAAGCTTGGAAAGTGGACTCTCTCTCAGTTGGAAAAACCTGACAGCATATGCCTTCCCTCCATTGCCTCTCCTCACAAAGGTTCTTTTGAAGGTCAAAAAGGAGAGACCACGACTGATTCTCATAGCCCCAGACTGGCCACGCCAGCACTGGTACCCGCTATTGAAAAATATGACCCACAGCCCACCATGCATATTGCCTCAAATACCCCATTTGCTCGCACAACAAAACAAACAGATTCTTCACGGCCAGCTCAAAACTTTAAATCTGGCTGCATGGCAAATCAACTAAACATCCAACCAGCTCCTCTTTCACAAGCAGTTCTGGATGTTATTCTGGAAGCCAGGAGGCCAAGCACCAGGAAGGCTTATTCGGACAAATGGAAAAGGTTTTGTGCCTGGAACCAAGATAAAGGCCAAGACACAATTCAGCCTCACATGCCTCACATTCTACAGTATTTAACTGAGGTGTTGCACAAAGGACTTTCCTTTTCCTCAATTAAAATCCATGCTTCAGCTCTTTCAGCTCACTACAACACGGATCCACCTTTATTTTCACATCCTCTTCTAAGGCAGTTCCTCAGAGGGGCAAAAAACATTAGACCACCCAGGAGAGCTCCTACACCAACATGGGACCTCAACTTTGTTCTGGAAAAACTAACGCTACCTCCCGTTGAACCAGCTTTCTCTGCAGATCTTCAGTTCCTATCATGGAAGACTGCCCTGCTCCTAGCAATAACTTCAGCTAGGAGAGTCTCAGAGCTACAGGCACTAATGGCAGTGGAACCTTTCCTCATTTTTCATCAAGACAGAGTTTCTCTACGAACTAATCCTTCCTTTATGCCTAAGGTGGTTTCCAGTGTAGCCTTAAATCAAAACATCCACTTACCCACCTTCTTCCCCAATCCACAGAACAAAGGTGAGAGACTCCTGCATTCCTTGGACGTTCACAGGCAGCTTCGTTACTACTTGGAGAAAACTAAGGCTTTTAGAAGAACTGACCAGCTCTTTGTATCCTATGCTACAGCTTCTCAAGGGAAGGCTATATCTAAGAAAACCATTTCTAAATGGATAGGTCATTGCATACGTTTCTGCTATACTCATCATGGGAAACCAGTTCCTGCTACCATTAGATCCCACTCTACCAGGGCAACAGCTACCTCTACAGCCTTTCTCAGGGGGGTTCCAACCAAGGAAATTTTAGAAGCTGCAACTTGGAGTTCAGTACACACCTTTACCAAACACTATCACTTACCTCTTTTCTCTAAGTCCAGGGCTGGCTTCGCCACTGCAGTTCTGCAGGGCCTTTTTGCCTCCACTAACCCTCTATGAGGGATACCTCCCCCCTACCTTAGCTTTGGAATTCAACCCAAGTGTGATGACTGCAGCAGGGTAACACAATGAACATAGTACAGTTTTGTACCTACCATAAATGTAGATGTTCGAGTGTTCACCCTGCTGCAGTCCAGGTTACCCTCCCTCCATCCCCTCTGATCTACTGGCAAAATCTCTTCTATGCCTTACTGATGTATTTGCTTATAGCTGAAGAGATTTTGTGTTTGTGCAGTGTTCACTCCATTTGGTACTAATTCTGACCTCCTTTTTGGGGGCACCTGACATCTGGGGCAAGAAAAACTGAAGAAAATGGCGTCGGTTGCATTATATATATATATATATATATATATATATATATATATATATATAGATATATACCCCTGGCGCTCTGACGTCAGGGAAGAGGTGACAGCAACCGACGCCGGACCAAGACTTTGGAATTCCGGCCAACTGCAGGACCGCCTGACGACAGGATAACCCCAAGTGTGATGACTGCAGCAGGGTGAACACTTGAATATCTACATTTATGGTAGGTACAAAACTGTACTTTTTGCCCGTTGTTACTTGCACATGGATGATCTCTGAAGTATCGGGAGGTGTGGGTATCCTTGATGAATATTGATACGCCCCCACCTTTTGTGTTTCGGTTCAAGTTCTGTGGCTGAAATGTATGGTATGAGTTGTAGCCTGGTAGTGCTGGGGTGCTCTCTGGAGCCTTAAACCAGGTTTCTGTTACTGCACATATATCGATTTTCTCCATACTGAGGAGTGCCTCGAGTGTGTGCATTTTGAGGTTTAGACTTCTGGCATTGAGTAGCATTACCCTCAGTTTTTTGTTACTTGTGCTATTTATGGCGGTGGGTTTGTCTTTTGAGCCTTGCCTAAAAAAGGCACTATGGGGGTGCCAAGAGCCTTGGCCAGTATTCGAAAGCCTAAGGGTGACAGGTGCAAGCCGTCTCTAGCGAAGCAGCGTGGCTTGTCGAGTATGTCATCCCAGGTGGACAGACACATTGGATCCACTTTGAATGACACCAGAAACTTAGCCAGTTGTTGAAATTGAAAATTTTTTTCTTTATACCATGGTATCATTCTTGTTGAGGGCAGGATGCTACTCAGGGTCAGGGCCATACTGGCCTGGGCTACGTGATCAGAGAGCTCTTCAATGTCTCTTTTCATGTAGTCCATGGAGGTACGACTCAGGTCATTCACACCAACATGGACAATGACAGAGTCATATTTGTTCTTGTTCTGGAGTGACCTGAGTGCTTGTGTTATGTGGCGGATCCTGGCACCTGACAGGCAGCTAACAGTAACCTTCTCCTTATTCAGCCTAGTGAGTGGGACATCAGTGTGCCTGACTATAGCGTCACCTATTACTAGTATGTTGGGTATGTTATTTTGCCTTAAGGGCTGTGATTGCATGGCACACTGGATTTATGAAGTATGTGTTTCATGGTTTGTGTTGGGGGTGAAGGTTGCTTGGATGCTTGCTTTGGAGGTCTCTGTTGCTTTTGCAGATTTTTATTTAGAGCCTCCAAGTATGTTTTCATGTATTTATGTGTGCTTTTTGCTGGTGCTGGTTTAATAGGTCTATGTGAGACTGGTGGTGTGATGCAAGTATTTACCTTCTCCTCTTGACTGTCTGATCCAGTCTTGGGTTGAGAGAGCTTAGCCTCTAGTTTGGCTGTATATTGCATCTCTCGCATGTATTAGTGTTTGGTGGTAGGAGGAGAGGGTTGTCTCTGTACATGAGGCAGATGTAACATTGCCTCAGAATGCCCAGATTTACCAGTTGGACTGGAGAGTACACCTAAAACTGCCCTTTGGACATGCCTGGATAGGTACAGTGAACTGTTTTACTGGATGGCGGGTAAGGTTAAATAGAGAGCCTTGTCCTTCTGTACAGTATAGGAGGGTCTAGTGCTAAGGTTTATAAGTGCTTGCTATGAGTTTTTGAGCAAGTGCTAGGCTGATAAATCAATGGCTTGAGTCCTTAAGTTGAAAGTTTGTCTAGTTCCAAGGGAAAAATTGAAGAGGAGACTTTGTGGAGCCAGTAATAGTTATACCCTAGCTAACCGGTGCTGCCCGGCGTGCAAAACTGGGCAAATGCGGTATTTATAGCAGGGAAATGAAAGAGAGAAATTAGCCCAAAATGGGCAATAAACTACTAATTTATGGGCTGAAACCACTCCTCCAGGGACAGATAGGCTGCTCAAAGCTCCCCTCTCTCACAGGTGAACAGAGAAACTTCTTCTATCCAAGTAAGGTATGGTCAAACACAGAGATTTGTAACACAGCCCTGAATTCAGCACTAACCTGAAAACTGGACTATACTTGCGTAGAAAGGCGGGAAACAAGTATATATATATTTTTTTGTTATTTATTTATTTTTTTTTCAGAAAATAAAGCAGATACAATAAAAAAAAAACACTTTAAATGCACAGAAAAGGATACTTATTGTTATATATTGCAGATCAGAGTTGTAGTCAATGCCCCTAGTAATAAAGTAGGGAAAAACACAAATACAGCAAAAGCAGATGAATAAAGTGCAATTTTTTTATATATAAAACAATAGAAAACAAACAAACTGATTTAAACAAGTTACCCAATTAACCAGAAAAAAAGCTCAAAACTGAGCCCTGTTCCAGCAGTCTTCAATCAGACAAGTTCTAACTGCACACTCCTGCTACTAGGGTACAGGGGAACCTTCTCCAAAAAAAGATGGCGTGGATCAGTGCTTCAGTTATACAAACAAAGCTAGATTCAGCAGGCCTGAATCTGGTCTATGCTGCAGCAACAAGGCGCACCAATTTCAGAAAGAAACAGTTCAAATAAGCAGGCACAATAAGCCTGTGACCAGAAATTCCCAGCCCAGACAGGCAGAATCCAGCCTCTCTTCCTACAAGAGTGCAGACCACAAACCCTCTTAATGTAGAATAACTGGCCTGAAGCCCAAGTGCTTAAGCCAGAACTAATACAGTTTTAGAATAGCAGACACTGGGCCTTCAATCAGCAATTCCCAGCTTAGAAGGATGTAAGCTACGTGTCCTGCCACAACAGTGCAGACCACAAACCTTTTTAATGTAAAACAACCTGTATGAAGCCCAAGTGCTTAAAAAAAAAGACTTAGAGTCTTCTTCTTCTTCTTTCAGCTTTTTCCCGGTTAGGGGTCGCCACAGCGGATCATCTGTCTGCTCATGATTGGCTGTGGAGTTTTACAGTGTCGAGTTGCCAGCTCGGCGCCCAACCTTCCACAGAAGGCACACACACACTCACACACTCACACCTAGGGCCAATTTAGAGTGCCCAATCCACCTACTGCATGTCTTTGAGATATGGTAGGAAATTGGAGCACCCGGAGGAAACCCACGCGACCACAGGGAGGACATGCAGACTCCGCACAGAAGGCACCCCAGCCGAGAATCAAACTGGAGAACATCTTGCTGTGAGGTGGCAATGCTAACTGCTGCACCACTGTGGCCGCCCTAAACCAAAAGACTTACAGTAACAGAATTTAATCAAGCTATTACCAAGCAGTCATAAATGCAGCAGAATAAATAAAATTGAGTACTTTTAAGAAAAGCAAAATAAAGATCCAGATCTTTATAATTTTTCCCTCCTAGCTTCCAAACTTCCACAGGAATACCATCTTTTCCTGGGGACTTTCCTGTGGGTTGGTTATACATCACCATTTTTATCTCATCTCCTCCTATCCTAACTGTTAGTAATTCAGCCTCATCTACCTCTAACCTTGACATATTTAATTTTTCCATAAACATTTCCATGTGTATCTTTTCTTGATTTCCATATATCTCTGCTTTATACAGACTTTCACAGAATTTCAAACTATTTCTAATACCTCTACAGGATTTCATGTTACTTTCCTTATTATAGTCTCCCCAAGCCTGACAACAGCACCTTCTACTTTCTCTTGCTTGAGTCATTGTGCTTAAAGCTTTTGTGCTCTAGTGTTATCAAAAAACATTTGCTTAACAAGGAGTGTTTCTAATTTATATTATCAAGTTAATCACTTATTTTCTGCTTAGCATTCTGTAGTTGATCCTCCTCTTGTTCTGTCAGATTCATCCTGTTCTGCAATACTTTAACATTTGTCAGTCCATCTAAATAATTCATGTTACTTCTTAACTGTAGCTCCCTTTCTTTTATTTCCACACTGTTTTTAAACTCCACCTTAATTTTATCCCACTCCCTAGCATTATTTTCAGAAGTAATTTCTATCCTCTCGTATAGCTCCTGAATAATCTACACTACCCATTCCTTAAATACCTCTCTTTTTCAACATATAGGTAGGAAAGTGCCATTGTCTCATTTTTATTTCATTACCCTGTATTCTTATTTTTGTTTTTATTGGCACATGATCTGAAATAGGTCTTGGGTGCATATCGAGACCTTCTATTAAATGGACATGTTCCTGTGAAATAAATTATGTCAAGCCTAACCCAGTTTTTATACCTTGGAGAATAATATTTAAATTCACCCGAACTCCTGTTACTGAATTTACATCTTCCATGCCAAATATTTTCATAAATTTCTTAAAAAATCTGTCCTTTTTTGTTATATTTCCCTTCTGGGCCCCAGAGACACATCTTCACTACTGCAAATGGAATTCCAGTCCCCAACTAGAAGTAGTATTCCTTGCTGAAAACTGATCATTTCTCCCAGAATTTTCTTAAGCTCCATTATAGCAGTTTTAGGTGGAATGTGAATATATGCCAGTATAATTCTCCACAATTGTCAGTAGCCCCTTAGCACTACAAATCTGCCATTATTATCTTTTTATCCTCTTCTATCACTATCGGAGCTCCTCTTGCAATTAATGTAAGTAGACCTCTTTTCCTTTGTCGCAGATATTCCACTCAATAACAGTCATGAAAACCTTTCTTTAGTTCAGTTCTTTCCAAGTGTATCTTCTGTAACATAGTTATTTGCACTCTACATTTTTTTAACATAGTTCACTATTCTTTCTTTTTTGTATGTATCTACAAGGCCATTGACATTTAAAGGCATTACAGAAAGTATCATTGCATTAAAAAGTTATTATTCCCACCTTTTATGCTTAACACCTTTTTTTGTTAAATGCGTAGTTCCAGCTTTTGTGTTACATGCATACACTGTTTGGCAGGTTGAACTTTTTTTATAGTTGCTTCTTGCCATATCTTTTTGAGCCTAGGTAATATCTTACAAAAAAAACTTTTGTTTTATTGATAATCCTCAGGAAAAAAAAACAACAAAAAAAAAAACAAATCCCCTGTACCACCTAAAGCCTATTAATTTAATACTAACACACAAAACTATGTAGATTTTCAAATATCGAAGCCTTACCCTCCTAATAAGAACAAATGTCCCAAACTGACAGCTACACACATAGAGCTGAGTTAACCTGAAAGAAAGGTTATGCATGCTAATAGGTATGGTGCAGCCTGTGCTTTTACTAAGTGCTGACTGGTTTTGTCTTATCTTTATAGCTCTCCCAGCTGAGAAAACACTTGAATGCTTTCAGAGAATGTTATGCCCTAGCTAGTTTCTCTTTTTTCTTCTTTTTCTCAGCCAATCGTTCTCGACCAGGCTGTAACCAGATGTTCATCGTGTTTCACTGCTGCAGTCATTACACTTGGTTATCCTGCCATCAGGCGGTCCCGCAGTCTGCCAGAGTTCCAAAGTCTTGGTCCGGCGTCGGTTGCTGTCGCCTCTTCCCTGATGTCAGTGCGCCAGGGGTATATAAGATGCATCTGATGCCATTTTCTTCAGTCTTTCTTGCCGCACGGTGCCCGAAGCAAAAGCAGTTTGCAAGTGCTGGTCGGCCGACTCCTGAGATTTTGAATTCGAATTTCAGAACCGAAGTCTTCAATAAAGGTAAGTACCTCATTGGGGAAACTTTTTCTTGCCTCAGACCGATGTCAGTAAAAGTTAATAATTGTATTTCTTGTGGGAAGCAAATACCTCATAAGGATTTTCATTCTTACTGTATTCCATGCCTAGGCCCAGACCACGACGTCACTAGTTGTCGGTTTTGTGCTAGATTTAACAAACGCACTATTAAATGTCGGTTTGATTTTGCTCGCCATTACTTTGGCCGAAAGTTCAATTATACCATGCCGTCGGAACAACCGACGACCGGAATACACAAAAAACACAAAGACAAGGATAAGGACAGGCATCCGAGGTCCAAAACTGACGATGAAGCCTCTTCTAGGCCAGTCACCGGTTCTCAGTGAGGCACTTTCGCAGCCCCTGACACCCGCTACCTCAGAGCCACAGGCCGCCTCTGACTCCCACGTGGAGATGTCTAGGCCTTTGGAAACTCAAGGTATTGGGCCTATGGAAACTAACTCCTCAGATGGGTCCAGAGCCGCTGAGCAGGCATCGGCTTCTGAGGTTGTTTTCAGACCTTCACAGCTTACCATCAAAACAACAACAAAGTCTAAAACCCCATTAAAGACAAAGTAGCAAGTACAGCATTCACCTGGACAGGCCTTTTCGCCTAAAAAAACAGATGCTCAAAATGGCCGAAGGCCTTATTACTCTGATCAGGGGTTCCCATCCCCCTCCTGATAAAAGGCCTAGGCAGGATACAGACTATGATTCCTCTGACCAGGTTTCCATTTCTTCTGATTCCTTTTCAGACCAGGGATACTCTTTACCCCCCTATGAGGACTCTGATGCTGAAGAATCAATCCCTTCAGCCTTTCTACCTGAGGATTACTCTTTTGGGGAAACTTTACATACCATGAGGGAGCATTTCCATTGGGAGGGCCAGGATTACTCAGAATCCAAGAAAAGGCTCAGAGACCTTCTTTTATTGCCTCAACACAGGCCCCTTGCTATTCCGCCAGTGTTAGATATTGTGGATGATGTGTCCTCTGAATCCAGTTTAAATCCTGATTCTTTGCCCCCTGCTCCAGTCAAACCAGACACGTACTACAGAGTCCCTGACTCTCACAAATTTCTTTATAAAAACCCTGTTGCTGACCCAGAAACTATTTCCCAGGGTCCCAAAGGAGTAAAGGCTTCCACGGCTAAAAATCCAGTTCCCTCTGACAGAGATTCTAGAGCATTAGATAGATGGGGGAAGAAAGTTTACACTTCTGCAACTTTAGCTGTAAGGGCTTTGAATTGCCAGTTTCACATGCTTAAATACCAACAATATTTAATGTTTCTGTTAAAACAGAAAATGCTTACAAGCTCAGAACATCCTGACTATAAGGAAATGCAGGATTTATTGCATGCAGCTGAACAAGTGGGAAAACATACTCTGCAATGTGGTTTTGATTCATTAGAGGCTTCTTGTAGAGCAGCAGTTACAGGATCTGTGATTCGAAGGCATGCTTGGTTAAAAGAACAAGGTTTCCCTGATCATGTTAAGGCAAAATTACTGGATGCTCCTTTACAGCAGGATATTTTATTTGGTGTTAAGGCAGAAGCGGTATTAAAGAAAATGGAGGATAAGGCAAAATCTATGCAAACAGTGAAGGATTTCTTACAGGTAAAGCCACCTCAATTTAGCAGAAATTGGCCTTCAAAAAATTGATCCTTTTCAGTGTCAGACAGACCACAAAGAGGCAGATACAGACTCCCAAGAGGCAGATCTCAGCCCCAAGGCTCTTACAGACCATGACAGTGGGGTGCTTCAACCCCAAAAGGAGGGGAAGACAAGTCACAACCTTATAGGAAACAGTCCCAATGACTTCCCTTTCAAATGCCAAGCACTTACCTTTTGGCAGCTCTCTTAGGGGGAAAACTAGCACTTTTTTCACAAAATTGGCATATGATCACCCAAGACAAATTGGTTCTGAATATTGTGTCGCAAGGTTACAGGTTCCACTTTCACATTCTACCAAGGCCAAAAGGAATGCCAGACCTGCCTCAAAATCAACGGGCAGTGGCACAAAAACAAATTACAGCCCTCGTGGACATGAGAGTTATTCAAAAAGTGCCACAACAGGAACAAGGACAAGGATTTTACTCAAGACTTTTCCTGGTCCCCAGAAAGGACAAAGCCTGGTGACCTATACTGGACCTTTCTTCTCTAAATACTTACCTGGATGTTCCAAAATTCAAAATGTTGACACTACAGCAGCTTCTTCCCATGCTGGGTAAGAAGGCTTGGCTTGTTACCTTGGACCTCAAAGAGGCATACCTGCATATCCCTATCAGACAAAATTGCAGAAGATACCTCAGATTCATAGCTGGCTCAATGCATTACCAATTCTTTGCACTGCCCTTTGGCTTATCTACTGTGCCCAGGGTCTTCACAAAATGCCTGGCACCAGTAATTGCATTTTGCAGAGAAAAAGGAATTCAAATATATCTCTACTTGGACGACTGCCTTATTCAAGCAGAGAGCAAGGAAATCCTTCTAAAGCATCTGGCGTTTGTAAAAAGATTGCTAATTTGCCTAGGGTACACAGTAAACAAAAAGAAGTCAAAACTAGTGCCCTCACAAGAGATAATATTCCTGGGTGCCAGCTTAAATACAATGGCCCAGATGGCTTATCTTATGCCAGACAAGCAAGGACAACCGACTCAGTACTTTCAATTGATGGCAACAAAACCCCAACTCCCTGCAAGAAAAATTCTGCAGGTCTTGGGGTTCATGGCATCCTGCATACTTCTAATACCATATGCCAGACTGCATATGAGGAAATTACAATGGTACCTAAAAAGTGTTTGGACTCAACACTGTCACAGATTGGAAACAGTAATACCACTTATTCCCTGCCTGCAACAGGAGTTTCGATGGTGGGCACAGGCATGTCACCACAACAAGGGACAGCCTTTCACTCTACCCACAGCCAGGCAGACAGTAACAACAGATGCTTTGGATTATGCCTGGGGAGCACACATGGCAGGAAAATGTATTCAGGGTAAGTGGGCCGCAGACCAAATGCATCTTCACATCAATCAAAAAGATATGCTAGCTGTACAAAATGCCCTAACAGCTTTTAAGGATCTGCTGCATCCAGGACAACTATTAATAAAGACAGACAACACCACAGTTATGTGGTACATAAACAAGCAAGGGGGCACTCATTTTTATCACCTCTGCAGACAAGCCATGACCTTGTAGAACACATCTCTAACCTTTCAAGTTCATCTGCAAGCAGAGTTCCTGCCAGGAAAGAAAAATACTCTGGCAGACGACTTAAGCAGAAACATCATGGATCCTCACGAGTGGAAATTAAATCCACAAGTATTCGGCATGATAATGAAAGAATGGGGGTGCCCAGACATAGAACTTTTTGCTTCCCCACTGAATTGCCATCTAAAGAAATTCTGCACAAGGACTTACCACACACAAGCATGGAAAGTGGATGCTCTGTCATTCAGCTGGAAAAGCCTAAAAGTGTATGCCTTCCCACCACTGCCTCTCCTTTCAAAGGTACTCCTAAAAGCCAGACAAGAAAAGCCACAAATGATCCTGATTGCCCCAGACTGGCCACGCCAGCACTGGTACCCAATCTTAAAGAACTTAGCTCAAGGCCTACCATGGATTTTACCTCAAATTCCTCATCTTCTAACTCAACAAAACAATCAGATCCTGCACAGCCAGCTCAAAACATTAAACCTGGCTGCATGGCAGATTCCTTAGTCAAGCAGACAACACCTCTCTCTAAAGCTGTTATGGATGTCATTTTGGAGGCCAGGAGGCCTAGCACCAGGAAATCCTATTCAGAAAAGTGGAAGAGATTATGTGCCTGGAATCAGGCTCAAAGCTTGGACCCTCTTGTTCCAAATATTCCTCAGATATTATAATACTTAACTGAGATGCTGGACAAAGGCCTATCCTTTTCATCCATTAAGATCCACGCCTCTGCCATCTCGGCTCATTACAACACAGATCCTCCTATTTTCTCTCATCCATTGCTAAAACAGTACCTCAGAGGGGCTAAAAACATAAGACCACCCCGAAGAGCACCAACACCAACTTGGGACCTCAATTTTGTCTTGGAAAACTTACTCTACCTCCTTTTGAGCCAGCCAATTCAGCAGAATTAAAATATGTGTCATGGAAAACTGCTCTGCTTCTGGCAATAACCTTAGCACGAAGAGTCTCAAGGCACTAATGGCAGTGGAGCCTTTCATCATTTTTCACCAAGACAGGGTTTCTTTAAGAACAAACCCGTCATTTATGCCAAAGGTGGTATCCAGTGTGGCTCTTAACCAAACTATTCACTTGCCAACTTTTTATCCAAATCCCCAGAATAAAGGGGAGAAACTTCCTCATTCATTGGACATACACAGGCAGTTATGTTTCTACTTGGACAAAACAAAAGCTTTCAGGAAAACTGAGCAGTTGTTTGTAGCATATGCTGCAGGATCACAGGGAAAGGCTATTTCAAAGCAAACCATTTCAAAGTGGATAGGACACTGTATACGTTTCTGCTACACACAGCATGGGAAAACTGTACCTAGCAACATTAGGCCACATTCCACTAGGGCAACAGCCACTTCTACTGCCTACCTTAGAGGAGTACCTACCAAAGATATCTTGGAAGCTGCAACTTGGAGTTCAGTGCACACCTTTACCAAACATTATCACTTGCCTCTTTATTCTAAAACCAGAGCTGGCTTTGCCACTGCAGTGCTGCAGGGCCTCATAGCCACCCCAAATCCTCTATAGAACCAGCCACCCAGCCTCAGCTTTGGGATTCAAACCAAGTGTAATGACTGCAGCAGTGAAACACGATGAACATAGTACAGTTTTGTACCTACCATAAATGTAGATGTTCGAGTGTCTTCACTGCTGTAGTCCAGGTTACCCTCCCTCCATCCCCTCTTTCTTAGCTGGGACTTATCTATACTTTTCTACCCTATACTACCTATGTGGTGTATTTGCTGGTAACTGAAGATTTGGGTTTTACTTTTTATGTATGTTTTAATAGCAATATATATTGCCTACCTATTTGGGGGCACCTGACATCTGGGGCAAGAAGAAAAACTGAAGAAAATGGTGTCAGCTGTATCTTATATACCCCTGGCGCACTGACGTCAGGGAAGAGGCGACAGCAACCGACGCCGGACCAAGACTTTGGAACTCTGGCTGACTGCGGGACCGCCTGACGGCAGGATAACCAAGTGTAATGACTGCAGCAGTGAAGACACTTGAACATCTACATTTATGGTAGGTACAAAAGTGTACTTTTCTCTTTATCAGACTGGGTCCATGGAGACATGAGAGCCAGACTCCCAATTTCTCATTATCAGTGCTAGATACAGAATTGCTACTAAGCATACATTCATTTGTTAGAAAAAAAGCCTCATAATATTCAGTATTCTTTTTCATGTACTTGCTTTCTCTTAAAACATATTGCTAAATCAATTCAAGGTCCGTAATCCAGTCATTCCCACATGCAAGAATGAGAAAGCAAAATTATTTTTCTTTTGTCATGCTCTTTTAACCAGGCTTTTTTTCATTGCAGTGCCTACATTTCTTAAAAATGAACAAGAAGAAGGAGAGAAGGGAGGAAAAAAAAGAACAGGAACAGCTATTTACAGTCTGCATTACACTTAAGAATAACTGAGAAAACTTTACTTTATAGCATACAAAAAATATACACCACAAAAATAGCACTATTTAGAAAAAATGTTTTCTGTACTTATTTAACTTTCTCCCGTCTCTTCCCATTCTCAAAGCATGTTTCTGAACATTAATGACATGAAGTAGGGCATATACTTTAGAGTCTACCACAAGTCCAACAGATTTTGAAAAAAGTCCCAATATTTCCAGATTTTCTTGTTCTGTCATATTTCACAAATGTAATTATTGTATTGTAATCCAGCATTTTATTACTGTCCATCGCAATCTCCCAAACCCTGGGCTTTGCCTTGTGACCAAACCACACCAACCATAGATAAATCCAGCATTACCCACACCCAGCCATGGGTTATTGCTATACTATACCTGTGCAAATAGCAATGTTATCAGTATGAAGTATTCTTTGCAGTGATAGCAGTGAGTGCATTCATCATCTCTTCCCATAAATCGTGTTAATATATTATATTGCACACAAATCCCAAATTAGATTTTTTCTAAACTTTCACAAAAAAATGTTCATGTCCTGAAAAACTATACAACATAGACATATATTGTTAGATCATTCTTGTTAATCAAAGATAAACTTTCACGGGACAATAAGAAATTCCTCTCTAAGTGCACATTTTATTGAGATATTTACTGGAATATGAAAACTTATGTTTAAGTGTATAATTAGCAGTAAAAACAATACTAGGTATATCGCAATATGTGCAACTTACAGTGCAAATGTCAAAGATGGTTTTCTTCAGCAATATTTAAGATTTCGTCTAATGTCGTGCAACAGTTACATATGGAAATATTGCTTATTTTCATAATTACTAATGAACAACTAGCAATATTTCCAGTGTAGTGTGATATTAAACCAGCAAGTCTCGGTTGTGAGCATATTAAATATGAAAATATGAATAATAATTGGCAATCAGACATTAAATGTTTGTACTGGAGGATATCCTAGACCAACAGTCTTAGTCCCATTTTGTTAATAACTGCTTGCTGTTTTTAATACTCTCTGTTACTAGATGGTAAATCACTTAAAGAAGCAAAACAAAAAAAAAAAGCCTGGATGTGCCATAAGGATATGGGTGTGAATTGGAAGTATAAAAAAAAAGTCATTATAGGCTTGAGTGACTTAATCTCCATAATAGCAGTTTTTGTGGAATATCAGTATATGCCAACATAATCCTCCTCACTTGCCAATAGTCCCTTAATACCACACATCTACCATTGTTGTCTTTTTCTCTTTTTCTGTCAATGTTGGAGCCCCTCTAGCAATTACTATTATTACTCCCCTTTTCCTTTGTCACTGATATTCTGCTGAATACCCATGCTGAAACCCTTTCTTTGTCAAATTTACATGTTCATTTCTTTCCAAATGTGCTTCATTTCTTAATATAATTCAATAGTCTTCCCTTTTGTCAGTACCTGTAAGGACATTTGCATTCCAGGATGATATAGATAGTATAGCTATAATGATAAAAAGCCATCGTTCCCACCTAATATACATAATCGTTTTTTTAAATGGTTTATTTCCAACTTTTGTCTTACATGTACACCAATATTTGTCAAGCTCATCTTCTGTACAGTTGTTTCTTCTCATCTCTATTTGAACCTATGTCACAGTTTTCAAGACTTTTTGATTTAATAAAAACCCTCACATAAATAAGTAAATACATTTTCAGAATACCCCTATCCCCTGTTAACTTAGAGCAAACACACAAAATTATGTATATCTTGATAAATTGAAGTTTAATCCTCCAGTTATGAACAATTGCCCCAAGTCGACAGCTATACACATATGAATTACCTAACCTAAAGTTAAGGTTACTAATACTAAAGCACATATCCTGTGCTCCCACTTGCACTGATTTGTTTTAGTTCTGTTCATACCTGTGTTAATCCCCCAGATATGAAAAATGGTGTGTATGCTTTCAGAAATAATTAACTTTTAGCCATAAGGTAAAAAGCACTAAATGTCTTTAAATAAAACTAAATTGTACATTGTTCTGTTAAATGCATTGAATTCTTTAGTATGCTAGGAAGGCTGCTGTCTTTGATTCATATCACATAATTTGCAACTTTATTTTTCACTGAACTGCTTGCTGTTGCACCTTTAAAATTTGAATTTCCCTCAGCTAAGAATACTCAAAACTTTCAAGGCTAATTACGTGCACCTGCAAACAGCTGTTCTCCACGTAAAAGTAGCCAACAATGAGAAAAACAGCTAACATCTCTGCAGATGCATGTCCATGAAGGAATCTTTATAAATTTCAGTCACAGCAGATTGTGCAACTTCCTTCAGCTGCAGACTTCTTGACTCCCGTTGAGAACATATTTGTTAATGAAAAAAAAAATACCTTTGAAGATATAAGGAGCTTAACATTTTTCATGACTTTCATCATTTTGCCTCTTTTCAAGCCTACTTGTTTATAAAAAACTGCTTCTAGCTTAAGACAAGGGCATTAATCTAGACACCCTCTATCTCAAAAATTACAGAAATTATCTTAATTCTACATATATTATAATAAATGTACTTTTACACCCCAGCAGTCCAAGGTAACAGCATATTTACTTAATGTTGCTTCTGGCCAGCCTTTCTTCTCTTGTCATAATGTAAAGCTTATATTTATTACAACTAAAAAATACTTTCTTATTTTACTATCTTTGACACACACACAACAGTCCCTGACAAGACTGCCCCCAGATTTAAAATAACCCTGATAGACAGTATTCATCTTGTTCATCTCCATCTACCGACACCAAGGTCCTCCTGATTCTTCTAGTCAATTCTTCTGCTTTTTTCTGCCTCTCAGACATTTTCCTTTGGAAACATTGGAATACGTTTCAATGAAAAAGTCACTATATGAACTGTTTTGCCAGTAGATTGAGAAGCAGTCTCTCCTTCTGTTTACTGGCTCACGTTTTGTTCGATACACTTTATTTCCTTCTTAACCTGTTCTGTTCTAAAAAAATGTGATTCTCCAGGAAAAAAATATAATCTGAAGACAGCTGGAATACAACAGCTTGAATCTCACACCTGCCTCTTGGTGTTTCCTGATTGCTATGATAGATTTGCTTATCTTCTGCCTGGTGTACAGTAAATAATCATTTTCCACAAGCACTCTGCTCTCTCCAGTTTTTAATACTTTTCCTTTCAGCAGCAGTTTCTGCAGGATTAGATGTTCTTTGTGTTTCACTGTTGCAGTCATCACCTGTGGAATCCATTCATTTTGCCTCTCCACCAGAAGATCCTTCCTTTGGGGAAGCCCTTTACACCCTCAGAGAGCATTTCCACTGGGAATCCCAGGACTTCCCTCAGTCTAAGAAAAGACTAAGAAAGGTTCTAGAGCTGCCCCAGCACAGACCCTTGGCCATCCCTCCTATCTTAGAGGTGGTTGATAATGTCTTTCATGAATCCAGTTTAACTCCTGACACCCTCCCCTCCCACTTGCTCCCAGAAAACCTGACAGGTATTACAGAGTACCAGATTCTCACAAACACCTGTACAGAAATCCTGCTACAGACTTGGAAGTAATTATGCAGGGAATTAGGGAGCTAAGGCTAGCTTAAAAAAGAACTCTATTCCTTCTGACAATTATTCCAGAGCTCTGGACAGATGGGGTAAAAAAGTATACACCTCTGCAACCTTAGCTATCAGAGCACTCAACTGTCAGTCCCACATGTTAAAATTTCAACAACACACTTTGGAACTACTAAAACTAAAGATTTCTACCTTTCCTGACTGTGCCAGTTCAAAAGAGTTAGCAGATTTAATGCACTCTACTTGTCAAGTGGCTAAACACTCTTTACACTGTGGATATGATGCCCTAGAAGCTGCAACCAGGGTAGCAGTGTCAGGATCTGTCATTAGGAAACATGCATGGTTGAAGGAACAACCTCTGCCTGATCATGTCAAATCTAAATTACTTGATGCACCTGTGGATAAGGACCGAATGTTTGCAGTAAAAGAGAAGAGGTGCTTAAAAAGATGGAAGACAAAGTAAAATCTATGCAGACAGTAAAATATTTCCTTCAGGTACAACCTCCTAGGTTCAGCAGGAATTTTCCCTCTAAACACTGGTCCTTTCCTGCACCTAGCAAACAAGGGGCAAGGTAAGCCCCGCAGGGACAGACCACTCAGACTCCTATCCCAGGGTCAGCAGAGAACCAAAAGGTGGACCACTTCCACTCCAAAGGCAGGGAGTTCTAAGCCACCCCTCTAAGGTAAAAATCCCTCAGGACTCCCTCTCCCCCTTCTGCACTCCTTTTCAATCATCAACTACGAAGAACCATTGGGTCTTAAACATCTTTTATCAGGGATACAAATTTTCCTTCTACTAACTTCCAATTTTAAGAGGGTGCCCTTACCTCAATATCTCTAAGCAGAGGCACTGGAACTTGTCCAAGCTCACTTATCCTTAGGGGCAGTGCCATCAAGCAAAGGCTCTTATTCCACACTAGTCCTTGCTCCTAGGATAGAGGGCGCTTGGCACCCTTCCCTGGATCTACCCATTCAGAACACCTTCCGGGCAGTCACCAAATTCAAAATGATAAATAACCAAATGCCAGGCTTTCTATGTTGGTATGACGAATAGAACGTTGAGGGAAAGGGTTAGAGAGCATTTATATGCGATCAACAGGGAGAATGACAGGAACGCACTGGCTAGACATGTTCTATCGCAAGGCACCACACACACTTTTGAGTTCTTAGTTATTGAATTGATACACACCACATTGAGATTAGGCAATGTTAGTAACTTCACTGAAAGGGAAGAATGTAAATGGATCATCAGAATGAAAGCAGATGAAGGACATGGCCTTAATGAGAGGGTTACTCTGAAACCCTTTCTAGTCAGTCGTCATCTGAAGCATTAGCAGTTATTTATTGCTATACATTTGACTTTTTCATGTCTCTTGGTGTTAGTAGGAATTTGTATTTTTAGAAGTTTTTCAGTAGTTTCATATATTTGAAATGTTTTTTATCACATGCTGTTTTTATATTCTCTTGTGTTTTTAATAAATATTCATATGCTATTTGCCATCTGAAATGTTAATAACAGTAATAATCTATTACTACATCCATTTTAGTGTCAATGTTGAATTTTGAATTTTTAATTTTCACAATATAAGTTTCTGACTTTTTATTTATTTAGAAGTTTCTGACTTTTTATAGTTATGTATTCATACAAAGGCTTTCATTGGTTAACTGTTTAATTGATATGTATTTAAATACAGAAGTGATGAAGTGTTTTATTAAAGTCTGAAGAAGCGTCCAGAGTAGACGTGAAAGCGCTAACAACCCATGGAATAAAGTTTTTTGCTGTTCAAGTAGAAAATATTTTTTATTATTTTTTATTGATTTTTTACTTTTTTGGTTGATGGTTGGCTTCGATAGTCGTGGAATGCCTGCACCTTGATATTGACATTTTTCGTTTGGGGACATAGCAGGTACCTTACCCTGAGAGATCTCTGCTTATTTATCATTTGCCTCTTTGTTATCTCGTGGGGACATGACAGAAGGAACCAAACACATGGAGGAAGCTGCATCTGAGGACATGATTTCTTCATTCTCTCAACTGCTTTCCAGGTGTGACAATCCACTGCTAAAACTTTTTATTCACAACTAGCTAATACTAATGTTACCCACAAAGGTAAGCAGTTAGATATCAATGTGCTACAACTGATGAGACAATTTGAAGATACTTTACTTAAAATGAAGAAAGTGCAGTGGCAGAAACAACATATGGAAGCATGTTTATCCTTTAAAGTTATTCCAAGAGGGCTAAGCATTTTAAAGATGCCCACCTTTGGTAATAAATATCCAGACCTTTTAATAGACTGGCAGAAACTTAATATTGAGACTAGCAATAGTTATATTAAGCTGTTAATAAGACAATATTCGCTAAATGAGAAATGAGAAAGAACTCATGAAAGAGATCTCCATTCTGGAAGAGCGTTTAAATTCTTCTTTAACATCTGTACAGTTATCTGATTACTTCTCTGAACTTTCCACTACTTTAACTCTAACTGATAACAGACTTTTGCAACAGAAAAAGAAGAAACTGGAGAGAGACTGTTCCGATTTTGCACGTGGGAACGTCTTCTCTTGGCCGAAGGAATCCTTCCGGTCAGCTGTTGATGTAACGAACTCTCGCCTTCCTGACTATAGGAAGGATGGTAACAGCGAAATGCATCCTACTACATCAGGAAGTATTAATGTGGCCATCTTTGAAGGCACTCATGCAGAGGGGTGCACAACAGAGAATGGTTCAGATTTATTACCAGTGGAGAATGGAGGAACATCTGAAAATTTACAAAATAGGAATACCACAGCAGATAATATTCTACCAACCATTAGACAATTGGACACTAAGAGCTTGGGACCGGCAGTGAGGAAGAAGACTTTGCTCCTAGCAGAAGGGAATTCAGAGACTAATGAGAGAGACAACACAAATCTTACGTTCCCTTTATCATTTCGACCAGCAGATCGCAAGACATGGAGTCCCCAGTTCAAGGGGAAGAAACGGAAACCCTCAGGGGAGTCAGGGGAACCACAGAAGAGATTGTGGAAGAAAACTCCAATGAACTGGTAATTAATTTATCTAGCCATGAGTTGACTGATGCTGAAATGAAAGTGTTAAACAGAGGTTTATCATTTGTGCCCTCACAAGGGATAGACATTAGTGAGTTAATAGTACAATTAAAACTTTTTACTAGGGGTTTAGCACTTGATTTATTTTATGATAATGAAAACACGGAGACAAGGGATATAGTAATTAATAATTTTAGGAAACCTTCATGCTTTGTACCAGAATTGCATCCGCTTTTAGAAAGTTTTGAGAAAGTTTGTTGCAATGATTTTTATATGTTGTTTGAACAAACAGGTTTTAAGTCAGAATTTTACAATTTAAGCCGACAAGAAACAGCAGCTTTAAAAAGTTTACAAAACAATGATACTATAGTTATCCGCCCAGCGGATAAAGGTGGTGCACTAGTGTTGTTTGATAGTGTATATTATAATAATAGAATGTTAGAAATGTTATTGGATGAAACCACATATAAAAAAATACATATGTATGATCTAAACAAGGTTATTAGTAAACTTCATGCCTCATTGTATGATATGTTGATGTCCAATATTATAAACAATGGTCTCTATAATTATTTTCTAGTTGAAAAACCTTTGGTACCTATCATCAGAGGTCTTCCGAAGGTGCATTAGACATTGTCTGATCCACCCTTCAGACCTATAGTCTTAGGGAGAGGCTGGCTAACTGAATGTATCTCAATTTATATTGAGAAGCAACTTAGACCTATAGTTGATTCTACCTCCTCTATTTTGAGAGATACTAAACAATTATTGGAATCTCTAGCTGAGAGTGCTGTTGAAAAAGCATATTTGGAGAATGACATTATGATGACCTTAGATGTTCAGTCTTTATTCACCTGCATACCTAATGATATAGGGATAGACTTCCTGAGGCTTTTTCTTCTAGAGAAGGGCACGACTAACAACAAAGTGATTATGATCACCATGCTGATGGAATTAGTGTTAGAAAATAATGTATTTTTTTTTGGTGATGGTTATTATCTGCAGATTTCAGGGGTAGCGATGGGCACGTCATGTGCCAATTCTTATGCAAACCTTGTACTAGCCTATTGGGAATCTATGTATATTTTTGAAAATGAGTATTATTCACAGCACCTCAAGTATTATAAACATTTTGTGGACGATGTGTTTTTTGTTTGGAGTGGTGATGTTACTATCTTAGATGAGTTTTTAAGTTACATCAACAACACCACATCTTTTCTTAGGCTGACTGGGGAGAGATTATGTCACCAGATTGACTTCTTAGATGTTACCATCAGGAAGCATAATGGGTGTTTCACTACCAACATTTATAGGAAACCCTGTAGAAAGAACACATACTTACATCGTGATAGTATGCATCCTCCCCACATACACAAGAACATTGTTAAGAATCAAGCAGCACGCTGTTCACGCCTAACAAGCGATGATTCAGCATACAGGAATGAATTGATGGGCTTAGATGCTGACTTTAAGTCCAGGGGTTACCATGACAATGATTTGACAGTCCTGCAGCAAACATAACGCAATGAAGAAACAAGACCCTACATTAGGATAGCAACTACTGAACAGGTGGAACAAAGCAGGCCATTTGCTAGAAGTAAAAAGAGGATGGTACTTTCATATACCAATAAGAATAAGAGTATTACTAATGTCATTAGAAAGAACTGGGGTATCCTACAGTTGGATGATAGGCTCAGAGCACTTGTAGGCTTTCACCCCAGTTTTTCCTACAAGAATACCAGATCTTTAAGGAACATGTTATGTTATGAAAGGCGACTTCAAGATCAACCACTTACTGTTAGAATGGGTACTTTTCCAAGTCGCAGTTGCAATCAGTGCAAATACATACTGGGCAGGAATAACTTTAGGCACACGGACACAGGTGTGCTATACAAATTTGATCATTATGCAGACTGTAGGACAAGGAACATAGTTTATTTAGCCATCTGCACCAAATGTCAGGCTTTATATGTCGGTATGACGAATAGAACGTTGAGGGAAAGGGTTAGAGAGCATTTATATGCGATCAACAGGGAGAATGACAGGAACGCACTGGCTAGACATGTTCTATCGCAAGGCACCACACACACTTTTGAGTTCTTAGTTATTGAATTGATACACACCACATTGAGATTAGGCAATGTTAGTAACTTCACTGAAAGGGAAGAATGTAAATGGATCATCAGAATGAAAGCAGATGAAGGACATGGCCTTAATGAGAGGGTTACTCTGAAACCCTTTCTAGTCAGTCGTCATCTGAAGCATTAGCAGTTATTTATTGCTATACATTTGACTTTTTCATGTCTCTTGGTGTTAGTAGGAATTTGTATTTTTAGAAGTTTTTCAGTAGTTTCATATATTTGAAATGTTTTTTATCACATGCTGTTTTTATATACTCTTGTGTTTTTAATAAATATTCATAAGCTATTTGCCATCTGACATGTTAATAACAGTAATAATCTATTACTACATCCATTTTAGTGTCAATTTTGAATTTTGAATTTTCACAATATAAGTTTCTGACTTTTTATTTATTTAGAAGTTTCTGACTTTTTATAGTTATGTATTCATACAAAGGCTTTCATTGGTTAACTGTTTAATTGATATGTATTTAAATACAGAAGTGATGAAGTGTTTTATTAAAGTCTGAAGAAGCGTCCAGAGTAGACGTGAAAGCGCTAACAACCCATGGAATAAAGTTTTTTGCTGTTCAAGTAGAAAATATTTTTTATTGATTTTTTACTTTTTTGGTTGATGGTTGGCTTCGATAGTCGTGGAGTACCTGCACCTTGATATTGACCAAATTCAAAATACTAACTTGGCAGCAGTTCCTGCCTAGGCTGACCATAAATGTATGGGTAGTTACCGTACCTCTACAAAAGGCCTTAGCCCTAGCCATAGCCTTTGGTGGACAGAAAAACATAAAATTTACCCTTATCTGGATAGCTGCCTCCTTCAGGCAGATGGCAATAGCTCCTTCAGGAACCCCCTCTTTGTCACATCCCTCCTAACCCTCTCAGGGTAGACCATCTACTAGAACAAATCAGGGCAAAACAGCCTCCAGGAAGATCATTTTCTTGGGATCACTGCTGCACTCAACAGCCCAAATGGCCTTCCTATTCCCCCCAAAAAGCCGAGATTCCTGCAGCTTTTTCTCACCAGCTGGCTTCCAGATGTCGCCGCTTGGAAAGGAAGCTCCTGTGAGCCCTGAAGTACATGGCCTCTGACATCCTTCTAATTTCTCTAGCCAGGCCTCGCATTCAGTGGTACCTAAAGAACCTGTGAAGTCCGCGCTTTCTACCTCCAGGGGACCTCTCAACCACTGACCCCTTGTATAGGGGTTGAGTTTCTCTGATTGGCAGGGGCCCCTGCCCAGAACTAGGGTCTTTCCTTCAACCTCTGCCCAACCGTGCAGACCACTACCACCAATGCCTCAGACTTAGCTTGGGGTGCTCACCTAGAAGGCAGGTGCAGCTAGGGTCTTTGGGATGCCCACCACCTTCCCTTACACTTCTATGAGAAGAAAATGATTGCAGTACAAAAGGCTCTGACATCCATCAAACCTCATCTCAAGCCAGGGGTTCTCCTAATCAAAACAAGACACCACAGTAATGGGGTACACCAACTAACAGGGAGGGACTCTATCTTTACCCTCTGTGTAGGCTAGCCATGTACCTCGGGCTGGCAGCTTCTTCCAGTGAACTACGCCTGATAGCCAATGCCCACATAGCATCAACCACATCCTGCCAGACCACTTAAGCAGAAAGTTCCTGGACCCCCTCCAGTGGAAGCTATACAGAAAAATCCTTTCACATATCACCTGGGAGTGGGAGTCTCACGAGCTGGATCTTTTTGCTTCGCATCCTAACTGGCAGCGGAAAAGAGTCTGCACCAGGGGGTATGACCACCTAGCGTGGAAGATGGATGCCTTCACCTCTCCCTGGAACATTCTGTTTGTGTCCTCATTCCCTCTAATCCCCAAGGTACTGGTCAAGTTAAGGGAGGAGAGACAAAAGGCCATACTCATTACTCCAGTTTGGCCCAGACAATGTTGGTACCCCTTACTGAGCAGCCTGACCTTCCAGCCAGCTTCCCCCTGGTCTTAGACCTCTTAACTTGCGGGGGGGGGGGGGAACTGCTGCACCCAGACTCACAGACTCTCAAACTATCAGCTTGGCAAATACTCAAAAGGCAAACTAGGGGACTCTGCTAAGCAAACAGATCCTACACATTATCACAGAGGCCAGATGGCCCAGCACCAGAAAATCCTATGCAGGAAAATGGAAAATATTCTGCTCCTGGAGCCAGTCCAGAGGGGAAAATACCTCACCACCTTCCATCCCTCTTATCCTGGACTACTTAGCTGAACTACTTAACACTGGCCTCTCCTTGTACTATATTCAAAACCACGCCCCAGCCATTTCAGCTCTCTTAGATACAGAACAGCCCCTGTTATCCCACCTTTTGATTAAGCAATGCCTTAGAGGGCTTCCTAATGTCAGACCTCCCAGAGGGCCTCCCACTCAAGCCGGGGACCTGAATTATATTTTGGGGAAAAAACAACTCTACCACCCTTCCTACCTGCTGCCTCAGCAGAACTTAGATTCATCTCCTGAAAGGTGGCTTTTATCCTAGCCATAGCCCCAGCCAGAAGGGTTTCTTATCTTCAGGCACTGATGGCCATTGAGCCATTCATCTTCTTCCTTGTAGACAGGGTCTCCCTGAGGGCTAATCCCTCCTTTATACCCAGGGTGGTATCTAAAGTAACTATCTGCTAGGCCATACCTCTACCCCCACCCCCCCTTCTTTCCTAACCCTCAAACAAGGGGGAAACAATTCTGCACTCACTAGACATGCACATACAGCTCAGGTTCTTTCTGGACCATAACAGATCTTTCAGGAAATCAGACCACCTCCTTGTCAGCTTTCCCCCAGGGGCAGAGTGGAAACCCATTTCCAAACTATCCTTTGACCAATGGATCTCACACTGTACCCCTTTTCTGCTATACTTTGCAGGGGAAACATTCCACTAGGACAGCCTACACTTCCTCAGCATTCCTCAGAGGAGTTCCCACCAGGGACATCCTGGAAACTGGCACCTGGACTTATGCCCATACCTTTGCCAAAGCATCATCACCTACCTCTATTCTCTAAGGCAAGGACAGGGTTTGCTTCTGCAGTTCTGCAGGGCATGCTGACCCATTCCTAGGTCTCTAACCAATCCTACCACCCCTCTACTCAGCTTTGGGAATCCTCTTCCAGGTGATGACTGCAACAGTGAAACACGATGAACATAGTACAGTTGTGTACACTTACCATAAATGTAGATGTTCGAGTGTATTCACTGTTGCAGTCGTGGTAACCCACCCTCCTTCCCCCTTATATCTTCTTTCTTTAGAGAGACATAAGTTTCTAACGGTGGCTTTTAGCCATCAGGGCCACTTTACCATACTTACTTGGGCCTCTGATGGGTTAGGGCAAGAAAAACTGATGTAATGATGTCGGCTCCCTTCCTTTATAGCACTGAAGACCTGACATCAGACAGCAAGGAACAGCAGCTGATGCAGAAAAACATTGACTCTGGTATTCGGTCCAGCCGAGGGCTACTGGTGGGGAGGCAGAATAAATTGATTCCACAGGTGATGACTGCAACAGTGAATACACTTGAACATATACATTTATGGTAAGTGCACACAACTGTACTGTCTTTGTGGTGGTATCATTTCCACCATTACTAATATAGGTCTTAGTTGCTTTCTCATGGCTAGGTTGGAGCAAGCACTCTATGCACCCTTTCAATTAACCTCAAAACAAATCTAAAAACCTCAAATTTATCTACAATAAAAAACTAGATTTGCTGCTAACCCAACCCTGCAACTCGCATCACTGTCTACCACTAAAATACCTTCAGTGGCTAGAATTACCCCATCAACTACTGCAGCCATAACTAACTTTAACTCACTCTATCATACACAAACCTCTTTCATGTCCTGCTGTCTCCACTATCATTTCTCCTTACATTCCTAACCATACACTCCGCAGCTCACACCTACTGCAGCAGGTCTATAAACCCAATAAAACATTGGCAAACATCTCTATAGTTACTCAGTTGTCTCTGCTTGGAATATTTATATATATATATATATATATATATATATATATATATATATATATATATACATATATCCTCACTACCTCCACTGATTTAATGTATTTCTTATTTTATTTCTCTCCCCTTCCTTTGCATAACATTGTTGTTAGCTTCTTTCCTATTTATACCATCGTTGGTAGCCTTTAAAAAAATGAATAAAATCTTATTCTGTCTTTCTTCTTTTCTTATATTTACTGGTAAAAATGGGAAAAGCTTTTGGGATTTAAAAAGTGTTAACAATGTGGATGGAAACTTCCCTGGTCTGATTTGCATGATTTGTACATTTATTGTTTAGGACCTGAACATTTAATAACTGACTGTGATATCTGTAAGTCTTTTAATACTCGAATGATTGTGGATTGAAAGAAAATGCTAATTCTGAAAGGTTTGTTCCCTACAACCTTTTCAGAATCACTATCAAGGGTTCAACCCCCTAAACAGGACAAGGAAGGAACACAGAAAAAGGCCATTGGATTTGTATGGTTCTTCTACTCTATCGGCAGATCTGTAATTGGAGCCAGCTCAAAGATTGTCTAAAAAGTCAGATCCAAAGTCTAAATCTTTGGATCAGTGGAGTCAGATATCTGCTTCCTTGGATCCAATAGCATCAGATCCAAAGCATTTACCCCAAACAAGCCCTTGGATCCGTGCTTTCCAGGACCACCTGTGTCAGATCTGAAGATTGTTGTATCTTTGGCTCTGAAACATTCTTTGAGTGCACTGTCTCTGAGCGTGTCGGAGCCAAATGACTCTTGGAGCTGAAGCTCCGTTGTTGGATCTGAGATGTTAAAGTTTACTCCAAAGTTGTCAGAGGCATCTTTGCCTCTCAGAGCCTCAGCACTGGACAGCTTGGCTCCAACTTCTGCCTCTGATGGATTGCCTTTGGGTCAGAAGGAGCTGATGGTCCAGAAATATGTCTTCTCAGCTTCGTCAGCCTCCTTCTTCCTGAAGCATTCTGCCTTTGTGGTAGTAGAGAGTGTTCTCTACTTCTGGAGAACAGATGGTTCCACCCCTCTTTGATTTCCCTTCTAGATCCCATATGTCTCTGCACCTTGAGATTCTTCATTCTATTGCACAGGGACGGCCAGCCCAAGGCCACTAGGCTACCCAGCATGGTATTTTTATTTCTTCCGATATTTCTCTGGAACATCTCACTAAACAAGTCCCTTGAAAGAGAAAGTGAAAGAGGAGGAAGTTAGATTCTCCTCAAGAGTTGGTCACTGAAGATACCGATTTTGATGAGTGGGAAGGGTCCCCCTAGATCACCACCTGATGATGTCTTCTTTGGAGACATTCTGGAGATCCTCAAACAAAGAGGTCCAAGAAGAATCGGTATTCCTGGTAGCCTTTGGGTCTGGCCCATCTACCTCTTGGGTGACTTCGCCCGCAGATGAGCTCATTAATTTAATCTCTAGGTGGGCGTGGCAAGAACCTGATGCTGTTGAGCCAATCCCCAGCAGACCAGACATGATACTGGCACCACCTAAAGAAAGAGAATTTTGGAGCAAGGGAGTACCGTGAGATGCCATGGTCATGGTGGTGGCCACAAAAACAGAACTTGTGGAACAGAGTTCATCTGTCCTTCCCCGTAACAGAGAATCCTGGGCACTGGACAGATTTGGGAAGCGCGTATATGCTTCAGCAATATTTGCATTCAGGTCGCTGAATTATTTGGCACATTTCACCAGATTGCAGAGGGATTTGATTAAGGAACTCTCCAAATCTCTCTGGGATCAGTACTTCTGAGGCACAGGGTTCTGTCACTTCACAGTTGGCTACCCTACAGTTGATAACAAATTCTTCCATTAGGCTCATTTCACATACAGCTGAAGAACCTCAATTGCATCAGGTGAAGGCATTTTCAGTAAGAGACATGCCTGGATGCACCTCTGTGATTTTGCAGAGCTCTTCATCCTCGTTTGTCAGTGCACCTTTTGATGGCAGTTTGTTAGGTGGCTATAAGGTGAAGGTCATATTCTCCCATGATGCAAACAAGATGGAAAGACTCTGCAGTGGGTGTATGTTTTTTTGATTCCTCAAAGAACTTTCCCTAGGAATCAATGAGTTGGTCAAAAGACTCAGTTCAGAAAGTCCGAGGCCCCTTTCAAAGATCCACGTGGAGATAGTTCCCCCAGGGGCAGAGTGGGGAACTCAAAATGGATGACGCTGCCAATGCGGTAGAGGAGGCCTGCAGAATCAGGGGTCAAGAGATTCTTTTTCTGACAGACCCTATCAGTGCCCCTGAAAGGAGGCCCAATTGTCCACCTTTGGAGGAGGTCAGGGGTTTTCTATCCCTGCACCAAAAAGCCTGGCTAGACATTAAAAAGATATATGGGTGGAGAGGATATTTTCCAGAGGTTATATAATTCCCTTTTCCCTACCCACTTCCTTAACAGTGAACACAATTCCTGATGTTCCACCCAGTCAGAAGAAAGTAGCAACTCTAGAATTAAAAAAGCTGCTAGAAAAAAAAGTCATCCAAGAGGTCCCCCCAGACCAGAAAGAGTCTGAAACTTAGGATTATTTTTAGGGGACTGGAGACCAATTTTGGATCTCAGCAATCTGAAAAATTGGTTTAGTACACAAAGTTCCAGATGGTCATGGTTCACCCCATTTTGCCTTTCTTGCACAAGGGCAACTGGATGTGCTCAAAAGATCTTCAGGATGCTTACTATAATATAAAAATGAACAGGCAATCCAGAAAGTACATACACTTCCAGCTAGAAGTCAGTCATTACCAGTTCAGAGCACTGTCCTTTGGCCAAATGCATACAGTAGCAGCAGCTCTCTTGAGACTGTAAGGATTCAGAGTGTTTCCTTATTTAGATTGATTCATAACTGCTACGACCAGGCATCCTCTGATAAAAGCTCGAGATCATGTACTCTAAATTTGCTGTCATCTAAAAATTACCATCAATCACAATAAATCTCAGCTAGAACCAACTCAGACTCTAGAGTTCATAGGGGCTTTGTTCAATACAGTATCATTGAAAGCCTCCCTTCTGTTACCAAGAGTTCAAACTGTTTGATTTCAAGTCAAAAAGATAATTCACAATTTTATTGTATCAGCTTGATTGATTTTGCAAGCCTATGGGTAAATGTCAACTGCAGTAGTTCTAGTACTGTTAGCAAGAGATCATATGAGAATTCTTCAGTGGACCGTAGCAACTCAGTGGTCTATTCTGCATCAACCTATGCCCACCCAGATCAGAATAACTCAGACATGCAAAAAGTACCTCATGTGATGGATTCACTCAGAATAGATATTACAAGGCTGTCCCTTTATTCTTCCTCAGCCCAAAGCCATAGTGACCATGGACACTTCCCAAATTGGATGGGGGAGCATTTCTTGGGAAAGACAGTCCAAGGCTCTTGGTCCATTGAAGAGGCCAACATTCTTATCATTGCCCTGGAAATAAGAGCTGTTCTCTTAGCATTGCAGGCCTTTCAAGACTTTCTCCCTTCTGGAACTATTGCAGTTCAGATGGACAATCTGTCAGTGGTACGGTACATCAACAAACAAGGAGGGATGAGATCTTACCCTTTCTGTCGAGAAGCTCTGAGTGTGTGGCAATGGGCGATCTCATCCATTTGATTTCTGATAGCAAAGTACATTCTAGGGAAATCCAATGTGATAGCATATAAGTTAAGCAGATCCGTTTTGTTACCTAATGAGTGGTCTCTCAACGTGAGAGTTTCGGAAAAGATATTCCACCCATGGGACCAATCTTGCTGTAACCTCTTTGCATTTCCCCTCAACAACAAGTGCTGCAGGTTATTTTCCCTGATTCCCTTTGGTGGGGAATTGCCGAGAGATGCTCTCCTCCATGACTGGCCCCCTTGTCTCCTCTATGCATATCCCCAACTCCCTTAATCTTCAAATTTCTCCAGAAAGCATCTCTGTTGAAGAGCAAAGTCATCCTCATTGCGCCTTATTGCTCTAAACAGATTTGGTTCCCTTTTCTTTGGCTTCATCTAGTATCTAGTTCATCCTCCATGGATTCTGGATCCAATTCCAGACCTCCTTTCTCACCCCTCAGGCATGGTTCACCCGGACATATCAGGACTAAATCTGACCGCATGGTGTCTTCACCTTCATTGATAACCAGCCAACCTAGATTCTCCTCCCCTGTTCATCATATACTTTTATCTTCCCATAAAGCTTCCATTAGAAAGATTTACAGAAATAAATGGAAAATATTTGTTGTTTGGGTGCAGCAAAAAGACACTGACCTTTTTTCGGCACCATTACATTAAGTTCTTGAGTTCCTGACTTCAGTCTGTAATGAAGAGGCAGTTCATCGACTGTTAAAGTACAACTAGCTGCCATTTCACATTTTCATATAGGATTTGACAATTCCACCTTAGCTTCCTCAAAACTTTGTAAGGCCTTTATAAGGGGTACCCTTCTTCTGAGACCACCTTTTAAAGATTCAACTCCACCATGGGATTTAAATTTAGTATTACAAGCTTTGGCTCAAAATTCCTTTGAACCAGCAGCTAAATGTGAACTAAAGATGTTATTCGTGTTTCACTGTTGCAGTCATCACTTGTGGGTTATTCCTGCTGGGTAGCCCTTGGTCGGCCTGAATACCAGAGTCCAGCTTTTCCCCTGCGCTGGCTGCTGTTGCCTGTGGACTGACGTCAGGTTGTCAGTGGTATAGAGGAAAGCAGCCGGCGCCATTACATCAGTTTTTCTTGCCGTGGAAACGGAAGCAAAAGCAGTTTGTGTGTGTGCTGGTCAGTCCTTGCCAGATTGGAAGTTGAATCTGAAAATGATTAAAGCTAAGTACCCCCTTTGGCTTATCTACAGCTCTCAGGGTTTTCACAAAATGTCTGGCCCCAGTGGTTGCCTTCTACAGACAGCAAAACATCCAGATTTACCCTTATCTCTACGACTGCCTAATTCAGTATAGTCCAGTTTTCAGGTTAGTGCTGAATTCAGGCCTGTGTTACAAGTTTCTGTGTTTGCCCATACCTTACTTGGATAGAAGGAAGTTTTTTTTTTCACCCATGAGAGAGGGGAGCTTTGAACAGCCTATCTGTCTCTGGAGGAATGGTTTCAGCCCATAATTTAGTAGTTTATTGGCATTTTGGGCTAATTTCTATCTCTTTCATTTCCCTGCTATAAAAACTGCATTTGCGAGGTTTTTGCTCATGTATACAGCTCAGCAAGCCCCTGCCTGGTGCCCTGCAGAGTTCTACAGAAGCAGATAGACAAAAGAGAGACTTTGGACTGATTAAGTATCATTTTTCTGCATTTTCTTGCTGCCTTTAGCTAATTCCACCTAAAACACAGATTTTTAGTGTTTCTGTGATTTAAAAAGCTTGTTTTAGCTACATATTGTACTTATTTTACTGCCTGCACTTTTACAAAGTCATTTTTGTGTTTAAATTACCTGTTTAACTGTTATAGGCTACACACTCAAGTGTGATAGCCATTTCTGTGCATTTAAAGTGTTTTTTTGATTGCATCTGCTTTATTTTCTGAAAAAAAAATACTTGTTTCCCCCCTTTCTTAGGTAGTGTAGTCCAATTTTTAGGTTAGTGCTGAATTCAGGGCTGTGTTACAAGTTTCTGTGTTTGCCCATACCTTACTTGGATAGAAGGAAGTTTCTCTGTTCACCTGTCAGAGAGGGGAGCTTTGAGCAGCCTATCTGTCCCTGAAGGAGTGGTTTCAGCCCAGAAATCAGTCGTTTATTGGCCGTTTTGAGCTAATTTCTATCTCTTTCATTTCCCTGCTATGAAAACCGCATTTGCGCGGTTTTGTGAGCCGGGCAGTACCAGTTAGCTAGGGTATAACTATTCCCAGTTCCACAAAGTCTCCTTTTCAATTTTTCCCTTGGAACTAGACAAACTTTCAACTTAAGCACTCAAACCATTCATTTCTCAGCCCGCCACTTGCTCAAAACTCACAGCAAGCACTAATAAACCCTAGCACTAGACCCCACTATACTGTACAGAAGGACAAGGCTCTCTATTCGACCTTACCAACCAATCAGTAAAACAGTTCAGTGTACCTATCCAGGCATATCCAAAGGGCAATTTCAGGTGTACTCTCCAGTCCAACTGGTGAATCTGGGCATTTTGAGGCAATGTTACAACTGCCTCATGTACACAGACAACCCTCTCCTCCTACCACCAAACGCTAATACTTGGGAGAGATGCAATTATACAGCCAAAGTGGAGGCTAAGCTCTCTCAACCCAAGACTGGATCAGACACTCAAGAGGAGAAGGGAATTACTTGCATCACTCCGCCAGTCTCACATAGACCTATTAAACCAGCACTGGCAAAAAACACACATAAATATATGAAAACATAGTCGGAGGCTTTAAATAAAAATCTGCAAAAGCAACAGAGACCTCCAAAGCAGACATCCAAGCAACCTCCACCCCCCAACACAAACCATGAAACACATACTTCACAAAGTCAGTGTGCCACGCAATCACAGTCCTTAAAGCAAAATAACATACTCAGCACACTAGTAATAGGTGACTCTATAGTCAGGCAAACTGACGTCCCACTCACTAGGCTGAACAAGGAGAAGGTTACTGTTAGCTTCTTGTCGGGTGCCAGGATCCGCCACATAACACAAGCACTCAGGTCACTCTAGAACAAGTACAAATACGACTCTGTCATTGTCTATGTTGGTGTGAATGACCTGAGCCGTACGTCCCTGGACTTCATGAAAAGAGACATGGAAGAGCTCTCTGATCACGTAGCCCAAGCCTATATGACCCTGACCCTGAGTATCGTCCTGCCCTCACCAAGAATGGTACCACGGTTGTTGTGTCTTTTGGCTTTTCCCGGTTAGGGGTCGCCACAGCAGAACTCCGGTCCGCTAATGATTGGCAGTAGATTTTTACGTGCCGAGTTGCCGGCCCTGACGCACAACCTTCAACGAAGGTACGCCCATTCATGCATGTCTCCACACAGAACACACTCTAGCTGAGAATCGAATGGGACAACGTCTTACTGTGAGGCGACAAAGAAAAAATGATCAGTTTCAAGAATTGGCTAAGCTTCTGGTGTCACTCAAAGGGGATCCAGTGTCTGTCCGCCTGGGATGACATGCTCGACAAGCCACGCTGCTTTGCTAGAGACGGCTTGCACTTGTCACCCTTAGGCTTTCGAATACTGCCCAAGGCTCTTGCTACCCACATAGTGCCATTTTTAGGCAAGGCTCAAAAGACAAACCCACCGCCGTAAATAGCACAAGTAACAAAAAACTGAAGGTAATACTACTCAATGCCAGAAGTCTAAACCTCAAAATGCACGCACTCGAGGCACTCCTCAGTATGGAGAAAATCGATGTATGTGCAATAACAGAAACCTGGTTTAAGGCTCCAGAGAACACTCCAACACTACCAGACTACAACCCATGCCATACATTTCGGCCACAGAACCCAGACAGAAATACAAAAGGCAGAGGCATATCCATATTCATCAAGGATACTCACACCTCCAGGTTGGTGGCATAGCACGATGTGTCAGAGATCATCCACGTACAACTAACAACAGGCAAAACTGCAATTCAGATTGTAGCTTGCTACAGATCACCCAACATGTCCCAGGACCCCTATTCATCGTTTCTGGAAAAACTGGGAAACATAAAGGTCCTACCAAACACCCTAATATCGGGTGATTTCAATTACCCAAACATTAACTGGGAGAACTACTCAAGTACTAACTTCCTTGCCCAACATTTCCTAGAATTTGTAAACTCAAAACACCCTGGATCAACTGGTCAACACTCCCACCAGAAGTGACAACATACTAGACCTGGTCATCACCAACATGGGCGATTGGTATTCCACACCAGAGGTCAACCCCTTGCTAGTTAGATATGACCATAAACTAATCACTCTGGGCATCCACCCCCCCCCCCCGGTCAAGGAAACCACCGTGAAAAACTTTCAAAAGCAAACTCCACATTACTTAAGACCGAGGTGGAAAGGTTCAAAGCCCCATGCTAAAGGATAACACTGTCCAAGCTGCAAAATCCTTTACTAATGCACTCTAGAGGCACCTACAAGAATGCATGGATCATGCTATCCCAAACAAAACTAAGGCTCACTCCTCCAAGAAAAGGAAACCAGTCAGGTGGACCCCTACCATAAACAAGCTATACAATAGAAGGAGGAAACTAGTACAGAAAAGAGTAAAATCCCAAGAAGGGAAGACATCCCTGATCAGTATCAGCAAGAAACTACGATCCCTCATAAAGTCATCCAAGGCTAACTTCAAAAGAAAAATTGCCAAGGACTCCAAAGATAACCACAAGACATTCTTTAGCTATGTCAAGAATCTAAGTGGCAATTCTCAGATCTGCTCGGAGTTGGTGCAGAATGGTACAAAATACACTGAACCAGCCGATATCGCAACATCCTGGCAGACATGTTCAGTGAAAACTTCACCCCCCATCACCCCCAAAAGGGCCCATAATCATACCAGAAGAATGTAGAGCCCCTGAAATCACAGACAGGTTAAAACAGCCCTCTCCAAAGCCAAAAACACAGCATCAATGGGACCGAATGGTGTCCCAGGCTGCGTCCTACACAAGCTCAAAAATGAACTAACCCTTCACCTAAACACGCTGTTCAAACTCAGCCTCTCCACAGGCTATGTACCCATAGAGTGGAGCAGAGCAATGGTTATTCTGCTCCACAAAGGTGGAGTCACAACAAACCCTGGGAACTATTGCCCTATAAGCCTGACCAGCTTGGTCTGCAAGGCTGTGGAGTGCATCATCATAGGTTCATAGGTTCATAGGTTGGTACTAGGCTATCGGCCCTAGGGCCTATGCAAGCCTAGCCATAACAATTCCCTGGATATTTCTTCCCACAATATTTGCTTCTCTGGACCCCTGTCTAGCAGGATGACTGACGTGATCCCGGGGTGAATTTCCTATCTCCCATCCAATCATCAAGGTTCCTTTTGAAGAGGGCCAAGGAGGCGCTCTGCTTGACATGTATGGGCAGTCTATTCCAGAGCATGGGGAGTCTCTGGGTCAGGAACCTATCCCTCCAGCATGTTTTGTTCATTGTGATGACAAGGTTTAGATCCCAGGAGCGTATGGCTCTGAGGGATTGGGATTTCTTTAAGTGGAGCATGTCCAACAGCTCAGGGTTTGACATGACCTTGTATGTTAAGCAGAGATCACCTCTGAGTAGACGATATGCCACAGAGTATAGCTGGAGTTTTTTTAGACGGTCAGCATATGGCATCTGCTTTAGGCCTGTGATTCTTTTAGTGAGGTATTTCTGTGGCCTTTCCAGCTGTTGCAGATATCTTGTGAGGTACATACCAAACGGGGCATTATACTCTATAATGGGTCTAATGAGGGATGAGTACAGTGGGACAATGACCTCCTTTTTTCTGGATTAAATGCCCTTAGTGATGAGGTGTGCCACATAGTAGGATTTCCTGACTGTTGTGGTGATGTGGTTATCGAAAGTGAGACCACTGTCCACCTGTGTCCCTAAGTCTATCATCACAATTTCGATGTTTAGTGTCCTGCCACCTATATGGTAATTCATGGGTACATGTTTTTTTCCAAAGGGGATAACTATACATTTCTTGGCATTAAGCTTGAGTCCATGGCTCTGGCACCAGGCATCTGTTTCTGTAAGGCCCTTTTCTAGAATATCCACATCATTTGGGGATTCAGTAATGGCTCAAAGTTTGCAGTCATCTGCGAACTTTGTTAGCCAGAGTCCCTTAGTGTTGGCCTGTACTTCAGAGAAGTAGATGCCAAACAAGAGTGGTCCCAGGACTGAACCCTGAGGTACTCCACTTGTCACTTGTCTGGAGCTGGATTTGGAGTCAGCTACCTTTACAGTCTGGGTTCTGTCAGTAAGCCAGCTGGCAACCCATCGAGTGATGTAGGGATTTATGCTCAGCTTAGTAAGTTTATCTATGATTACAGAGTGGGGGATGGTGTTGAAGGCCTTGGCGAGGTCCAGATAGGCTGTGTGGACCGCCTTACCCTCATCCACAGCTCTGGAGACTGATTTGAAGAAGTCAGTCAGATTCAGGAGACAAGATCAGCCCTTCACAAACCCAAACTGGGTGGGGTCCAGTGTTTGAAGGTTGCCAATGTCTTTGTTTATAAGTTCCATGCCCTTGCAGATCAGGCTTGTCAGACTGATGGGATGGTAGTTCCCAGGATCCAAGGCAGATCCTCCCTTGTGGAGCGGGATAACTGTAGCTGTGCGCCACTCAGTGGGCACAAAGCCTGAGGTGAGGCTATGATTAAACATGACACTTAGGTGAGGTGCCAGTTCATTTTGTAGTTCATGTAGTACACAGCTTGGGATGTCATCTGGTCCCATGGATGCTGTATTATTAGCTTTGGAGAGTGTGGTTTCTACCTGTGTGGCTGTGATTATCGGAATTTGGCAATCTTTTGGTATTGACATGGGCCCTTTAGGGGGTGAGAGGGGGGGTGAAGTTGGCACTAAATCGATCTGCCAGGATATTGGCAATATCCTTGGGATCAGTATATTTAATGCCATTCTTTTGTAGCTCAGAGCAGATCTGAGCACTGCCATTTAGATTCTTGACATAACTATAGAATGCCTTGTGGTTGTCTTTGGAATCTTTGGCAATTTTATTTTTGTAACTAGCTTTTGAGGATTTTATGAGGGATCTCAGCTTCTTAATGAGGCTGATGAGGGAGTTTTTTGCATCCTTGGATTTTCCTTTTTTCTGCAACAGTTTCTTCCTTCTGTTGTATAGTTTGTTTATAGCAGGGGACCACCAGATTGGCTTCCTTTTTTGGAGAAGAGCATCTTGGTTCTATTTGGGATGGCACGATTCATGCACGAGTGGATGTGCTCGTACAGTGCCTTAGTGTAGGATTCTGCAGTCGAACTTCCAGATCCCGTCTGCGTGGGTGTTGTGAAGTTTGTCACTTCTGACTTCAGTAGCATGAAGTTGGCTTTGGAGAAGTTTTTAAGGAGGTTTCCTTACTAGGGGTGGGAGTGGGATGTGGATGTCAAAGGTGATTTGCTTATGGTCAGACCTGACCAATGAGGGGGTGACCACTGGTGTGGAGCATCTATCTCCCATGTTGGTAATGACCAGGTCTAGGATGTTGGAGCCCCTGGTGGGACAATGGATTAGTTGATCCCCAGGGCATTGGAATTTATGAATTCCAAGAACCGTTGGGGAAAGGAGTTGGTACCCGAGTAGTTTTCCCAATTAATGGCAGGGTAGTTGAAATCACCCAGTATTAGGGTGTTTGGTTGTATCTTAATATCTTCCAGTATGTTTAGAAAGATGTAGTGAGAATCTTGGGGCATGGTGGGGGATCTGTAGCAAGCTACAATTTGGATTGCAGTCTTACCTAGTGTTAGTTGCACCTGGAGAATTTCAGATGCATTGTGTTAGGCAACTAGCCTGGAGGTGTGAATATCCTTGGTGAATATGGACACTCCTCCACCTTTAGTGTTTCAGTCTTGGTTTTGTGGGCGAAAAGTGTGGTAAGAATTGTAGCCTGGTATTGCAGGGGTGCTTTCTGGAGCCTTGAACCAGGTCTCAGTTATTGCACAGATATCGATGTTCTCCATTTTTAGGAGTGCCTCGAGAGAGTGCATTTTGAGGTTTAGACTTCTAGCATTGAGTAGCATTACCTTTAGATTTTGCATGCTTGTGTCTGTTACACTGGTGGTTTTATCCTTTGAATCTTGCCTAAAAAAGGCAATATAGGGGTGGCAAGAGCTTTAGCCAGTAACCTGAATCCCAGGGGTGACAGGTGCAGGCCATCTCTGGCAAAGCATCGTGGTTTGTCGATCATGTCTTCCCAGGCAGACAAATAATGGATCCTCTTTGAATGACACCAGAAGCTTAGCCAATTGTTGAAGTCAATCATTTTGTCCTTATACTGTGGTGTAATTTTGGGCGAAGGCAGGATGCTACTCAGGGCTAGGGTCATACCTGACTGGGTCACATGATCCAAGAGCTCTTCCATGTCTCTTTTCATGTAGTCCAGGGAGGTACGTCTCAAGTCATTCACTCCAGCATGTACAATGACAGAGTCGTATTTGTACTTGTTGTGGAGTGACTTAAGTGCATGCGTTATGTGGCGGATCCTGGCACCTGACAGGCAGCTGATTGTAATTTTCTCCTTGTTCAGCCTGGTGAGTGGGACATCAGTGTGCCTGACTATAGAGTCACCTGTGACTAAAGTGTTGGGTACATTGTCTTGCCTTAGGGGCTGTTGTTGGGTTGCACACTGGTGTTGTGAGCTATATGTCACTGGTTGTGACTGGTGTTTGTTTGCGTTTAGGCTTCGGAGGTCCTTGTTGCTTGGGCAGGTTAATGTTAAGGGCCTCCACATATGTGGGTTTAGTGTTGCTATGTGTGGTTGTTGATGGTGTGGGTTTTGAAGGGCTATGATTTGCTTGAGGTGTAATGCAGGTGTTAACCTTCTCCTCTTGACTGTCTAGCACAATCTTGGCCGGAGAGAGCTTTGCTTCCAGTTTGGCTGTGTAAGTGCATCTCTCGGAGGTTGTAGTGTTGGGTGGTAGGAGGAGAGGATTGCCTGTGTACATGAGGCAGTTGCCGCACTGCCCCAGTATGCCCAGATTCACCAGGTGGACAGGAGAAATCACCGGAAGCCGACCCTTGGACATGCCTCTTTAGGTGCTTTTTTGTAAAGTTTAAGAGCTGTTTCCCCTTACCTTTGCAAGGTACTTTGCAGTTATAGGCTGTTTAGTGCCTATGATTAATTTCTCCATATTGACAAGGAGAGCTGAGTGCTTGAATCAGTTGCAGGCTTCCTAGTTCTTTCTTGTTAAGTTTAAGAGCTGTTTTCCCTTACCTTTGCAAGGTACTTTGCAATTATAGGCTGTTTAGTGCCTATGATTAATTTCTCCTTATTGACAAGGAAAGCTGAGTGCTTGAATCAGTTTCAGGCTTCCTAGTGCTTTCCAGCAGGTTCTAGAGCAAGTGCTAGTCACAGGGGTTCACATTTTAGTGCTACCACTGAGAAACCAGCTGGTTCTAAGGGAAAATTTGAAGAGCAGACTTTCTGGCACCTGGATCAGTTTAACTGTAGCCTCGCAGTGCTGCACAATGTGAAAAATGTGCAAACACACGCATTTTTAAGCCAGAAAGTTCAAAGGGATAGAAATCAGCCCAAAAAGGCTAATAAAATTACAATTTCAGAGCTGGAAACCACTCCTCTAGCGTTAGATAGGCAGTACAAAGCTCACCAGTCCCACTGGTAAGCAGTAGGACTTCCCTATACCACAGCAAGGTCTGGATAGCTCTGAGTACAGAAAATAAAGCGCTGAGACAAGCAAAGCCTGGGATATGGACTGGCTAGAAAATGTGGGAAACGAGCAAACAAGATAGTATTTTTTTTGTAGTTGAAACAGGTTAAACAATGTAATAATACAGTAAATAAACACAGAAAAGGCTAACACACTTGAGTGTGTAGTCCTAAACAGTAAATGCAATTAAAACTACAAAATTAGCAATTTAAAACTTTTTAAATGAGGCAAGGCAAGTGCACAACTGAAAAATGATTTAAGAGGCAGTAACACAGCAGAATAAGCAGATAGTCTACATATATAGAGAAGTGTATATATACAGAAAAGCAGCTAAAACACAGAAGCACTTCAGATGCAGTGCAACATAGAGCACTTGAGTTGTAGCAATGTTAAGGCAATTACAGTTATAATAAATGCTCTAAAATATACTCTATATTTCCAAAATGTTTGGGAAGCACAGTCAGAACACAAGGAGACATTCAGACAAACATTTTTTGTTATTTTTTTTTTTAAGGGAAAAAGGAGAAACATAAGGCCTTATCATATGTTCTCACTGTATTAGGTAGAATGAGCTAATGACACTAGACTGGGAGGAGTGTCCCAGATCAGATTACAGAAGGGGCGGGCAACTGCAAAGCCACCAAGTATAACAGCAAGACACCAACAGGGAGGATGGGGACAATACTAAAGTATTAGCCTACAGACAGTAAGCACTACAAAAAGCCACAAAATTAAAGTTTTTAAACAGATAAAGGAGCAATTAGACTCTACAGAATGCTTTTTTAACTGCAGACAAATCAGTTACACGTGCAGATTAGTTAAAAGCAATAAAAATACACTCAAAAACTATGCAGCAGGCAATAAAACGTGCTATATATAAATTGCTAGAAACAATATTCAGTATAAATAATCGAAAAAACAGGATACTTATATATCTCAGCTAAGAGTTGTAGTCAACACCTCTCCTCCACTCTGCTCAGTGTGTATAGACATGGAACTCATTAACAGAGACAGGATCCTCCAAACACTGGACCCTACCCAGTTTGGCTTTGTTAAGGGCAGATCATGCCTCCTAAACCTGGTAGACTTCTTTGAGACAGTTACCAAGGCTATAGATGAGGGAAAGGTGGTCCACACAGCCTACCTAGACCTCGCAAAGGCCTTCGACACCATTCCCCATTCTGGTATTATAGACAAGCTCACCAGCCTGAACATAAACCCCTACGTCACGAGATGGGTTGCCAACTGGCTCACAGACAGAACCCACATGGTAAGAGTTGCGGGAGCTAGGTCCGACTCTAAACTGGTTACAAGTGGCATTCCTCAGGGCTCAGTCCTAGGACCCCTCCTGTTTGGCATATGCTTCTCAGAGGTACAGGCAAGCACAGGACTATGGCTGACCAAATTTGCAGATGACTGTAAACTAGGGACTATAATTGACTCTCCGGCTGACACAGACTTCCTCCAAAAGGGTCTCACTGAGACAGATGCCTCCTGTCAAAGTCATGGCCTCAAGCTAAATGCCAAAAAGTGCATAGTCATCCCCTTTGAAAAAAACAAAGTTCCCACAAACTACCACATAGGTGGTAGTCCCCTAAATACTGAAGACGTAATAAGGGATCTGGGGACCCAAGTAGATAGTAATCTCTCCTTTGATAATCAGATTGCCAAAGTGGTTAGAAAATCCTTCTATGTTGCCCACCTTATCATAAAAGGGTTCGTATCCATATCAAAAGAGGTCATTGTGCCCCTGTACTCATCACTCATCAGACCCATCATAAGAGTACAACGCCCCATTTGGGGTGTACCTTACAAGACACCTGCAGCAGCTGGAAAGACAACAGAAGTACCTCACCAAGAGGATCACTGGCCTCAAACAGCTGCCCTATGCAGCTCGACTAAACAAACTCCAGCTGTACTCGGTTGCATACCTCCTACTCAGAGGTGATCACTGCCTGACATACAAGGCCATGTCCAACCCAGAATTGATGGACATGCTCCACCTAAAGAAAAGCATAGCCCCTCGAGCCACACGCTGTAGGGACCTAAACCTCACCATAACAATAAATAGGACATGCTGGAGGGATAGATTCCTGTACCAGAGACTTCCCATGCTTTGGAACAAGATTCCAATCTACATTAGGTGGAGCTCCTCGCTAACACTCTTCAAGAGAAACCTTGATGAGTGGATGGGAAACAAAAAGTTTACCCCAGGGATCACTTCAGTGGCTCTGCTGGACAGATGCACAGGGAACTAATCTAAGGGGATGACGAAAGCCAACACTTTCTGGCTAGGATTATAAATGCCTTCAGGCAGATAGCCTAGTACCTATCTATGAACCTATGAACAACAAAGAGAAGTTACTATAGAACCTGTTCTTTGTACAAACAATCCTAACCTCTCTAGAGTTCACTATCAACAGGAAAAAAATTAAACCTAAACTGCTCCAGGTAGATCACCTTCTTGGGCGCTCTCCTGGACACAGCCTCTTAAACAGCCTTCCTCTCACCAGAAGAACAATGCTTTCTGCCAAATTACTTCTCCCAGTTAGCATTCAGAAAAAAACTCACAGCAAGGAAAATTCTGCAAGCACTGGGTTACATGTCATTCTGCATTCTGATGATTCCACTGGCCAGGTGACACAAGAGGAAATTCCAGTGGTACCTAAAGAACCTTTGGTGCCAACACACTCAGTCTGTGGAAATCACTCTCCCCTTCATTCCATGCATAAGGAACAAGTTTCTTTGGTGGGCAGAGGCCTGACAAGGGCCTTCCCTTCACCTATCTTCCTCAAGGCCAGACTTTCACCACAGACACCTCAGACCTAGCTTGGGTTGCTCATTTAGACTCCCAGTCCACCCAAGGCTCTTGAGACCTCAGGCACCTTCACTGATACAACAACCTAATGGAAATGATGGCAGTTCACAAGGCTATCACATCCTTCCCAGATTACCTAAAACCAGGAGTCCTCATAAAAACAGACAATACCACAGAGATGTGGTACATCAACAAGCAGGGCTAACACACTCCTACCCTTTCTGCCGAATAGCCATGAGCCTGTGGTAGACAGCCTCTTCCATGGTCCTACACCTGATAGCCCAGTACATCCCAGGAGTAAACAACACCCTAGCAGACCATCTAAGCAGAAACTCCTTAGACCCCCACTAGTGGAAAAAACAAAAAGGGAAATTCCTCCAAATCACCCAGGCCTGGGGGACACCAGAGTAGACCTTTTCACCTCACAACACAAGAATCAGCTGCACAAATTCTGCACCAGGGAGTTCCATCTCCTAGCTTGGAAAGTGGATGCTCTCTCATTCCAATGGACCAATCTTTTCATTTATGTGACCCCCCCCCCCTGCTCCCACCCTTACTCCCAAGGGTACTGCTCAAAATAAGGCAGGAAGGACCAAAAGCCATCTTTATAGCACCAGATTGGCCCAGGCAACATTGGTACCCCTTGCTACTCAGCCTGACTAAGGAGCCTTGCAGGCCCCTGCCATTAACTGCAGACCTCCTGACACAGGCCAGAGTGGAGATTCTCCATCCAAACCTGCACGCACTCAAACTTTCTGCATGGCTTATCCCCCAGTGACCGAGGGTAACCCACAGTTGAGCAAGCAGGTCCTAGACATTATTAAGGAAGCCAGAAGGCCCAGCACCAGGAAATCTTACTTAGAGAAATGGAAAAGATTCAACTCATGGTGCCTGTCAAAAGTTCACAGCAGCTCCCAGTCATCCCTCCCAGTTATTCTAGACTACCAAGCAGAGCTACTTAACAAGGGCCTCTCCTTTTCCTCCATTAAAATCCAAGCCTCAGCCATTTCAGCACACTTTCATGCTGAACAGCTTGCCTTCTCTCACCCTTTGATTAAGCAATTCCTCAGAGATGTATCTAACATTAGTCCCCCTAGAAGGTCACCCACTCCAGCCTGAGACCTGAACTATGTCTTAGAAAAACTGACATTGCCTCCCTTCAAACCAGCTGCATCAGCAGACCTAAAACACCTTTCCTGGAAGACTGTCTTTCTCTTGGCTATTACTTCAGCTAGGAGGGTGTCAGAACTTCAAGCAGTCATGGCCACTGAACCCTTCATTATCTTCCATGCAGACAGGGTGTCTCTCAGGACTAATCCGTCATTCATGCCAAAGGTAGAATCAAATGCAACCTTAAACCAGACTGTACATCTCACCCATTTTTTCCAAACCCTCAGAATAAAGGGGAGAGAATTCTGCACACACTGAATGTGCACAGATAGTTAAGATACTACATGGACAGAACAAAATCCATTAGGAAGACGGATCAACTGTTGGAAGCCTATCTCCAAACAGACCATTTCAAAATGGATATCTCACTGCATATAGTTTTGCTACACTTTTCATGGAAAAGCTCCTCCTAAATCTATCAGAACACATTCCACTAGGGCAGCCTCTACTTCCATTGCCTTCCTTAGGGAAGCACCCACCAGGGACGTCCTGGAAGTTGCCACTTGGACCTCAGCCCACACCTTCACCAAACACTACCAGTTGCCTCTGTTCTCCAGGACTGGGGCAGGCTTTGCTTCTGCAGTCCTTCAAGGCATGCTAGCTCAATCCTAGGAATTTCATACTTCCTTCCTCCCCTTCCTCATCTTTGGGAATACTCCCACAAGTAATGACTGCAACAGTGAAACACGAAGAACATAGTACAGTTGTGTACACTTACCATAAATGTAGATGTTTGAGTGTATTCACTGTTGTAGTCCTATTTTCCCTCCCACCTTCCCCCTTAATCTTATCCTTTTTGGAGATTAACTGTTATTCTTGTGGCCTTGGGTCACCAGGGAGTCTTTAAACATTTCCTTCAAGGGGCACCTACAGGTTAGGGCAAGAAAAACTGATGTAATGGCGCCGGCTTCTCTCCTTTATAGCACTGACAACCTGATGTCAGTCTACAGGTGACAGCAGCCGGCACAGGGGAAAAGCTTGACTCTGGTATTCAGGCCGACTGAGGGCTAGCCAGCAGGGATAACCCACAAGTGATGACTGCAACAGTGAATACACTCAAACATCTACATTTATGGTAAGTGTACACAACTGTACTTTTTTAACCTGAAAAACTATTTTCTTGGTAGCTATAACGTCTGCTCAAAGAATTTCTGAACTTCAAGCCTTGTCTTCTAAGCCTCATTTAATATTCCATAGATACAGAGTAGCACTAAGAACCAGTCCTTCCTTTCTTCCTAAGGTAGTGTCAGAATCAAACATCAATCAGTCCATTAATTTTCCAGTTTTCTTTCTAAGTTTTGCAAACAAATATGTGAGTACATGCTACATTTGTTGGACGTTCACAGACAGTTATGTTTCTATTTGCACAGAACAAAGAATTTTAGAAAAACAGATCAGTCCTTCCTTTGTGGAATTGAAGTTAAGCAAGCCAGTTGCAAAATTAACTTTAGCCAAATGACTGACTGGCTGTATTTCCTTTATCTATAACAAATGTGGTTTCTCCTTGCCAAAACCTTTGAAAGTCCATTCAACCAAGTCCATAGCAACATCATCAATATTTTTATCCAGGTCTTCCATGGGTGATATCTGTGCGGCTGCAACTTGGGCTAATCCTCACATCTTTATTACTCATTACAAATTGGATCTGGTCTCTAGGGGAAGAGCAGCCTTCAGCTCAACAGTACTCAGGAATATCCTTCCTTAGAGTTCTCCTGGGATTCGCGGTGGTGATGCTGCAGTAGTGTTGTCGCCTCGCAGTAAGACACTGTCCGGTTCGATTCTTAGCTAGAGCGTCTTCAGCGTGGAGATATTCGTGAATGGGCATACCTTCGTTGAAGGTTGTGCATCAGGGCTGGTAACTCGGCACGTAAAAATCAACTACCAATCATTAGCGGACCGGAATTCTGCTGTGGCGACCCCTAACCGGGAAAAGCCGAAAGACACAAACAAACAAACAGAGTTCTCCTGGGATTCAGGTAACTGGGGACTCTGTCCCAGTTGTTGAGGAATGAATGAAAATTGACAACATCAGATAAAGAAGTTATGTACTCACCATAACATTCCATCTGTGTTGACCATTTTCAGTCTTCCTCAACTCCCCTCTCACCAACCCCCTACCTTTTTAGCTATTATCTTCTGGAAGAACTTGAAACTTAAACAACCAATTTCCTTTGGTTGAGCTCCAAATATTGGTTCCTTTTCTCAGTGTGCTAATTTTTTATCTAAAACTATAAAACAGCAAACAAGATCTGAGGTATGTTAGGGGATAGAGCATTATGGATAAGGGAGGAGCTCGAGAGTTCTAGTGGCCACGAGCTATTAAAAAAAATGGCCGAGTCAGATCTGAACCCAGTTGTTGAGGAAGAATGAAAATGGACAACATAGATGGCATGTTATGGTGAGTACATAACTTCTTTTTTTTCTACCCCAGGCATACTTCAAGGATTTTTTTCCTTGAGTAATGGGCTGAAAGGAGATTATGATCATGTTTTTGGGAATGCAAATATTAGTCAGATTTTAAAATTTCCTTACTATTTTGTCAGAAATGGTGGGGGAAGAAATGGTTGCAACTAAAGAAATTATTCTTTTGGGCTGGGATGTAGGATGTAACCTGCCCAGACATTGTAAGACCTTACTAGATTTAATGCTATTGCATGTCCAAAAAAGCAGCTGCTAAAATTTCAACTCAACCTCAGCCGATAAGGCAAAACAACATACCCAAAACACTAGTCATAGGTGACTCTATAATCAGACACACTGATGTTCCACTCACCAGGCTAAACAAGGAGAAAGTTACTGTCAGCTGCCTGTCAGGTGCCAGGATCTGCCACATAATGCATGCACTCATGTCACTCCACAACAAGTACAAGTATGACTCTATCATTGTCCATGTTGGTGTGAATGACCTGAGACATACCTCCCTGGACTACATGAAAAGAGACATTGAGAAGCTCTTGGATCTTGTAGCCCAGGCAGGTATAACCCTAGCCCTGAGTAGCATCCTGCCATCGCCCAGAATGATACCACAGTACAAGGACAAAATGATTGACTTCAACAATTGGCTAAGCTTCTGGTGTCATTCTAAGGGGATCCAGTATCTGTCTGCCTGGGACGACATGGTCGACAGACCACGATGCTTTGCCAGAGATGGCCTGCACCTGTCACCCCTGGGATTCCGGATACTGGCTAAGGCTCTTGCCACCCCTGTAGTGCTTTTTTTAGGCAAGGTTCAAATCCTAAATTCACCACTGTAACAGGTACAAGCAAGCAAACTGTGAGGTTAATGCTACTCAATGCTAGAAGTCTAAACCTCAAAATGCACTCACTCGAGGCACTCCTTAAAATGGAGAACATCGTCATCTGTGCAATGACAAACACCTGGTTCAAGGCTCCAGAGTGCACGCCTGCATTACCAGGCTATAATTTATACCACACCTTTCGGCCACCTAACCTGGATTGAAACACTAAAGGCGGAGGTGTGTCCATATTCATTAAGCATATCCACACCTCCAGGCTAGTTGCTCAACATAATGCATCCGAAATTATCCACGTGCAACTAACACTGGGCAAGACTGCAATCCAGGTTGCAGCTTGTTACAGATCCCCCACCATGCTCCAGGATTCCCACTCTTAATTTCTTAAGATACTGGAAAATATTAAGGTGCAACCCAATACCTTAATTATGGGCGATTTCAACTACCCCACCATCAACTGGGAAAACTACTCATGTACCAACTCTTTCCGTCATGGATGACCAAGTAAAGACCACACTCTCCAAACCCAAGAACACAGCATTCATGCGACCAGACAACATCCCAGGCTGTGAACTGCACAAACTACAGAATGAACTGGCACCCTACCTAAGTACCATGTTCGATTATAGCCTTACTTCAGGCTATGTGCCTACTGAATGGCACACAGTGACAGGTATCCCACTCCACAAAGGGGGTGCCTCCACATACCCTGGAAACTACAGCCCCATTAGCCTGACGAGCCTAGTCTGCAAGGCCATGGAACGTATCATCTTGGAGCTTATAAACAAAGACATAGGTAACCTCCAAACCCTGGACCCCACTCACTTTGGGTTTGTAAAAGGTAGATCATGTCTATTAAACCTGACTGACTTTTTTGAAGCAGTCACTAGAGCTGTAGACGAGGGCAAGGTAGTGCACACAGCATATCTTGACCTTGCCAAGACTTTCAATACCATCCCCCACTCTGCAGTTATAGATAAACTCACTAAACTAGGCATAAATCCCTATGTCACAAGGTGGATGGCCAACTGGCTCACTGACAGAACCCACACAGTAAAAGTAACCAACTCCAAGTCCGACTTCAGATCAGTGACGAGTGGAGTACCACAGGGTTCGGTCCTGGGTCCTCTCCTGTTCGGCATCTACTTCTCTGAAGTGCAGGCCAACACAGAAGGTCTTTGGCTAACAAAGTTCACAGATGACTGCAAACAGAGAGCCATAATAGAATCACCTAATGATGTAGACATTCTACAAAAGGGCCTCACAGAGACAGATGCTTGCTGTCAAAGTCATGGCCTCAAGCTCAATGCCAAGAAGTGCATTGTCATCCCTTTTGGGAAAAACTCGGTACCCATGAACTACCACATAGGTAGTAGCTCACTAAACACTGAAAGTGTGATGAGACCTCTGGTCACAGGTGGACAGTAGTCTCTCCTTTGATAACCAGATTGTCACAGTAGTCAGGAAATCCTTCTACGTGGCACACCTCATCACAAAAGGGTTCTCCTCTAGAAAAAAAGAGGTCATTGTTCCTCTCTACTTATCCCTCATCAGACCCATTATAGAGTACAATGCCCCGTTTGCCATGTATCTCACAAGACACCTACAACAATTGGAAAGGCCACAGCAATACCTCACTAAGAGGATTACTGGCCTCAAACAGATGCCATACGCGGACTGTCTAAAAAAACTGCAGCTCTACTCCGCCACATATCGCCTACTCAGAGGCAATCTCTGCCTAACATACAAAGCTATGTCAAAACCAGAGCTGTTGGACATGCTACACTTAATGAAATCCCAATCTCTCTGAACCACACGCTCCAGGGACCTAAACCTTGTCATCACAATAAGCAGGACATGCTGGAGGGATAGATTCCTGTCCCAGAGACTGCCCATACTCTGGAACAAACTACCCATTCATGTCAAGCAAAGCTCCTTATTGGCCCTCTTTAAGAAAAGTCTTGACGACTGGATGAGAAATAGAAAATTCACCCTGGGGATCACTTCTGCGGCACTGCTTGACAGGGGCACAGGAGAATAATTTTCTTGGGTGGCAAAAGCCAGGGAACCTTTTTGGCTGGGCTTATATAGGCCCCAGGGCCGATAGCCTAGTACCTACCTATGAACCTATGAATATGTGTAATGCATGTAAATGAAAAATTTTTATTGTTATTATTGTATGTGCACTTATATCTTTGTCTACTGTGTAAGAATTTAATAAAGGTGATAGTTTGGAGACCCCTAAACTAAGGGTTTGAAAGAAAAAAATATTTGCCTCCTTCTTTTACTCCCTCCATGCAAAAAGAATTTTGCCCAGGGGGATGTTTAAGGCAGTTTACTTTTTCCATCCCTGTATTCTAGTTTTACCCCAGTAAAGAGAAAGAGATCCCCCTTTCTTATTCAGAAGAATAAGATGATCTTTGTGAATCAGGTTTTGGGGGTCTGGATTGTGCCTCACTATTATCCTGTCCTAATCCCTTTGTGTGTCTGAAAGTGAAGACACCCTCTCTTTAGACTCAACCATTGAAGAAGTATCTTTTGGGAATACAGTTTCTAAAGTGAAAGACTATATGTAATGTGAGGATAAGGAGGTGCCAGAATGTCAGAGGTGATAATGAGCCATTTAGTATGGATTCCCCTTAAGGAGTCTTTGCTTCTGCTTCTGTTTAGCCAGATTCCCAACCCTTGCCCCTCAGGAACCTGATAAAGTTTATAAGGTGCCTGACACATCCATTCTTTTATAAAAGCTCAGTGACACACACTGCTATCATTTATATTAATGGGAATATATCTTCTAAGACTCTCTTGGCCTCTAACCCTGTACCGAATAAAACAGCCATTTAATAGATTGAAAAAGAGGTTCCTTCTTCCCCTTTGGCATTTAGAGCAATCATTTGCAAGACTCACATGTCCAAATATCTGCTTTCTATTCATGCTAGCACATTAACAGTACTCCCCTAAGAGTTGACACATTTGTTCAGGATTTGGGAACTTATGTGGACAATGATGTAACTTTTAACCAGCATATGTCTGTTATTGTAGGAAATGTAATGCACAGCATATTAACAAAGGGATTGTGTCTAGATCTACGGTTGTCATTGCCTCTTTTACTCAGCTCTCGTTAGGCCAGTCATTGAATGTAATGTGCCTTTGGCATGTACCTGTCCAGAAACACACACAGCAACTGGAATGCCCACAGAGATACATTACTAAAAGGATAAAAGGCATACACAACATGCTTTACATGGACCTGTCACTATATTTGGTATCCTACAGACTGCTACAAGGTGTCTTGTGTCTGGATACAAAGTATCCTCTGACCCTTACTGATGGATTTACTGTACATCAGCAAGTCAAATGGCATTAAAAATACTTGGTCTAAGGATCTAAACCTGTTTTGCAACATCAGTAGAACAGTTTGGAGAGAGAGGTATATCTCACAGGGGATACCACTGCTGTGGAACAGACTCCCCAATCACACAAAACAAAGTTCATCCCTGTCCATTTTCAAGCATATCTTAGATCTGTGGATGGGAAAGAGAAAATTTACCCCAGCATTGTACCCTGTACTTCTGATGCATAGAGGCTTTATCCCATGCTTGGGTCCCCTTAAAGTTTCTATGGTATGATCCCAGTTATAATCATTAGGGGTAATATATAATCAACCGTGGAATGGGTAAGGCTAATTTATGACCAAATGGGATAGGTTATTTTGAGCACAAAAATGGAAATTGGCTAGGCTTAAAATGCTTCTCAATCACATTGTCGAACTTTTACAACTTTGAACGCTATATGGTCGAACCCATATGTTCGAAGTTGTAAAACTTCGAAAAATTAAAAAAATAAATAAAAATGATACATAAATTACGTGGTGTTTGTAAGCAGGGAGGCAAGATCCCCTGCACCCTCCACACCTCCCGCTCTTTAAATATACCAACTCTGAGACCGCACTACAATGCAGTACAGTACGGAAGGGGAACATTTGCCTTTACTACACTGTAGTGCAATCTCAGAGTTGGTATATTTAAAGAGCAGGGGGTGCAGGGGGCTTGCCCCCCTGCTTACAACAGTCAGGTACGGTTTTTATTATTTGAATTTTTTTTTTAAGTCGTCGAAGTTTTACAACGTTGAACATATGGGTTCAACTGTGTAGTGTTTGAAGTTGTAAAACTTCGACAACATGATATAGACCCGCTTAAAATGGCCTGCAAGGGTGGCTAGCCTAGTACTTAGCTATGAACCTATGCTAATATGGAAGCAATCTTTAACATACTTATCAAACTCTAAAACACAGTCTTCCCTATTGGAAATGCTAAAGTCTGCCTTATGGGTCACTAAGCATTCCATTAAGTGTATTTATGACACAGTGGACTCTGTGTGCAGAACTGCTGCTACAGGTACTGTTATGGGCAGAAATGCATGGATTATATTACAGAATTTAATAGATACACATATGCTATTATATATATGGGGTATTTTGAAAAAAAGTTTATTTATACAACTAGTTTTTTTAGGAACAATGTTATTTTGTATAAATGATTTATTGATGACCTTATTTTCATTTGCAAAGGTGATGTTAATGAGTTTTTTGATTTTTTTTTTGTTGTCCTTAATATTAATGAACATGGTCTCACATTTTCTTATGAGTTGAATAGGGAAAAGATTAATTTTTTGGATTTAACATTATATAGTGTTGATGAAGTTATAGGATATAGGCCTTTTACAAAATCAACCTCTGTTAATATGTTTTTACATGCCACTAGCATGCACCCTAGTCATTTATTGAGTTTATTGCCTCTTGGTGAATTCAAGAGGATTTATGATCATACTAGTGACAAAGATGAGAAAATTTATGAATTAAATAAAGTTTTTTCTAGGTTAAATGAAAGGGGTTATGATGAGGCATATCTATTGAAGTGTAAAAACAAATTATTAGGGAATAGCAGAGATGGATCTTTTACTCATGAGAGAAATGTGGGATGTAGTAATAGGACTTATGTCAAAAATGAAATTGATAATGAGAATAAGTTTTTTTATGTTACTAGGTTTTCACCATTTTCAAATGAATTGATGTATTTGGTTAGAAGAAATTAGCATATTATCAGTGAAGATGAATCTATAGTTTTTTTGTTTCCAGAACATGTTACATTTTCTTTCAGAAGGGGAAAGAATTTGAAAGAATTATTAAATTATAATTTTGTTGAGGGAAACAATCAATCTTCTTTTCGTGATATATTACCATATGGTACTTTTCCATGTGGTTGTTGTGGCATTTGCAATAAGGTCAAGAATTTGAATGCCATTAATGGCATTGTTTTTACCCCAAAATTTCATTTTAATTGTAGGTCTACGGGGGTGGTCTATATTTTGGGCTGTTCATGTAATGAGGTTTGGTATATAGGACAAACAAAACGTATGGTCAGGATTCGTATCTTGGAACATTTAAAAGATATTAGACATAATAATGTGACCAGTCCTGTTGCCAAACATTTCCATGAAAAACATAATTGTTCTCCCAATGGTTTAAAATTTTGTGTTCTTGGAAAGCCTTTTCTTCCCAGAGGGGGCGATATTGTAGCTAAATTATTGGAATTAGAAACTAGGATGATTTTAAAATTTAAAACTTTAAAGCCTTTTGGTATGAATCAGGAATTAGCTATGTAATAATAATATATTAATATAAAATAATTAAAACATGAATTTCATATAGTTAGATTCATTCATTTATTTCAGTTATGTAAGTTAATTTTGTATATTTATTAGAAATCACTGTGGTCACTTTAAATAATGAATTGCTATTTAATTGATTAATTAATTGAATAATAGCTGTACTGTTGTATATATACTGTTTCATTTTTTGAAATGAATTGTGATCCATGAAGGCGAATTGCCGAGGTACCAGGTTGTTAAAAATAAAAAATATGCTGGTTTAGTTCCGTTTTGTTTGTATATCTATTAGTTTTTTGCACTTCTTATGTGTATTTGGATTTACATTACAGAATTTCCCTAATGAAGTTATGGATAGGTACTGATTTGTCTTCTTGACAAGGACCTTTTATTTGGTAAATCTTCAGCTGAAGTATTAAATAAAGTAAAAGATTGGGGAAAGTTGATGCAAGGGATCAAATAACCCAAATGTAATTATCCTTCTTCTGGTCCTTTTTTTAAAGCTTTTTAAATTCTCTCAGCAAAACCCCTCCAAATAACAATAAAAGAAAATATGTCATGGAGAATGGAGATTCAAAAAAGCAAGGAAACTTATTTCAAAGGATCCTCCTTTCAAAAGAAATCTGAATGACTACCTATGTTACCCCCCCCCCCCCGTCACCCAAGCAATACTTCCTAAATTGCAAGCAATCTCTCCTGCTGCCTTCATTTCTGGAAACGGGTAACTACATAGTTCCTGGTTCTAAAAATTATATAGAATCATTGCTGACTGCAGTAGGCATCCCTTTCATCTCATTTGGGGATCTCTCTTCCTTCAAAAAACAAATCCATCTGTTTCTTAAACTCCTATCAGACCTGCTATCTCAAGGTGCAGGAGAATCACAACCTCCATTCCAGAGAGTAGAAGGCTTTTATTCAAGAATGTTCCTTGTTCCCAGAAGGGAAGGCACATGGAGAGCAATTTGCCTCTTTCAAAGCTAAACAAGTTTTTGGTGTCAGAATTCAAGATGCTTACATTTTAATTTATTTTTCATCTTCTGTTTCCCAAGGCCTTTCTGTTCAGTCTAGACGTCAGATATACCTACCTGCACATCCCAGTTCAGAAAATGCACAGATGCTATCTTAGATTCTTTGCCTAGAGATTCACACATTCAGTTTATATCTTTTCACTTTTCCAATAATTTTCACAAAATGCCTAGCCCCTATCTTGGCCTTAGGGCATCCATATTTTCTGATAGTTAGACAATTGCCTCAATTCAGCTCCCAGTGTCCGAGACACCTAAGTAGTTTTTCAGTTCACTATTTATTTTTTCAGAGGCCTGGCTTTCAAACTAAATCTGAAGCAGTCTTACTTAAACCTCTCCCACAGGTTTGTGCTTCTATGTTGTTTCTTAGACAGTTCTCTATCCACTGCTCAACTCCCTCCAGACAAAGAATCATCTTTGAACTTCACTTCTTGAACCTAGGCCATCAAAAATGTCCCTACTAAGAGAATTCATCAAAATTCTGAGTTACATAGCTTTGCCCATACTAATGGTATGATTTGCCAGACTATACATGTGGAACTCAAATCTATATGGGTGCAGCATCTTCATCCCTTGTCCTTTGAAATTCCAATGCTCAATTTTGTCAAGAAGGAACTTCAGTGGTGGGGCAGTCAGACCTTGCTAAACCCAGACTTGCCTTTTTCTCCCCTCTTTCTTTTCATTTACCATAGATACTTCTGACTTAACATGGCAGACAGCATCATCGTCATCATCATCAACCCCCTTTTTCCCATTTTTTTACATGGGGTCACGGATTCATGTTAACTTTTGCCATCTCTCTCGATTCAGTGCCACACTCCTGCTTTCTTCGAAGCTCATGCCTGACTGTTGCAGATGTTCTCTCACACAATCCATCCACCTTTTTGTTGGATACTGTTGTTTCCTCTCACCTTATTCTTGTCTGTCCCAAATCTTCTTTGCCAGATTGTCTTCTGCTTTTTTGCACATGTGCCCAAACCACCGTAATCTCTTCTCTTTGATATTTTGTGCAACTGGAGCTACTTTGGATTCTGTTCAGATGTCTTCATTTCTTCATCTGTCCCACAGTTTGCATCCTACCACCCATCTGAGGCACTGCATTTCCATCACCTCAAGCTTCATCATCTGATGTGCCATTTCTGCCCAGATGTCTGTACCATACAGTAGTATTGGTCACCCCACTGTTTTGTACACCTTACTTTTCATCTTCTTTGGCATTCTTCTGTCATACACTACACCTGATACTCTATGCCAGTTGGCTGCAGCCCCTCTGATTCTAGCTTTAATGACTTCATTCAGACTTCTCTTCTCCTCAACCACCCCATCCACATACTTGACACTGTTAACCTGTTCCACAATCTTCCATTCAATCTCAGTTCAGCTTCTTCTGATTTCCCAATTTGCTACCATTACCACTGTGTTATGTGCACTTAGTTTCATCCCATGTGCCTTCAGTTTTGCATTCCATTTCCCTTTCCTTTGCTGAAGTTCTTTATCATTGTCTACCTGCAATGCCACATTGTCTGCATACAGCAACTTTGTTGATCTATCCCCTCCGACCAGTTTGCTAATGGAATCCAGCACCAGTGTGAACAGTAGTTGGCTCAGAGCTGAACCCTGGTGCACATCCACTCCCACTGGGAACCCCTCTGTGAGACAGTACACTCTTCGTACTTGAGTCACTGGGTCCTTGTACATAGCCTGCCCTAATTCTACTAATGTTTCCAGGACGTTAGTCAACCAAAGTACTGCCCAAATCAGCTTTCTTAGGATTTTGTCATATGTTTTCTCCAAGTTTAGTAATGCCCAGTTGGACTCTTTCCTCATCTCTAGCTTTTTCTCAAATGTCTGCCCTACTGCAAACATCGGGTCAGTTCGGCAGCATGCTGATCTAAATCTGAACTGCTCATCTGTCATCTTACTTTTTACTGCTCTGCAAATCTTTTTATCTGTCCCCTCTCCAGAACTTTCATGCAGTGTGACAGGAGTTTGATACTTCTGCACTGCCCACTGCTGTGGATGCCCCCTTTATTCTTGTACACTGGCACAAATATGCTTATTCTCCAGTCATCTGGGATACATCTTCCTGTCCACACTGCTATGAGTACCTTCACGAGTCATTTCTCTCCATCTCACGCAGCATCTTTATCATATCTGCTTTGACCTCACCTGAGCCTGCTTCTTTCCTTGACTTCATTTTCCTTAGTACTATTCTTACTTGTAGGGTGGGCTCCTCTGATTTTCTAATTTTGGCTGTGTCTGGGGCAGTAAGCTTCTGTGCAGTTTCTTTTATTCAGAAACTGCTGGAAATACTCCTTCCATCTGCCTTTGGATGTCCTGTGGACTGGTGAGCAGGTTGTTGCTGGAATCCCTTATGGAGGGTATCTGACTATCTTCTTTATCTTTCTGTCTTTGCCTTGCAACCTGATATAGTTTTTGTGCTACCTACTGAGTCACTTTAAAGAAGCTAGTAGAGTGCCTCCATTGCCCTGTTCTTTGCTTTGCAACTCCTTTCTTTGGTAGCCAACCAGTATTCCTTCCCTGACTGATTCATCATTTCTAGCTCCAGTTTTCCTGCACTCCTCCTTTCTTTTGATGACTTCCTGGACTTATGTATCCCACCACCAGCTCTCTTTATGTACCTTATTTCCATACCTGGCTTGGCCAGATATCTGTTCTGTAGTCCTCACACATGCTGTTTTGGGGCGCTGCCATTCTTCTTCAAATCCACCTATTTCCTCCTCTTCTTCGGGTGCTAGAGCCCTGAGTAATTCCTTGAACTATTGTATTTTCTCTCTGCAGTCAACTTCCAGGTCTTCAGCCTGGTCCCTGTTGACTTTTTTTATTGCCTTCTCTGACCACTGCTTTTAGCTGATTGTGGCAGCCAGTAGTTTATGCTGTGGGCTGACTGTTTCACTAGGGATGACTTTGCAATCACTGATTCTACCCCAGTGACCATTCCTTACCAGGAGGAAGTCTATCTAAGTTGCATGTTGGCCAGTCTTGTATGAGATCTTGTGACTGTCTCTCTTTCTGAACCAAATGTTGGTTACTATCAAGCCATTTGCCAGACGGAAGTCTAGAATGGCCTTTCCTTCTTTATTCCTGTGTAGAGTCGACATGATTACCTGGGACTTGACAATGCAGAACAGCCTCTCATTGCAGGCTAGATTAATTGCATCAGGACAGATCCAGGATAAATTGATGCTACTCGTGGAGGTCTTCCAGGAGATTGTTCACCTGTGTGATCTCTTCAAGTACTTCTGTTTGCCTCCTGTCTCAACAGATAACTAAACCAGCTGTGTTCCAGGACACCTTCCAAAAAGCCTGGAAACAGATTCATTTATTTTTCCGATGGATGGAATGTCCCTACCTGCTTTTCCTCTCTTTCCTGTGATATTGTTATACCATCTGTAGATCAAGATGGACTTACCAGAGATGCTTCTGGTGACTCTGTTCTCAGCAGACAGCACTGGTTCTCCCTTCTCATGCATCTGTCCATGGGCAGTTATGAAAAACCACTTCACAGAGTTTATTTGCTCACAAAGGACAAGCGATCCCTAATCCACCCCAGCATTTAAAATCTCCATCTGACAGTATGGATGATAGATTTTTTGATCCCATTTAGGCACATTTTTTTTCTGGTTATTTGCAGCAGGTATTAAAGGAAGCTAAAGCACCTGCTACTATGTAATCATACATAGTCAAAGGAAAAGATTTTCTTGCTGATAACATAAAAGAGGACAACATCCATCTAAAGTTGGGGCTCCTCGGTTCTTGAGTATCTGTGGGAATTGCTCAGCTCAGGCCTAGCATACACTTCTACAAGGCTATCCCTTTCAGCTGTTTCTGCATGTCTTCTTTTGGATCCCTCGTTTTCTTCCTTATTCCAAGTTAAAGAAGTTTTTAAAGGGGTTTTACACGTTAGATCACCTAGAAAGTGGCACCTTTTTGGGATCTTAATTTTGTGTTGAAGAAGTTAACACTCTCCTTTTGAACATGCAGCCAGTTTTTCATTGAAATGTCTCACTTGGAAGACTGTTTAGCTTATTGCTCTATCTTCAGCTAGACAGGTATGTGAATTACAGGCACTAATGTTCATGCAGCCTTTTTTTATTTTCATTAAGGACAAATTGAGTGTCAGAACTAGTCCTCCCTTCGGGTCTATATTAGAACACCAAAGTTTCAAAACTTCGAGTATTCTAATATCGAACCATATTCAATGAAAGTTAAAAACATCGAACATAAAGAACAGTGAATTTTTTCCTAGGAAAAAAAATTGTTGTTCCAAAACACATACACACAACACAAGCACACCAAACAAACAGCAATCCACACACATACACCTAAACTCTTACACCTAACCCTACACTAAACAAATACATACACCACTAACTGTCCACTTACCTTAACCCAAACCCTAACTCTAAGGTCCGTCACTATCGCACAGTCACCTCACCCGCGCCCTAACTCACCTACCCCGCCCTAACCCTCACATCCACACAATCACACACTTTCCTGAACATGACCTGTAACTTTCCACCACAGCGCTGAAAATACCGAAGCAACAGAAACGGACAACCAAATTCTTTCCCTAGGAAAAAATTCAGTTTTCTGTTTCTTTAATATTTTCAGCGTTTGCTGAAAACGGGTCGATATTAGAACACTCGAAGTTTTGAAACTTAGGTGTTCTAATATAGACCCCTCCTTTCATTTAAAAGGTTGTTTTCTGAGTTGACTTTAAATCAGACCATTCATCTCATTGTATCCTATCCTGAGCTCAAATACAGCAGAGAGAGAGAGAGTGTGAGTGAGAGAGAGAGGGCTGCATACTTTGGATGTCCATAGACAATTGAGATGTTACTTGAACAGTACCAAAGATTGTAGGCACTCTGACCAACTTTTTTAATTTTGATGGGAATCAGCAAAATCAGTTTGTAAGTATTTCCAGATGGCAATCTCAGGAATTCTAGTTTTGTTACACTCGCAATGCTGTAAGCTATCCCCAGAAAGTGAAAGCTCACTATACCAGAACTGTGGCTACTTCTGAGGCTTTGGAAAGGGATCGACTCTAGGTCTAGCCTACAGTTAGCTACTTGGTCATCTGTACATAGTTTTACTAGGCACTACAAGCTACACTCAGTGTCCAAAGTGTTTGCAAAAGCTATACTCCAAGGACTTCTAGCCTCTGGATTCTCTCCAGCCACCCATTTTTCGTAAGCTATGGCATTCATCCCATGTAGTTAAATCTACTTCAGCAATGATCTAATGAATGTAGTATAGTTGTGCAAGTTAACTTACCATAACAGTAGAATTTTAAGTAGATCACTGCTGCAGTATTACTACTTTCTCACCTTCTCCCCCTTTTTCTTTCCTACTCTTCCCAGGTCAGGGTAGGATATGCTACTTTCTTTGCCCCCCTGACATGACAGATTTTTTTGTTGCAGAGCTTCAGGCTTCAGCCTCCCCTTTGGACAAGAAAGCTGTCATTTTTGTAGCATCTTTATATTACTCTTATGCTAGCATGTACACCCATGCTAAGGGTGGATATGTATTGTGCAAGAAAGGAGCACACAGCTTTGCAGACTAGATGGACATCTGGTCCTTGACATGGTACATCCCATATTGTACTGTTCTAAAAAGTTAACGTGTGCAACTGTATTTTTCTGATTTATGCATTTGTGTTTACACACCAGTAAAATGTAAATATAAAGACAAATTCAACAAAATAAATGAAAATGTTTTACTATTTACCTTTCAAACTTTACCCAAGTCATAAAAATAAGTCTAGAGTACAGAAAATATTTACTTACCAAGCTTAAAATGTCCCGCAAGGGCAGTTAGCCTAGTACTAATCTATGAACTTATGAAAAGCAGTAATAAGGCACTCTGCAATTATATTAGAAAACTGAAGGGAAAATTGTGACTGTACATTGTTCTCAATAAACAGTGATGTGAACACTCATCTATGGGACATGATAAATTTACTTGAAGAAAGAAAGTTGCACAGATTTCACAGTAAATGGGTGTCTGGCAGTTATAATGGTAGATTAAGACTATAAACCATTAAGCAGCTTCCTGTAGTTTGAATTCCAAAACCTTCACATGCCTACTTTGAAACTCTATGTAAGTCAGTTAATTGGACAGTGCTTTGGGACAACTGATAAAACTGGGCTGCACTCCACAGTGGTGGTCTGGACCACATGCCTTGTCAATACCTATGAATAAAGACATATGTCAGAGTGCTATAGACACTATATATAACTGCAGACAGAATATTTGAGCTACATGTGAAATTGAAAACTCTAGTTGCTAGCTTCATGACATACAGAGATAAAATATGGATCACTACACAGATGACGTGTTTAAATAGTGACTTGTACATTGAAGGAGAAAAATGTGAAGGTGTGAGTCAGTGTGTAACTGTTCCTCACCCTTCCCAGGGGAGGAGATATACAAGGCTCATACATGCTTCACTTGAGAAAAATCAGGGAACAAGCATTAAGTACAAGGAATGCGTTATGTACATGGCCTTGGCGAGCAATGCATAGCTTTGTGGCTTGAATCTGATCATGCATTGAGGCATGCATATGTTACTGGGCTGGAATTGCAAGTCTTGTTTCAACAGTGGTCACATCAACTACCAGGAGTGTAACTAAGGCTAGTGTAGAGTAGAAAAACCCTAATGACTACCTGAATTATGGTTTGCAGGCATCAAGAAGAATGAGATACAAAAATAATTACAACTTCTAGGTCCATGGGACTAGACAACATACCTGGTGGTTTTGCCCTTTTTAATTTCTCCAAGTCTTTTGGGTTTCTAATAGCATGACAGGAATGGACCCCACTCCTAAGTCAAAGTGTGATTCAAGTTCATGAAATTAGTATTGTTTCAATCTTTAATGTTAGCGAGAAGTGCTCTTTGCAGCACTCGCAATGTGCCCAGTAATGACTCCTTCTTCAATTCATATGGAGTTACATGCATCTGTAACGTATCTAAGTAGGATTTTAAATTATTTTCCATAAGACCTGCTGCTGGTACTACTGTTGGAACTGTTTGGGTGTCCTTCTTCCACATTGCCCTTCTTTCTGCCTGCAAATCCTGATATTTTATGCTTTTGTGTCTGTCTGTACTAAGACACTGTAGTCATTGGGTGTAACAATTACAATGATCAATTCTATTTTTGTTTTCTTTTCATGAACTACTGTATCTGTTTTTTTTTTGTATTTATATTTTGAACTGTTGGTAATGTGTGATCCCATGTCATATAAACCCTTCATCACTTTCTGTAGTACTTAGTGGCTCATGTTTCCAATGTTTTTCAGCTACATCAATATTGTAGTGTTTGCACAATCCCCAATGCAACAGACTTGCCACATTATTATGCCTTTCATTATACAGTCCTTCTCCCATTAGTATATCACAACCAGCAACAAGGTGAATTACTGTTTCCAATTTATTTTACAAAACCTACATTTGTCTGTTTCTCTCACATGTTCAATGGACTTTGTAAACCAATGTGTACATAGGTCACGGTATTGGGCTGCCAATATTAACCTTTCATCTTTTGGTTTAAATTCACCTCTCCTTAACCATTCCTGCATTTGATCCTGATCAACATGAGGTTTTTCCAAAAGTTTTCTGTTCTTGCAACTATGTGCATTTTTCACATTTCTTGCCTTCTCATCTGATCCTTCGCCTTATATTCTTTCTTTTGTTTTTTTTTTTTGGCATATTCATTTGCTGCCTTATTTTATCTACTTCTGGTTTGATTTTCATTCCTGCTTCTGCTAAACTAAGCAGGGAAGTCATCTTAGAGTTATGCTCCTTATGTTTTAAAGCTTTCACTGTATTTGTGTCTTGTGAGGTCGGTAAATATGTATGCAGTCCTATGTTGCAGATGTATACATGTAATCTATTTTGAGGAGGCCCATACCTCCTTAAGAATGAGGAATATATAATCTTGGTGTACATTGATTTTTTTATAAATCATGTTTTAAACACAAAGCATCCTTGTTTTCCAATCGATCCAACACCTTTTGGGGCCAGTCAGTCACTCCAAAAATTTAAGTTAGGACAGGAAAAGCAAATTGATTTATAGCTTTTACTTTGTTCCTATATCTCAATGCTGTTTTCTGTATTAATTTCAGTCTTCTAAGATATTCCTTACTAAGTTTTATTTGCATTTGCTCATGTTTTATTGTTGATCCTTCATCAATTCCCAAATATTTATACACCTTTTCTTGCTCAAGTCCTTTTAAATCACATTCCTTTCCCAAACTGATGTTTTCTTGGTACTGCAGCTTTCCTGCTTTAAAGTTTGCTTTTGCACTTTTATCAAGACCAAATAACATTATTATCCATTCATCCATCCTCAACCATCTGAAAAAATTTTGACCACTTGCAGTTGTGCTTTCAATTCCTCATCTGTTGAACTCCTCATCTGTTTAACTGTACAGTTTTAAATCATCCACAAAAAGAAGGCGAGAAGTCTTTATGCTTTGTTGTTTTGTGGGGGCCAAATTGCAGCTATGGCCTAATCTCAAGTAGACAGCTTAATGGTTTAAGGGCAAGACAGATGAGCAGCAGTGACAGAGTCACCCTGAAATATCCCCTTTGAATTTTTATTCCTGGAATAATAATTTCTCCTTTCATCATGTCTTAACTGCAAAGTGGTTTGCCACTGTTTCATGGTCGCTATAATGTAATCAATCAATCAGTGTAGAGTGTATCATATATTTTTAAGCATTCTTTTATCCATGAATGTGGGATACTGTCACATGCATTTTTATAGTCTGTCCATGCCATACTTAGATTTCCCATTTTTCTAGTTTTCCAGTATGACTTTATTTAACAAGAAATGATCCTTGTTCCATATGACTTTCTTTTGTAACCCTTTTGTTCTGTTGCCATGATTTTGTTTTCTACTGGCTATAAACTCTGTTGGCATCAATTCCAGTGTACAGTTTTTACATCGTCAGAAGGCAAGTTATTGGTCTGTAGTTTTTTAAGATAGCTTGCAGATTCACTCTTAAAGTAGTAGCATTGTTTTTCCTGTTAATCAGGTTGGTGTCTGTTTGGGGTGTGCATACAAAGAGTTCATACTCATGGCTAAATCTTCATGTAAAGATGTTAATCCTTTTAGTCAGAAGTTAAGTATTGCATCTGGACCTGGGGTTTTCCAATTAGCTTTTCTTGACTTTGTTTCAGTTTCTCTGGCTGTTACTTCATTCCATTTCATAACCTGTATATTTGAACTTCTTATTCTTTCTTTAACTCTTTCTATCCATTTAGCATCTTTGTTATGTTCCACATCATCTTCATAGATTGTTTGTGTCTTTCGGCTTTTCCCGGTTAGGGGTCGCCACAGCGGAACTCCGGTCCGCTAATGATTGGCAGTAAATTTTTACGTGCTGGCTTGCCAGGCCTAATGCACAACCTTCAACAAAGGAACGTCCATTCACACATGTCGCCACACAGAAGACGCTCTAACTGAAAATCGAACGGGCAACATCTAACTGTGAAGCGACAATGCTACCGCAGCACCACCACATTTCTCCAAAATGTATCTATTTGTTCTTTTTTGTTGGTGTTTCAATTCCTTTTGCCTTGTTTTCCAATTCTCTGTAATTTTTTTGGGGGGGGTCATCAATAAATTGCTTATTTTGTACTTTAGATTTATCTGCACATCTTCTAAGTTTTTCTGCTTGTGCTGACATTTTTAGTTTATTATTTGCGATAGTGCACTACATATCCTGATCTGTTCTGATACTGTGTGTTGCTTTTATCATGTCTGTCTTTCTGAGTATTTTTGTTGATCTGTTCCCTCTGCTGTACTCTTCTAAACCTTTTGTCTTAATTGCTTTATAGTTTGCTTTATTTGATACTTCCATGATCCCATTTGATTTCTTCCCTTCCTTTCCCTTACAGCCCTGTGTTTTTGTGGTAAGGCTTTATCAATTATTAATTTAGCTGCACGGTAATATATCCAATTTACTTATGTTATATCACATGAATCTCTATAAACAGTCCTAATTGCTGTATTTATTTGTTTTATCAGACTTCTAACTTTTTGGGTTTTATTGACTTTCATTTCTATTTCTTTCATTGATCTTAATATGTCTGTACATCTCTATTAAATCAAGCAACACTTCTCTTAGATTATTTTCCTCTAAACTGGATCACATTCTTTGTTATCCATTTCCTGCGGGGATTCTGTAGAAAGTTCCACAGCACATTTCTGTGCCACATTCTCTTCAGTTTCATCCTGTATCATCCTTTGCTCTTTCATATGAGAGCTCACTGGTGTATCACTCCACAACATCGACTGTGTCAGAGTTGCCACAGTTTCCTATTCCTTTCCTCGCTGTGTAACTCCAACTGAACTTTTGTACTGGTTTCCTATGGAAGGCCCCAGACTATCTGGTTTCTTCTTAATTTGGGGATCCATTACTATATCCTCCTGTGATGTTATCAAAGTTAGGTTTTCTACACTAAATCCTTAACTTTGCAGGTATTCCATAACCTCAGTTTCTATTGCTGTAACTTCTCCATTACTAATCCTCTTTTCTACTTTTCCTCTTTTTTTTCTTATTTTTTGTGTTGTAAAATTTTCCAACTCTCCAGTTGCCTTTGGCTGTATTTCTCTTTAAATATCTTTGGTGCTGCTCTTTTTGTATTGATTAGTTTTGCATAAATATTGCACCATATTAAGTTTCTTTCTTTTTCCCATGCCCATATTTCTTTTTCAGATGTCTCCTGCTTCTCCCCTTTCTCCTTACTTGGGGGACTGGTTGTTCCATCATGCTGTGATATAGCATGTGTTAGACTTTCTACACTAAATGCTTTACTTCACAGTTATTCCATAACTTCAACTTCTATTTTTTTTTAAGTTCTACTTTACTAATCTTCTCTTCTTCATTCCCTCTTTGTGATCTTATTTTTTGTATTGTGAAAATTTCCATATCTGGATGCCTTTGCCTATATTTGTCTTCAAATATCTTTGGTGCTGCTCTTTTTGTATTGATTAGTTTTGCTTTCACCTTTGCATAAATATTGCACCATATTAAATCTCTTTCTCTTTCCCATGTCCATATTTCTTCTTCATATGTCTCCTGCTGCTCCTGCTTCTCCTTACTGGGGGGGGGGGGTCGTTGTTCCATCATGCTGTGATAAGACTTTCTAGACTAAATCCTTCTCTTCTAAGGTATTCCATATCTTCATCTTCTGTTTTTTTTTAACTCCTAATTTACTAATCTTCTATTCTACACTCCCTCTTTGTCTTCTTATTTTTTTGTTTTGTGAAATTTTCCATATCTGGATGCCTTGCCTGTATTTCTCTTCGAATAACTTTGGAGCTGCTTTTGTATTGATTAATTTGGCTTTCTCTTTTGCATAAATATTGGTACCATATCAGATGTTTCTTTCCCTTATCCATACATTTTTTTACCTTTCAGTAATCTCTAGATTTTTTTTTTTATTTTTGCACTTCCTAAGACGTTTCTTTTTCCAAATGACCCAAGGTTTCTTGGTCTGTATGATGTTTCCTACAGAGTCATGCATGTTAAACAAAATGTCCTTATGTTCGCATTTCCCAAAGTACATTGATTGGCGGTGGTCCTATCATTTCATTAAAGAAGACTGGTGTCACTGAGATCAGAGAAGTCACCAAACAGGTTGTGTCTGTGATGGACATAATCAGACAGTAACATACAATATCAATATATATATATATATATATATATATATATATATACACACACACACACACACACACACACACACACACACACACACACATACTTTTTGTTTTCTTGGAATAAAGTAGTCTTAATGATGGCTGAATGATGTTGATTGTGTGAGTACTAAAGCCAGGTGTATAAAAATGCATATGTTGCTGAGAATGTCTTTTGTTAAAGAAATAGACATACAGATTTGAAATGCAGTTTCAGTACTTCTTTGGTTAGAGATTATTTGACTGGTAATGCCTAACTGAAATGCAGGGATATTGCAATGTAGTTGTAACACTTAGATGCTAAGTGTGTATGCTTAAATACAGTAAATGTAAGTCCCAGACCAAGTTTGCTGTTATGGGCTAGTGTATTTATGATAACATATTCAACTCTGCTAGACTTTTGTGCAGCTACAGCTGCTGTGTGAAGGTGACAATGTCTGTTGTGAGGAGTGCCTTCTTAGCTTTGAATAAGCTGACCTCATTAGGCCTATTCATCTGGTCTAATTGGCCTCAAGAGAATGACGCAGGATTCTCCAAGCTTAACAAAAGAGATGCTTTTGGGTTCTTGTTAAACTTTAAACATGATGGCAAAGCAGCAATTTAATCACCAGCCATTATTGTTGAGTAAATTGTTCCCTTTTCTATAGCTTTGTACAGTGAGATTTTTCAGCATTAATGCAATAAAAAAAAAGAACTTTGTACTCATTGTAGCAAAAGTAGTGCTCTTCTTTTCTGTAACTCATTAGGTGGAGAACTTAACAAGTAGTCTACACAGAGATGTTGTTCACCCAAACATATGCCATACATGAACAGTGCCTGCTTCATTTGCTAACAATTCATCTGTATGGTGTAGGGACTACACACCATGTTTCAAACTATACATCGGCAGTAGTATGCAGCATGTGAAGGTTATTTTCTCAGAAATGAGTGCAGTGTGCGTGTCCCAAGTACCTTCAGACACTCAAGCATATTTTTTAGAGTCCTTATTCATACACACTGAATAATGTCTTTTTTCTTGTGAAGCTGGCTTGTGTTCTATCAGTTTAAATACTGCAGGTGTCACATTATGTTCTAGAAGATTTTTCAACCACTTTAGGAAAGAGCATTTAAATTACAGCCACACTATATTATTTGCCACATTTTGGTTCTGAGATAGGCAGATGATTTCTGCAAATTCTTCATCAACTTAGGGCAGTTAAATCTTAAAGAAGTATCCCACTGGATGTGCAGTAGCAAACCTTGCCCTTTTCTACACTATCCCATGACTACACAGCTTAACAGACACAACCTCTCAGCTGTCCAGAATTTCACAGAATATCCTTTTTTTCTTCATATTTGTGTTCTGCTTTTCATACAATGTGTGGTTTTCAGGCAGATCATTGATTATTGATGTCACTGTTTTTTTAAAAGTGATGGATGTAATACAAGCAGTGACCAAAGTTAGATCAAGAGATGCTGAGTATGGTCCATTACAACAGCCTACACTACCCTATTCCTTGTGTACAGTGAAGGTGTGCACATGAGGGCACTTAATTTGCATGGTAGTCTTCTTAGAGTACATAATCTAACTAAGAAAATACGCAAAAATAAATGTTATAAAGAGGGCTGCTGACCCCTTATCCTTTCATGCTGTACTGCATATTAACTTCACTTTTTCTTTAGTAGCTCTCCAATAAATATTACTCAAATTCACCCAGTTAACGGAATGAGAGGGTCTGCATCAAATTATATTACCTAGAAAAATAAGAAGGATGAAAGCAATGTTTGTCAGCAAGGACAGTTTTTAAATATCACTCAGATTCATTAATATGTTTATAGAACAACCACAGCAGTAGCAATGTGGTGGGGGTTGGGGTGGTGGAGGCTACATACATTTTATTTCTTTGTATTTTTGTAGATAGATTTTGTGCTGAAGTAAGAAAATAATGCGTAACATCAGGAACAGTTTTTAAATATTACTCAAATAGTTTATTAGAAGAACAGGTTCTGCATCAATATGGGTTATTGACTGATTGAAGTTCAATGCAACCTACAAAAAAAAAAATCAAGAACTTATTATTAACTTTGAGATGGTTATGGATTGTGAATGCATACTGTTCTCAGATGTTTTGACAGGCCATGTGGACGGCATGTTAAGAAATCTGTCATTACCACCTGTCAGTTACTGAAATCATGCTCCAAACTGAGTGAAATCAACAGGGTGGTAGTACTTTTGAAATATAACCCTTAAAAAATTTATACTACTTAAAATGTATTTATTTATTTTATTTTACAGTTTGTTTGCCAGGATAGCCCATTGGGCCAAGAAGAGCCCATTTTCAATGGAGTCCGGGGGAGAAAAGCTCCATGAACAACAGTATAATATGAAGACAATGCATTTACATTTATGTAATACTATTGAAGAACGATGGTATTGTGCAACATGGCAAAAAATCCACAATTGCAGTGAAAATACAGTCAAAAAAGCAAAAGGTAAAATTACACACGCACACACACACACACACACACACACACACACACACACACACACACACACACACACTCATAAATAAGTCAGTTAAAATAAGAAAACTCCATTGGTGCATATTCCTGTTAGATTTGTTACAATGTGAAATAACACAGGGTTGACATTACAGTTTTACATGAAATCTTAGCAGAATTAAAGTAAGATAGGGGGATAAGAGGTGTTAATTGTTGAATGTAAGAAGGGCGGGACAATAAGAAAACATATATTTATATATATATATATATATATATATATATATATATATATATATATATATATATACATTAAAATAAGGTTAACAGTGTTATCTCTGCATATAACTTAAATTAGCAATGTTAAGATTAAAGTCCTTTGGATGAGACATTAAACAGAGGCCCCATCTGCTCGAGTTGGTGGTAGCTCAGGTAAAAGATCCCAGGACAGCTTTTGAAAATAGTAAGTGTTCTTTTTTCTATGTACAATACTATTTACAAACTTAAATGTTTCTGTATTTACATATGTATACAGTGTACAAATTTCTGTTCCTTTCTATTACTGTCATACACTCACAGATATCTTATTTTTCTTTGATATGTTAAATGTCTGTCTTCATTAACTTATTTGACCCCCCCCCTCATTTTTTCATAAACACCATCCAAGTTTTCTTAAATTTACTGCTAGTGCTCATTTACCATTAAGCATGATTTTAATTACCCTTTTATTCCGAATGGTCCACACAACATAAAATAATATTTTGCCTATTTTACTAACATATTCCTTATTTTGCCTGGCTTTAATATCTGTATGTAATCACATCCATATTTATTTCATTTACTTCCTTTATATTTTCAAAGAAATTTTCTTTACACAGTTTTTCTCACAATTTTGCAAATCTTATACATTGTAAGAAAACAGTTCTGTAGTTTCTTCTTTACCACAATATATACAAACTCTTTCATGGATTTTTATATTGCATATTTCCCTTTACTGATAATTTATTAATTACTAATCTCCATAAAAAATCTTGACCTTCTACTTGCTTATTACACTATGCTTTTTGTACTTTTATAGCTTTAACTTTTTAGTTCGCTAGCTCAGTCCAAGTATTAACATAATAATATTATATAATGATATTTTGTACCACACTTTCCCCTTATATTCTATTTCATGAATTTTTATTTTCCATAAAACATTTTTTTCTTGGTGTTGTCTCATTTCATTTAAGCAGGTCTACTTCTAAATTTCAAAGTTTCAAAATGTCGACTTTCTTATGGTCGTGACCATAAGAATGAAGTTTTGAAACTTCAAACTGTTTAAATGGTGATCACTGTACAGTGCTGAACAGTGTATTTACTGTTCTCCTTGCTGTAGTGCAATCTCAGAGTTGGTATATTTAATTAGCAGGGGGGTGTGGGGGTGAAAGGGGGCTTGCCTGCATGCAAAAATGTAAAAAAAAATGTTTTTTTTTTTTAAATTTAAATTTCGAAGTTTCAAAACTTCGATCTTATTGTCGAAAAGAAAGAAAGTCAACATTTTGAAACTTCAAAATTTAAAAGTAGACCCATTTAACCATACTTTTCCTCTTTTTCATTTTTTAACATATCCCAGTGCGGTTTATATTTGTACTTTAGTAAATTTACTACTAACTGTTCATTGTTATCATTTATTGAAAACAAAACTTTTCTATAAATTCAGAGAAGCAGCTTAAACAATTGGGTTTAATAATCCTAAACTTTCATCTTCCTTGTCCATGTATAAGACTCCTCTCTTTACTGGATTCAGTCTTAAACCCCATAAAAAAGAAAACTTATTTGCAATGTTTCGTTTTATAGACTATTTGCAGCATATAGACACTTTTTTATTAAATGATAACTTGTGCGTTTTTCAAAAACAACAAAGCTCCTTTATTCATCTTGCATTCTGTTCCATTGTTGCTCACGAATGTTTTTACCTCCAAATCTTATTCCTAACAAAGAGATGTCTTTCGATGAGAAAAATACTCCTCATATGCATATTAAAAAAAAAAAAAAAAATCCACACAGTCAATGAACAACAGCAAAATGGGAAGTATGCAGATAGAGAAGAAAAACAAAACAAACTTCTGTACTTGATCTGGTACTTAATAATCGATGACCAAACTTACAAATCATGCTCATGTAGTCCACAAGCCAGTTTCACTACTTGTTATGCAGCTTATTTACTGAGTAATTAAAACAAGGGCTGTAAACATCCTGCTTTGTAGTAAAATCACGAGTGATCATGTGATAAATCTCCATCACAATATATATACGTGTGTTTGTGTGTGTGTGTGTGTGTGTGTGTGTGTGTGTGTGTGTGTGTGTGTGTGCGTATATGTATATATATATATATATATATATATATCTTCAAGAACAAACATTGGTCTCAGATCACATGATTTATTTAGGGTGACGAGACAACTAATGTTAACAGGTTAAACAGTATAGCTTTAAGATACACTAATATGTAGAAGAAGGGTACAGAAAGCAAAAGTAGAGAAAATGAGCTAATATTGTGAAGCAGTAATAACTTAAAAAAGGTTCTCCAGGCAGTGTTCCATCATATGCCTAAAACTGTGCTTTTAGCAAAAATATTACGAACAACTGGGGAGCAGTGTTTAATGAGTAACCTCCCTTTGATCAGGGTCTACCACACCCAAGGTTAACAGGCTATTTGCTGTTGATTTCTAGAAACTGCAGAATAAATATAGATAGGGAATGTAACTGCAACTTAAAAAAATCCACATGTACAACAGGATTCCTCCCCCTCAGCTTGAGGATCTGTTTAATGCTATTCCTTTGTAACCTGGTGGTGTAGTTGGCTTCATGGCATAGAGGGATGGAGGATGGATCCCTGACTAAATCTTACCTAATGGACTTAGTTAGTGACTGGAGTACTGAAGGAATCCATTATAAAGAGAAAGAAATGAAGAGGTGATGCTTGCTTGCCTGTCCCATGGCAGGTGCAATGGTGGTGGGATTGGGACCAAATGTCTGAAGACACATTGCCCCTCAGTGAATCTCCTGTGAAGTTAGAAGTCCTGTCAAGAGGTATCTGTTTGGGGAGCGGTCTTGAGTGGGCTAGTTATATTGCTGAAACAAGTGAGGCACCTGTGGTGCACCCATTGCATGCCCATCCTCAGTGCACTTCCCAGCACATTGCAAAACCCCCATTGCCTTTGCAGCAATTGAATTTTTCTGAAATCAGAGGGAAAGGCAGGTAACAGTAATCGGCCAGATGATAGACAGGCATCAAGGGACAAAAAAATAAATGATTTAATCTGACAGGAATAGTAAAAATTATTGCTGAAAGTGCATGGGGAAAAGGGAGCAGAAAGAAATACTGCATACACCCCTTGCAGCAATATACAAATGTCATGTATTTCTTACTGCAAGAATATTATGAGACCTTATGACAAAGTAAATTGAGTGGATCTCCCACCTTAGATTATACCAGCCACGTTGCTTCTATGTCATTTGCCAATAAGATCAAGCTGCCAAATGTTACACTCAGTTTCAGACTTGCTACAGCTGACAGTGAAGTACACAGCTACCAGCTGCTGCTGTATTTAATCCACTGATTTCAAGGCATTTATATTTCTTTTTATTACTGTATTCTGTAAGTGATGCTTTGTGGCAACTGTTGTATCCACATTCTATTTATGCAGCCCTAGCTAAAGCATCAGTCATTATAAACATTAGTGAAATATGTCGTATTTATCACTTAAGAGCACAGTAGAATTATTAATTACTGAAAACTTTATAATTGTTTATATAATTTATGTGGTATACATATTGCTTGGGATTCACAGACAAGCTCTGTGTAGTAGGTACTGAATAGCAAAGGACTGCCTAGTTAAGGAGTGGCATATAGCAATAGCAGGATAAGTAGCACTTGGCTACTCCTTGGCACAAATGATGTTACCAGTAGTTTATGTGACTGACTTGGACATAACAGGCAAGGCAGTGAATTACAGCAAAGTAATGCACAGTCAAATGCACAATGTAGCATCACATAGTTGCATGTAGTGGCCATTTGTTATAAAAATGGCAGTATAGCAGCCATCAGGTACATCACTGTGTGTGTGCTTGTTACACAACCAGAGAGCTCCATCATGTCTCTCTTTATATAGTCCAAGGCTAAAGTAATCAACACCCACATGCACTATGACAGAGTCATAGTGGTATTTGCTGTTTGAGGATTTGTATGCATGTGTGATCTGGTGAACCCTGACCCCAGATTAGCAACTGATAGTTACTTTTTCCTTACTCGTATTGGTGAGTGGTGCATCTGTATGTCTCAATGTGGAGTCACGTATGACTAGAATGTTAGGTTGAGTGGATGCTTGCCTTATGGACATAGTAACCAAGGTCACAGTATCTCAGATACTGTGTGAGGTGGTAGGCAATGTCATTTTTGCAGACTTGGAATGCTGCTGATGCCCTTATCTTGCTTTGAAGGTCTTTGAGGTTTGGTCAGGTTAAGCTTTAGAATCTCAGATTATTGGTGGACTTTGTGTTTTATATGAGTTATAGAGTGGTGTGCTTTGGGGGAGGGGGAGCTGCTGATCCTTGCATCAGTGATGTAGCCTCCTGTTACATTAAGTGCATCTCTCAGACACTCCATTGTGCTGTTAGTTGATGGTTGTCAGACAGCATGAGACATATAGACAATTCTTACATTGTCTCAGGATTCCCATTTCAATCAAGCTACCAACAGAAATTGCAGGAGTGTGCTTTTACATGAAGCCAATTTGTCAGATTCAGAGGAGCTGTTTTTTTTTTTTCTTGGGGTGGTAGTTTGGTTGAGTACAGATGCTAGGGTTGGTGATGCCTGTCTGGACAGGAGTCTGAGTTGACTACTTATTAAAGGGGTGATTAATTTTCTTGAGTTGGGGGAGACTACTGTAGTTGCTACTGCAATGCTATCTTATCCATTTAAATGGGGGGTGCTTAATTATCTTGGCCTAGGCGGGAGGTTTCTGTAATTATTACTGCAGACTTGTCTTATCTGTGTTCTGCACAGTTGAATGAGACCACTGATTGAGAGTAATGAATTCTGCTTAATTCAGGCAAGGCTTCCTTTACAAAAAAGCCTTGTACACACTACCAGCTGTCAAGTGAGACCTACAGTGGCAATGCACTGAGCACAACTCAGCACATATTGTAGGAGATGAGCAAGAAGAGTAAACCAATTTAGAAAAAGCAGGAACAAGAGACAGTGGAGGTGTGTAAATTAGGTCTGTAACAAATAAAAGTGCTGTCATTACTGTGAGTCTAAACTACAGGTCTCTGGTCATAACTTATAACTAAGCTAGAAGTTCAAGCAACTGTAGTTATTTCTGTTGGGGTAGGGAAACCAAGAACAAGTCTGTGGTCCTAGCTGGGCTTTAGCCATTTTCTTTCATAGCAGAGAAACCAGTAACAGCTGTATCAAACAGAAGACAGGGAAGGCAAACAGAAAAGAAATTGGGAGAACAGGAACAAATTTTTCAAAATATTAAGTGCAGCCTTTGTAGGCACTAGCAAGAGGGAAATAATGCTTCAAAGTGTACTTTGGATGAAAAACAGCTGTAATGTAGCACATGTCCTGCAGCAAAATCACAATGCTCCCACTATTGTGAATCGAACTTAAAAACTGTGGCACCAAACCAGTCAGCTTTATGCAAGTACAGTTACTTTTAGGTGGGATGAAGTAAAACAGTAAATGTGAAATATTTATAAGGGCTTTATGGAGCACAAATCCTGCAATAAATCCCATTGCTCCAACTATTACAATTCCAGCTACAACTATGACACCAGACTAAGCAGTGTGTACAAGTACAGTTACTGTTAGCAGCAGGTAAAATAGGCAGGAATTATGAACTAATTGTTTATGAAAGGTGTTTGGAGCACAGATCCTGCAGTAAAATGTAATACCCCCTGTACAAGTCAAACTACAAGACTATGGCAACAAACCAGACTGAAATATCACAGGCCAACAACTTTTGTTTAAAAAGAGAGAGTAAATTGTAGAAAATGCAGAAGTAAGTGTATATGTAGATAGGAGACCTTAAGTGCAGCACAAATATGCAACTCAAAGTTGAAATATTTATTTTGTTCTCTTTTGGTGAAAGAAATGTTTTGAATGCTGTAGTCAACTACAGTCAGCACAGCTCTTCTCTCAAAGCTTCTAGGCTTCCACACTGTTCAGAATCGTGATTAATAGTAAGGACTTCATGTCTGTATGCTTGGTTAAGACTTTACATTTTGTCCCAACAGTACTTAGTTGTTGACTTGCTTCTGTGATGCTGCAGTACTAATGGCAGTTGAAAAATGAACAGTACCTCTCATTATTATTTACAACACTGAAAGTGAAAATTAAATGAAGTAGCAATGCCTACCTTTGCAGGAGTTTTTTTGTTAATCTTTCTTTCATAGGTTTAATTTATCATCACAGCTATGTGATATTCCCAACTGGAATAAGTGAGACAAATTATGATGCAAAAAGATAAATAAAAATTAAGGTTCAACTAATGTCAGTACGTGCATTTCATTTTGCTGTTAAGAGAAACAGGTTTAGCTGCTGCTGATCAGCTAATACTGGCTGTGTAAGTAGGGCAATACCCTGGAAGAGGATAGATTTCACACCATTATTGTCGTAGAAGTTTCTGAGACTGCACTAATTCTATGTACATGTGAACAGTTGCATAGATGCATTGACCCCATCAAAGTAAATACAGTGCCAAATTTAAAAAGAACCCCCTATGGTGGATCCCAAATATGAACAGACTGTGTAATAAAAGAAAAACTCATTGCACACAATATTACATATAACTTTCAAAATGTAAAAAAAAAAGCAAAACAACAACAAAAAAACAACGCTCTTGTCAACTCTGATGCCTGATAAAAATCAGCCAAAGCTGGATATGAGGTTAAAAATAGCCACTCAGGCATAAGAAAGCCACAAAGCTGTCTTTCACTGTGTCAGAAACCACAGAAAGAATGTTCCGCTTTGCACAGAGCTAATAGTAAAAGATGTCACATACTCAGATCCTGAGGAATGTACTAGCAGATAAATTTAGCTATAACTTCACTCTACATCCTCCTACATTCCCAGATCACATGTGTGCATCTACCCCCCCCCCCAATCTCCTAAGAACAACTCTTCAAACCACTTTCCAAGTTCAAGAAAATTGCCTCTATGGGACTAGATAATGTACTAGGCTACCTACTGGCCAGCCTAAAATGGGACCTGTCTATCCCTCTACAGACACTATTTACTAACAGGCTCCAAACAGACTTCGTGCTGGATGTATGATGAATGGAGTACAGCAGTGTCATCCCCCTGCTCAAAGTTGGAATATCAACAGGCCTGGATAATTATATACCCATAATTCTGATCAGCCTTATCTGTAAGGCTATGGAGAGAAGATCATTATAGAAATAATAAATAAGATCGTAGGTAACATACAAACTCTTGACCCAAGCCATTTCATTTTGTCAAGGGCTGATCTTGCTTGCTTAATGTAACTAACTTCTTCCAAAAGGTGACTTAAGCAATGGATGAGGGGAAAGCAGTATGCACAGCATATCTAGACCTCAGAAAGGTGTTCAATACTATACCACACTCAGGTGTTGATATACTCTCCCAGTGAAATGTAAATCCTCATGCAACTCATTGGGTAGCAAAGTATCTGACAAACAGAACCCAGATGATTAAAGTAGGCAACTCTACTTCCTCCAGAAGACCTGTCACTAGTATTGTACTCCAGGGGCCAGTGCTTGTGCCACTTCTCTTTGGAATTTACTTCTTGAAAGTCAAAGCTGATAAGATTTTATGGCTGACTAGGTTTGCAAATGACCGTAAACTTAGTATCCTCATAAACTCTCCAGATGACACCAACATTCAAAATAAGGGCTTTTTCCAAACAAATAGCTGTGACTAAAACTAAATGTATAATTGTCTCATTCAGCAAGTATGATATCCGCTGTAACTGTCACATCAAAAGCACACCCTCTGAATATCGATCCACTAGTTGGAAACCTGGTAACCTATGTGGACAACAAACTGTCCATTCATCACCATGCATTCACTATTGCTCAGCTTATTAGTAGAGCTATGGTGTCTAGGTCCAGGGATGTGACCATTCCACTGTATTCAGCACTTAATATGTTGATAGTTGAGTATAATGCCCCCTTCGATATGTACCTGTTAAACCCTTAGCACTACTTGAATGACCACAGATATTTTTCACCAAGAAAATCAAGGACCTAAATCATAAAAACTACACTGACCATCTCAAAGCTTTGTCCCTCTTCTTAGTATTATGCAGGCTACTGACGGGCAATCTCTGTCTCTTGCACAGAACCTCAGTAGACTGTGACCTTTCAGATATACTGTATGTCCAGTGGTGACATAAACACCTGCATTAGAGATTTCTACCTTTTCTACAACATAAATAGGACACATTGAAGGGGTAAAAACACAGTACTCTTATTCCTTTCCAAATGTAGACTGGAAGAATGGATGGGAAACTGCAAATTCACCCTAGGTTGGCACCCTTGCCCCCACTGGATAGGGGTCATATTTAAATGTTCTGCCTAACTCTGGGTACTTATACTTAAATTTATAGTACTATAAACTTTCTGGTAATGCAAGGCTAGTCTTCAAAAGAATTCATGGACCAATAGCCTAGTAAGTACCTAGGAGTCTTGAAGTCTTTTTTTTTTTGTCAACCAAAACTGAAAGCTTAACTGCTTCAAGTCTCTTAAAATGTTAAGAAACTGCAGCTCGCTGATGTTGTCCTTCTGCAAGATAATACAAGAACTAAATACATTAATTCAGTCAAGCTTGGTGGTAAATTCATTGTAAACTCATCACATTGTAGTCTCTGCTTATGTTTGGCTTTCTTGAACACTTCTCTAGTTCTATTCCAGTTTGCTGCTGGGAAGGAAAGTATGACTTTCCCCAAAGTACTTTGATTACTGCAGTTGAGTAATTCAATAGTTTTCTTGTAGCGTAGCCTTCTGTGGCATGGTCATTTAACCAATTAAGTAATCTGTTTTGTATAAGAGAAGGAATGTGATTTCTTGTGATCCTTTGAGTGAGACCAAGAGTCTGAAATTTGAAAGACAATTTTTTTCACACTGTTTTGCTCACCAGACTGTTTTGCCTTTGTCAGTACCATGCTATTCAGACTTGTGACATTTTCAGTTAATATCACTTCTTCCCTAATTGCTGCTTGAAGATTGTTTACTTGTCCTCAAGGGGTTACTGCCATATGTGGGGAGCATACCTCTCAGACAAAGCTATAAATAAAAGTGGGACAATGGCCCAAAAGTATGAGGCACAATTTTTAAATATTGCTCTTACAAACTTAGAAAGTTGATAGAATAACAGGTTTTGCATTAGCATGAATTTTCTGAAGGTTATGAAGTCTGAAAGTCAAATGTCTGTCATTATTTTCTAAATTCAGTCTTTAATGATTTGCCACTAATTTGCCAGAAAAACACAATTTTATGAAAAACAAACCAAAAATATGAGGCAAAAATCTGGACATTCTGCAAAAATCTGTACAGTTAAGAGGTATGGTGGAGGGTAAGTTAGGCAACCAGTCTGAGATGAGCACATTTTGTAGCATAACATCAGATACAGTAAACTGCAGCTTCATTCTTGCATTCATTCAACCTTCTACAGAATTTGTAAGCTGAAGTATAAGATGTCTCCTCCATCATCTGCCTAATTCTGCTGTGTTATGGAGAATTTCTCCATTGCTTCTGACTCATGGCGTGATGTTGTCAGTTTTGTCCTTGGTGAATCTGCTGCCAGCATGTTGTCAACATAGCCTATTCAACTGTATGGTAAGAAAGCAGTTATAACATTAAGGAACATTACCATTGAATCTAACGGACTGTATATTTTTGGTGTGTGTAGCTATAGCTACATAGTGATCCCAATTAAGAATGTTTAAGTTAAGAAATAATGTCTGCCTTTCTGTCTGAGAAGCATGGATAAGTTTCAGTACCTGGCCTGCTACAGTAACGTACCATGGCTGGATAATGTTTTCATGCCTTCATTGCTGGACTGCTTTGACTTTCTATACTCAAGTCGATTGGTGACTACCCTTTTGTTCCTGTTTCACTTGCATAGTGTTGCAAATGGGCTGAGGATTTGCCTTTCCTAAACTCACATCTTATGCGATACTCTCTACAGAGCTTATTGACATGTACCTTGTAAAGCAGATGGATAAACTATTAAGCCTTGCATGATCTAAGCCCTAGGAGCTTACGATATGTCTAACAGGCTTTCTTTCTTTTGTGCCTCCTTCACGTAGTTGAAGAAGCCTCCCCAAGCATTCGTATTGACAAATACAATATACTTGAAGTCCTCTGTTGTCCTAATATTTTGTGTGTTGCCTCCGTAGTTCAGTTGCTGGGGGCTGTCCTTTAAATCAGTGCATTCTGTAGGATTCTAGACCTTTTACAAAGTGTGGTTTTCCTCTTCTATTAGGGCATTCCTCAGTTTCTGTTTATCTTAATATATAGTTGTATTTTTCTGCTTTCTGTTTTTCATCCTTTGTTCTTCCACTGCAGCTATCTTTGCATTCCACAGTACAGCTGCCCCCTTTCTGCCTTATGTTCTGTTCCTTCAGAGGTTCCTAATGAGCAGTGTTTTTGGAGGCTAAGCAGTGTCCCCATGCACTCAGTACATGTCTTCTCTAACAGTTCTGGAGGAGGTTGGTGGGTTTAACCATACCTTCAGAATTCCATCTTATTTCTTGCTTTCGTGTAATTACTGAACTGCCTGTTGACATCCGTTTGAAGTGAAACTGTTCAAGGGTTATATCCCCTGAAGTGACAACCACTGAACATCAGGCTTTGAAAATGCTGTAATTGGATAGCAAGCCTTTTACCAGCTTTGTAAAGACTAGTTTGTTGTATGAAGTTTTGGGTGTCTATGTTAGAATGTTAACAAGACAGAATGTAAGCGTTTGTAACACTGAGCCTAGAAAAGTGAAATGCCATCAAGACTTAAAAGACTGCACAGTGAAAGTGGGTGATTGTGTGGGTTTTCCCCATTCTCAGCTGTTGTACAATCTCAGTTAGTAAATATAGTAAGAGATGCGAGTGTGTGTGTGTGTGTGTGTGTGTGTGTGTGTGTGTGTGTGTGTGTGTGTGTGTGTGGCTTGCCCCCTGCAAAAATGTGTGTGATGTTATGAGAGTTTGATAAGGTGCTGTTTCATGGTTCTGAGCTTGATGTTATGAGTGTCACCATTCGGGCTTGTCAATGTTCTAACATAGACCCATATTTTTCTGTAGCCCTGAATATGTTTGTATGATGATGATATAATTCGTCCATCTATAAACACACACACACACACACACACAGGGAAGGGGGTCAACCGTATGCCTGCTCTCTCCATCTTGTGTATATTTTTATCTCCGGGGGTTGATGTCCACCATTTGTGTATTAGTGTCCATTTATTTCTCTGGAGCAAGAATTAGTAGAATTACTTAGTCTAAACACATTCTAAGGTGAATTACTGGAAAGACATGTCTGTACTTTCAATTGGAGCAGTTCTGGAGTTGATAATAAAGAGGAGCAGAAAGTTTCCTTCATTAGAAGCGTGGAGGCTTTGCATCTCCCATGATATTGCTTCAAGAAAGCAATCAAATACACATTCACAATTGATTTTTTTCAGTCAAATGCAGTATTTGTGGCTGCTTTTTTGTATATCATTTTTGTCTGCTGCCCATCAAGCTTACCATCAGTCAGACTTTACACTATCATTATCGCTGGTGTCCTGGCAATGAAAATTTTTTCCCCATTTTGTAGCCTATTCCCACCCCTGATGATGACATGAGCACTTGCATCACCACAAGGACTGCCTATTCCCCCTTGTCTATGCATGAATCCCTATCCCCCTTGTCTATGCATGAATCCCTACACACACTGACAAAAACTATCGTCATCGCTAGGGTGGTTAAGTCATCTTCCCAACCCTGGCTCCTTGCATCGTGATGAACCTTTGTTGAGGTCTTGTCATCAGAGCAGCAGCATCAGTCAGGCATGAAACACCATCTCTCCCCTCAAGGATGAGTATGCCCTATCCCATCTGTCTAAATATTTGGGCACCAGGGTAGCTAGATGAACTTGGGTTACTTGGGGTGTAATTGAAATATTTGTAAAAATGTCTCTGGATGTCCTGAAGCACTCTCTCTCTCTCAAGATGGAACCAGAGTTTCAGAGGCTGGGTTTAGGGTTGTAATTCAGAGCACTTTCTTGTCTGGATTCTTGCCACCTGAAGTTGCAGTGGCAAGATGCTATGCCAGCATAAGAACTTCAGCGGTAACACCTTTTAAAATACAGTATCACACTTGTTCATTAATGACAGGTTTATTGGAGTGGGCCTTATGCATGATGTGCTGGTCAGAACTGCTGCCTGTTTCCACGTATAACTCAGCTGCAAGCACTCCCACAGGGTAGGTCAGATTCCATTAATGGCTCTATGTGATTGGCAGTGATAACATCCAAAGTGAGACCTGTGCCTTCTGAGACATGAAAGGCTTTCCTGATGACAGGGAGTAGTTTATCATCCGCTCACATATTGAAGTCCCCCTGTGTAAGCAATGTGGGGATCTTCCAACACCAGGTTGACAAGGAAGTTTGTGAATTCCTGTAGAAATATCTCTTTATTTCTGTTCTTCTAGGTCACCAGATAGAAGATAAAAGCAAGATGAACTCTGTATTGCACTGCAGCATCCACAGTTGGTGATACTGTCGCAGGATATCATTGGGGTAATTTCCTCTCTTCCTTTGCCCATATAGCTACCCTAGAGTAATTCAGCAACAGTGACCTCCTAAATGGAGTACATCATTTGTCTGCAGCAAATGTTGACAAAGCAGGATTCTTTGATATTCTGTTCACAGAATTTTGCGGACATATGGAGACACCATACAATGAAACAGAACTTACCCCAAGTTGCTGCAGCCTCAGATTTGGTTATGTTTAGTTGGGTAGAGAGTACCAGTTAAGTGTTTCCACATTCCCTTTCTGGGATCCTTCCCAGGTAACACGTTGTCACAGAAAAGATTAAGCAAAAGGGGTCAGTGAACCTTTTTTCACCAAATGTATTTTCAGCCAGTGTTATGGGGCACACAGATTATGTCCACTTTTTGCATTTGTGGCATAAATATGCAGTCTGGAATGTCTCCTAGAAATCTGCTAAACTGATGCCAGTCATCATCTCTGTTTTAGATCCTCAGTTATCTAGCTTTATTATGTCACTGCACATGTGATAATATGTATGGTTATTAACACCTATGACCACATGTGGTGATCCCACACCTCCTCATATAATATTCTTTGCGTACTGTTCTCCTCCATATTGACTGTATCTCTCTTTGGACCACTTGTCCCTTGCAGTTGTTCTTAAAAAGGTTACTTAGAGCCTAGGTGAGGAACTCAAGGCAGGGTGTCAGTAGCAACAGGACTACATGTCTTGTCTAGCAATTCTTCCAGTGTAAAGGGACATTCAGCACGTTTTGCTGCCTGCCTTAAGATCTAGCTTATTTTCATTATAATGATCATATGTAACAAACTAATGAATAAAGTTCGGGTTAGAGCTTGCCAGCTCTGCATAACCTACTGTGATGCTGTGCTCAGATAATCGACAAATAGATAGCAGTCTTCATAGGCTGATAGTTAGTTCCCACAAGAGAGCACTCCTTCTGCCATATACATTACTGCCTTGGAGGTTGCCTTTGTCATTGTTCATCGTAATAGATGGTGCTTGCTTTATCTTTAGTTAAATGGGAATTACACATCTGTGACTATTGCTTCTTTGCAGTGAATCAAAACCCTTGCTTTATCCTCTGAACAATGCAAGGGCATCATTTCTGTGCATTAACTGCAGTTTTTCTCCTTAGGAAAAAAATAGGCACTTAATCTGTATGCACCTGATGTCCTCCAATCCTAACCATCCCCTGTAGTGACACTTGATTCCAGCATGCAGATATGTGATATTGTGGGGTGGTGTCGGAGAGCTCATGAATACTAAGACCAGAGACTGAAAAGTATCTGTCAGCCATCCATATGGTACTACTGCATGGCTATGTATATAAGATCACTGAAGCTCCTAAAACTGTGGCTATAGATGCTGGGTCTTTGTTTCGCATATGCTTTTAAATAGAGACATTGCTGAATTACTGCACACTAAACTGCTTTACAGAAATATAACATGTTCTATGGCTCTGTCTTCCACTCCACATACAGTGAAATACTTCTTGTACTCTATTCAAACATAATTTGGATGATTTCATAGGAAACTGCAAATTCATCCCTGGTTTGTTAAGCATGTCCCTCATGGATAGGGGCAAGAAGTAAATGTTCCAATGCCTCTGCATTATTTGTAACACAAAATGTAAGAGCTAACAACTACCAATGCAAGATAGGCTTCTTAAATGCCTCACGGATTAATAGCCTGGTAAGTACATATGAATCCAAGGTAAATAGGGAGATGGCCCCTAATTATAATTATATAAAGAAGGCAAACTATATTTAAACTGTCCATGTGTTAGGTACTCATGCTGTTGTCGTGGGAATGTGCCTGAAAAGGTGCCTCCAATGAATAGTAAACTAACACATCTTATTTGAAATACTTTGAAATTTTTACAGAATCCATATTGTGAATCACCAAATAAAGTAGACTACAGCCTGGACAACATTTTAAGTAAAATTTTATGATGTCCTTCTATTTTTATGTTGCAATGTTCAAAACCCTTGGGTTATCCTATGCTTACCTACCCGAATGTCTGGCCAGTATACAAAAGCATCTAGTCACTGCTAGGTATGTGGGATGTCTGAAGTTGGCCGTAGGGAGCATGGGTCATAAAAGTGAAGTCTGCATATACTTTTCCTCAGAACTTCTCTGCTGCCAGTCGAACATCAGCTGTTCCTGCCGTCCCTGCTGTCGGATTTTCGCATTTAAAGATAAATATCCCGTTGAGGACATTTTTGTTTGTAGTTTCTTTTTGGTCACTGCATGCCTGTTTAGGTTCATGTCATCCAGGAAAGGAAAGTGCAGGTGTGGATGTCAGATTCCCCATAAGGATGCCCATGACCTCTGCCTTTTCTGCCTAAGGCCTAACCATGACCACAAAACCTGCACGATTTTTCAGGCCTTCATTCCTTAGACACTTCACAGCCATCTGCACGTGCTAAACATTTATTTAGAAAACCAGCAACTTAAATGTCTGGCTCTGGCGATGGAAGAGCCGTCTGGTCAGACATAAAAGCACCAAAAAAGGAGGCCAAAGTCTCCAGGTCTGAAACTACTACTGCACCTCCTCCACTCAACGTTCCTCCTGTGGCCGATGTTTACCTGAAGGAAGTATGGAAACTGCCGAGTTAGGTATAGTGGGTACTATTTGGGAGGCTGCAGAACCTAGGGCAGAAAGCATGTCCATGGAGGTTTCGCAGATGTTGGGCGCCGATGACGAGTGGGAACCCCGACTCACAACGGACATCCAGACAGGTCCTTCCACTGCTTTAGAACAGTCGTAACTTAGGCTCTCCTTAGGCCCTATGCCCTCCAGGCCTACCCTTTCTCTAAAAAGGAAACAAATGACAAAAATGTCACTTTCCCTCCAGAAACCCTGCCTGATTTGCAAGCTTTCTCTCTGAGCTTATTTAATGCTTTCATGGCCCTTAAGCCTTTTGTGCCTGCTTCCTCTCTGGTTGCCCCTCCACTTATTAGGTTCTAGACCTCAGGCTGAAATTACTCTGCCTCCTAAAGCTGAAGATTCTACAGACTCTTCTTCAGAGGACTCCTTTTCCTATGCCTCCCAGATGCCTTCCCCTCTGTCCAGGAGAGGACATCACCTTTGGTGAAACCATCTCTAAAATAAGAGAGTTTTTTTAAGTGGGATTCTTCTGAAATGTCTGAGGTTCAAGAGATATTACGAGCTCTTATACAGAAGGAAACTCCTTCACCTTCTGCCATCCTTCTGGTCTTGCCAGCCTTTCTGGACATCTTCAATGCAGTCTCCTTCAACTCTGATTCCCAACTACCAGACCCTCGAAGGCCTGACAGGTTTTATAAGATTCTAATAAAATGTCCAGTTGGAGACCCTGGCACTGTCTCAGTCTCTGCAGACAAACCATCTAGACTACTTCCCTCCTCCTCTGTCCTTCCCACAGATAAGGATAGTAAGACCATGGAACACATTGGCAAGAAAATATACACTTCTGCCGCTTTGGCCTTTAGGGCAGTTAATTACCAGACACACATGTCTAAGTGTGCCCCTGCTCTTTTGACTCAGGTTTCCAGACTTTTAGCTGATCTACCAGACTCATCTTCTAAGGCTCAAACTTCTAGCCTCATCTCCTTGTCTTCTCAAGTTCCAAGACATTCAGTCAGATGCAGCTGTGATGTTGCAGAAGCCTCAGTCAGGTCTGCAGCTTCTGCCTCTGTCCTTAGAAAGTATTCATGGTTAAGACTACAACCCTTACCTGAGGATGTAAGGGCTAAACTTCTAGATGCTCCCCTGCACAAGTCTGACTTTTTTTGGGCTAAAGTGGCAGATTTCTTTAAAACCCTCCAGCAAAAGGGGAAGGAATTACAAGACCTAAAACATTTGTTCATGCCCCCAGTCCCTAAATTTCATAGGAGTTATTCCACCATAACTCAGTTCATTAAGAAACATTTTGCTCTCACCCCTCATTCTAGGAGCAAAAAGAGCACCAGGAAACAGCAGCCTCCTTCCAGGTCTGCTGAGACCCTAGCCTCAGGACTGGGCAGGTAGTCTGAGACTACCTGCCTTCTCTCCCCCCCCCCCCGACTCCAGATTCCATTTCCCTATCCCTAAGACTCTCTCACTGTCTTCCAGTCTGAAGCATTACCTCAGACAAGTGGGTCTTGTCTGTTATATAAGAGGGTTATTTCATGACCTGGATCACTCCTCCCTCCTTAAGAGGCATCACACAGCTACCCAAAGACCAGCTACTCTTTTCCCAGACAGTCTTAGACAGCCTCCTTTCTCAAGGGAATGTCCAGCCTGTCCCTCTGTCAGAAAAGAGAACGGGCTTTTACTCCAGACTTTTCCTAGTCCCAAGGAAAGATGACTCATGGATACCTATCCTGGATCTCTCCCACCTCAGCCTTTTCCTACAAGTACTAATTTTCTGCATGCTTACTCTACAGACTCTATTCCCCACTACTAATGTCTCAGGCATTTCTGGCCACATTGGACATAAAGGATGCATATCTACATATCCCTATAAAACCTAACTACAGGAAATATTTACGATATTCTGTGGGTTCCTCACATTTTCCGTTCTGTGCCTGCCCTTTGGACTGTCTACTGCCCCAAGGGTATTCACCAAGTGTCTAATAGCCTATTGCAGGGTACAAGGGATTCAGATTTTTCCCATACCTGGATGACCTACTAATCCAGGCAGATCGCTTCAGTTCCCTACATCTCCAGCGCCACAAAGTCATTTCTGTCCTACAGTCACTGAGTTTCAACATCAGTTACCCCAAGTCCAATCTATACCCCTCCCAGGACCAAGTTTTCCTGGGGTGCAGAATAAGGACAGATGTTATGAAGGCATTCCCTTCACCTCAAAAGGTGGAAAGCCTGAAGCTATAAAAAAAGGTAGGTAGGTAGAAAAGTAGGTGCTCCTCTGTTAACCTTTAAAGGGAGTATGTTTTCATGTATTAACCTCATGTCATTCCTAACATCTTCCTGTATTATTCCCTAAATCATCATATATTAACCTCATGTCATCTCTAACATCTTCCTGTATTATTCCCAAATTCATTTCATGTATAAAGAATCTTAAACCAGCAATGTAAAGAAATGTAAAGAATTGTTAAAATATGTTCCTGTATTTTTAGAATCAGTTATGTAAAATAACTATTATTTGTGTTCATTGGAGCTTTTCTCCCAGGGCCTCTGCTGAAAATGGACATATATCCAGTTGGACCAGCCCGGTCAACAAATGTAAAATAAGTAAATAAATATAGCTGCTGTCTGTCCTCCACGCCACTTCTATGACAGCGAGACAATATGTCAGACTCCTAGGTCATATCGCTTTCACTATACCCATGTTGCCATTGGCAAGACTGCACATGAGAAAACTTCACTGGTACCTGAGGTCCACATGGACCCAACACTCTCATCCCTTAGACCACAACATTCTCTTCCTTCCATGCCTAAGGAAGGAGATCCTTTGGTGGTTGGACCAAGTCTCCCAAAACCCAGCACTTCCTTTACAACCCCTCCCACCAGTCAAGGAGATGATAATAGATACCTCGGATCTGGGCTGGGGAGCTGCTTTGGGCAGCTTGAAGGTGCAAGGCACCTGGACAGACACCTTCAAGCGGGAGCATATCAACATCAGAGAAATGAATCTTATTTGCCTTGAGGACCTTCCAACACAAGCAAAAAAAACCCTCCAAATATATAGACATGTAGAGCATATAATAACTACTAAAGAATTTATTAATTCACAACTCACAAAGCTTTTGGGGATAACCCCTCTTCAGTGTGTATTTTTTCCATAAACTAAAGCATTTTTATACTCAGTGAAAACCATGTGACACAGTCAATAATTAACCAATTAAACAATTAAAAGTTATCATTCAGCCCAAGGCTGATTCAGTATATTCACGTACAGCATTCACATCATATTCAGTAAGTATTACTGTAAATAACGACCGTGTAGCAAGGGTGACAAATAAGCAATCAGTATTTCTTTAATTTGTTAATTATTGGCTGTGTCACGTGGTTTTTAATGAGTATAAAACTCCATAGATTTATGGAAGAAGTACACACTGAAGAAGTGTTATCCTCAAAAGTTTTGTGAGTTGTGAATTAATAAATTCTTTAGTGGTTATTATATTCTTTGCATGTCCGTATATTTGGAGTTTTTTTTTTTTTTTTTGCTTTTCTTGTTTAATTATTCTCCAAAGATGGTTTACTGCAGTGCTGGTCCATTTGTTTGATATTTTGCTGTACTTTATATTGGATCAGCCTTGGGTGCTGAGCGTGTTGGATATAATGACACAGCCATCTGGATTATTAAACAAAGGAGCTAAAATTGGTCTCTCTCTGTATCAACTGCTACAGGTGATTACCAATCCTTTGTTAACAGAATTGAATGCCTTACCCTGTGACCAAGTTTCAGCTGATTGCTCCTTTTGTGAATTATTAACTATATTGGAGAAGAAAATAGTCTTTCAAAAAACTGCAATGGCATAGATTTAGCTTTTTGGCATATCTTGAGTATGGGGTAGCTCTTCTAGGACTAAGAGTACTTAAAATGTCCTCTACAGGTAATCTCTATCCTGAACTTTTGGCAAAATGGCAACAGTTAAAGTTAAAGGTAACTGCTGATTATATGAAACTTATGAATGAGTTCTTCTTTAAAATAGAGATGGATCTGCAGGAAGAGATTGCTGCAGCTGAAAATAAATTATTAGATATGCCTACCTTTGCTGACAAATCAGCAGTGTGTATGATGAAATGCTACAGCGTGTAACTGACTTTGAAAATAAATTGATTAACGTTAAGAAACGCAAGTTAAACCGAGATCTTAATGACTTTAAAAATGGAAATAGTTTTTCCTGGCCGAAAAGACAACGTAATATTGCCGTGGACAGCGGGGGTGAAAATACTGGAACTGCTCAATGGCTGGACACCTTAGATTGTTTCTCATTGAATGATATTAATCCTGGTGTAAATAACATGAGTAATGGTAATGAACAGTTAAATTCCAGTATCACTACATCCACTAATAGTCAAATCAATTTAAAATGTCTGACAATATAATAGGAGCCAGCCAAGCTGGGCTAGACAATGGTAGAGTCCACCCTGCATCTGAGGTTTGTAACAGCACAATCCCTTTAGTATTAAAGCTACCAGAAATGGTAGTGTTCAAATAAAGGGAAACATCAAGAGGCAGAGCTCGGGGGAGAGGGGGCGAACAGAAAAGGTGGCACAGCAAAGGTCCTCAAATGCAGAGTCACACAGTAAGCAAAATAAGTAGAACCTCTGTTGTAAATCTATCGGACTTGTATCTAGTAGAACATGACCTTAGTTTACTTGGTAAGGGCTTACAGTTTGTACCTGCAGTGACTGATGATATGGTTAATGCCTTAACGGAATTGAAACTTTTTGTAAGAAACTTGAGTCTGAAGTTATTGTATAAAGATTCTATGTTATCAACTGCACTTTCATGTAAAAAAACAAGTGTGTTTGTACCTATTAACTGCCCTGTGGTTGATGCATTTCACAATATTTGCGAGCATGAAATTAGAGAATATTATAGCACAAAGGATAGAAATAACTGTTATAATTTAACTGTCCTGGAATATTAAGCATTTAAAAGGTTGGAAAACAATAGAGACATCATTATAAAACAAGAGGAGGAGCTGTAGTTATTCTGAATAGGATAGATTATGTATGAATTGTTGAATGATACAAGTGCGTTTGAAGAGGTAAATAGCTTGGATGTTTCTAAGTTTGCTACCAGGGTTAACATGGATTAACCCCCATGAATTGCAAATTAACCTAGATATTTCTTTGGAATTATTTATTTTTTTACTATTCCTGTTCCCAAGGTACCTGTTATTTATGGAATACCAAAGATACATAAAAATCTGTATCACCCATCCATGAGACCATAGTTTCAGGTAACAGAACTGATTTCAGTTTATTTTCAGACTGTGCTAAGCAAACATCTAGAGAAAGTGAAAAGTTATATACAGGATACAAAAGATTTTCTGCTCAAATTGTATAATTGGTATGATGATATAGAAATGCATCATATGATTACTTATTTGTCACCCTTGATATCTGGTCGTTATTTACAGTGATACCTACTGAATATGGTGTGAATGCTGTACGTGAATCTTTATGTACTAATACTAATAGTACAGGGAGGGATATAGAAACCATATGTGATTTACTTGAAATTGTACTTAATAGTAATATTTTTGTATTTCAGGACAATTAATACCATCAAAGAGTAGGGGGTTGCAATGGGTACTTCAATTGCAAATACTTATGCAAATATAGTGATAGGTAAATGGGAGAAAGAGAATGTTTTTAATAGTATATATGAACTGAGTAAGAAAGTTGTTTTTTTTTCAAATGTTTTGTGGATGACATATTTTTATTATGGGCTGGTAACAGTTTAAAGTTGAATCTGTTTGTAGAGTATTGAATCATGCCACAAAGTTCCTACATTTTAATGTAGAACACTCGAGTAGTAACACAAATTATTTAGATATTAAGCTAATAAAAGAAAATGGTAATATAATAACATCAATTTAAAGGAAAACAGTACAGATGAATAGATATGTTCATATAACCAGTATGCATGCTGCTCACACATTCAGGAGCATAGTTAAAAGTCAGCTGATGAGAGTTAGTAGACGTAATACCAATGACGAGCTGTGTAGTAATAATATTAAATAAATGATACTCGGGTTTAAGGAACAAGGTTATGAGGATAATGTGTTAGAGAATATTAAAAGCGATATATTAGCAACTTGGAAAGATGAATCTAAATCTTATTTTTCAGAAAATAGTATTATAGTTAGTAATAGTAGTAATTATAGTAATAATAAACATCTGAGATACATTACAACATTTAGTAGAAGGTCCAATGGAGTTAAACATATTATTAAGAAGAACTGGGATATTTTGAAGTTTTGAAGATGCAGTTAATATTATAGGAATAACACCTAATTTTGATTACAAGAAGTGCAGGAATTTAAAACAGAGGCTGTGTTATAAAGCTATGTCAGGTAATACTGATAAAAAAGCACAAGTCTCAATGAAAAATGCCACACTACCCTGCTATAAGTGCAAGTGCTGTGCTGCTGTTATGAAGGAGAGTAGATTTCTACATCTGGTGAGTAGTAAAGAATATACATTTAGGTATTTTGCCACCTATGATACCACTAATATAGTATATATGGCGAACTGTGTGAAATGCACTGCATTTTACATATAGAAAAGTACAGGGAAGCTGAAAGAATCACCAAGCATAAACCTGAAATAAGAAGAGGAGTATCTAGTAACACCCTAGCCAAACATATAATAGATAAGGGAAGTGAGCATAGGTTTATGTTTAGGGTCATAGATATTAAATTTAAGAACAGGAAGGGTGGTGACTTAAATAACACACTTGAGTTATGTGAATTTGAGTGGATTATAAGGTTAGATGCTGAACAGTGGCCAGGGTTAAATGCATCTGTCAGCATTAAGCCAATATTAAAGAAATGACAAATGATGCTGAAGGGCATATGAATGTATTGATAATACTCTATTATTTATAAGTACTTTATAAGCTTTTTCTATGTATAAGTTTCTGTGTATAAATGTTTTATGTACAATTTTTTTTTATATATTTTATTATAAGAAATTTTAAATGTAGGGGCATTGAGTTGCTGAATTCAGTTAAAATGTGTTTTAGATAATTTTAATTGTTTACTTGGTTAATTATTGGCTGTGTGACATGGTTTTTAATGAGTATAAAAATGCATTGGTTTATGGAAGAAGTACACATTGAAGAAAGGTTATTCCCGAAAGCTTTGTGAGTTGTGAATTAATAAATTCTTTAGTAGTTATTATATGGTCTGTGTGTCCGTATATTTGGATTTTTTTTTTTTTGCTTTTCTTGTTTAATTATTTTCCGAAGATGGTTTACCACAGTGCTGGTTCATTTGTTTGATATTTTGGCCATCCGACACACCCTGAAGCAAGGCCCCCTGATGTTCTTCACAGACAACACTGCAGATGTCTTTTTATTCATATGCTGCTATATCCATAGCACAAGGGAGTTTGCCCCTGGTGAACGGACGTCAGAAAACACACCCTCCTCAGAACTTTTATGCCTCCTGTGTGACTGCCAGCTCCAGTCGTCGCTCCTTCGGAAAAGCAATTTCACACCATCCAACTTCAGATAAGTACACCATAGGGTTTTTTATGACCTGCTTGCTACTGCCTTGGGTTCATGTCAGGTAGAAAGGGCAAGTGTAGGTGTGGAAGGCAAATTCCACATAAGAATTTGTATGAGCTCTGTCTGTTTTGCTTAGGCCAAGAACACAACCACATCACCTGTAGTATTTGTCAGGCCTTCCTCCGCAAAACCCTTACAAGCCACTTAGCAGTGTTAAAACTATACCTATAGAATCAAAGACTTAAACGATTAGCTTCTGTTATGGATCTGACATTGGGTTCCTCGGATGAGCCACCATTCAAAAAGGTGAAAAACTCTATGCTTGGACCGACTGCTGCAGCCTCCACTCCAGCTATACCTCTCAAGGCTGGTGAAGGCCCCGAGTCCGAGCTGGAGTCCTCGGATCTTCCTTTGGTGGATAGCCCGGAGAAAGCCATTAAAGTAGCCAAGGTCACTTCCCGGAGGGAATCACAGGCGTCTGATTCGGTCGCTGGCGGGAACCTAGGCTTATAATGTCTGAGGGTCTGCGTGGAGTCAATCAGATTGTAGTGCAAGGAGATATAGCCTCAGATATTGTGGAGTCCCATCTGGCATCTGGCCAAACTACCCTTCAACCCAACTTTCTTGGATGCCTTCCTGGCTGCTTCAAAAAACCCTGGTTTGCAGTCTCCTGCACCCAAACACCCAGATAGATTCTACAAGGTTCCTGGTGGAGCTAAGTTCCTGTACAAAACCCCGTCCACAGACCCCTCAGTTATCATTGTGGCTGCTGACAAAACTTCAAAGAGAACAGACCGATGAAGCATCTGGGGAAAAAATATACACCTCTGCCACTTTAGCAGTAAGAGCCATCAACTACCAGTAACATATTGGCTGTGATGGCAGATGTGGTCAAACAATTGGGGAGGCTTCCTGACTCTCCAGCCAAGGCCAAAATATCCACATTTATAAATTCCTGCATAGTGCAGTTATGATGCCATAGAAGCCTCATCCAGGGCCACCACCTCTGGATCTGTCATCAGGAGATACTAGTGGCTAAGATTGCAGCCCCTCACTGATGACATCAAGTTTAAACTCCTGTACACACCACTAGACAATAAAGACTTGTTTGGTACAGCTGCTGCTGACCTCTTCAAGGTCCTCCAGATAAAAGGCAAGAAACTGCAGGATTTGAGACATTTTTGTCTGCCCAGTTCCACGATTTCAAAGGAACTACCCTGCCAAAACCTCCTTTGTGAGAACCTCAGCTAGGAAAATGCCAGCTAAAACCAAAAAGGACCACAGGAAGCAGCCCGCTTCCACATCTGTTCCCTCCACTCCTACTTCCAAACAGCCCTTTCATGGCAAGCCTAGTAGCTTGTGAGACATTCAGACACTACTCTCTCCATGTGTCTCTCATTATCCCTCCCCACTTGGAATCAGGTTACCCAGGACTCTTGGGTCCTATCTGTAATAAGACAGGGATACTTCATGACTTGGGGGGGGGGCAAACCTACTCCCAAAGGTATTCCTCAACCCCCTCGAGACCAACTACCCTTCTTCCCACCAGACCTGCAGGAAGTTCTCGCTCAGGGAACAATTCAAGACATCCCTTCACATGCAAGAGGAAAGGGGTTTTATTCCAGAATTTTCCTGGTCCCCAGAAAAGAAGATCCCTGGAGGACAATCCTGGATCTATCACACCTCAACACCTTCCTCCAGGTTCCCTCCTATCAGATGCTGTCTTTACCTACCATTCTGCCCCTGATCCTTCCCCAGGCCTTCTTAGTGTCCTTGGATATAAAGGATGTCTACTTACACATCCCAGTCCATCCCCTCATCAGAACATTTGTCCGCTTCTCAGTGGATTCTGCACACTTTTAGTTCTATGCTTTACCATTTGGTCTCTCTACAGCCCCAAGAGTATTTATAAAATGTCTGGCTCCAGTCATGGCCTTTGCCAGGACAAAGGGAATACAACTTTTCCCCTACCTTGACGACATCCTCATTCAAGCTATGTCAAGTACAATGGCCCTACAACACCTGGACTTCACCATCTCCCTCTTGACAGATCTGGGATTTACCATAAATCTCAAAAAATCATCCGTAGTACCCACATAGAATCAGATGTTCCTGGGATGTCAGATTCTGACAGGAAAAATGATGGCCTGCCTTTCCCCAGAAAAAATTGTGTTACTCACTTTTTACTTTAAGGAAATACTTCCTCTCAAAGCCATTTCAGCCAGGGAATTTCTCAGAATCCTGGAATTCATGACCTCAACCCCCCCACTGGTACCTCTGGCAAGGCTTCACATGAGGAAGTTCCAATTGTACTTGCTTACAATCTGGAAGAAGCATCTACATCCCCTAGAGTTCATGGTCCTCATGCTACCATGCCTTGCCTGGGAACTGAATGGGTGGATAACCCATATTCAGGCAGACCCAGGCCTGCACTTACAGCCCCTGCCCCCCCAACCAGGACCTCTACACAGATGCATCAGACACAGGATGGGTGCAACCTTAGGAGAATGGAAAGTGAGGAACTCCTGGACCCTCACTCAACAGAAAGACCACATCAATATCAAGGAAATGAGAGCGTTGATATTGGCCTTACTAATTTTCAAAGATCAGCTTCTTCCAGGCAGTCTGAGGTGGTACACAGACAGTACCACTGTGCTGTGGTACATCAACAAACAGAGGGGGGACAAGGTCCTAGCTCTTGTGCAGGCTGTCCGTGCAGGCTTGGGAAATCGTCCGGGAAAGAGAAATTATCCTCCAAGTGGTATACATCCCTTCTGCAGACAATGTGATAGCAGATATATTAAGCAGGACCATGAACCTATCTCACGAGTGGATGCTGAACAGGGACATGTTTCTGGACCTGGTCCATCGATTGAGTATTCCAGATGTGGATCTCTTTGCCTCCCCCATGAACAAACAGCTTCCAACCTTTTACTTCTGAGCACCACATCAAGAAGCATGGAGGGTGGATGATCTCTCAATTCCCTGGAAGGGGATGTACGCTTACACATTCTCCACTTTCCTCTCATACAAGGAGTCCTACTGAAAATTCAGAAGGAACAGCCTCAAATCTTGCTTGTGACTCCCTGTTGGCCAAGGGAGCATTGGTTCCCCCTATTACTACATCTAGCCAAGGGCAGTCACCAGATGTTACCCCACCAAATGGACTTGCTCACACAGGAGAAGGGAACACTCTTACACCCCCAACTGTGTGGGTGATAGGGCACTGATTCCCTTCAGACACCTATACACAGATTACATGCTTCAGGTTTTGCAGGAGGCCAGGAAACAAACTACCAGGAAATCTTACCTAAGTGGAAGAGATTTTCTGTCTGGTGTCAGAAAGACAACTTACAACTACTGACGGCAGAACCCCCACTGGTCTTGCCCTGCCTGTGTAATTTGATGAAGTCTGGACTATCCTATTCTTCCATTAAAACACATTTATTTGCCATCTCAGCTTGCCTGCCACTGGTACCACCTTTAGCTTCCAGGTTAGAAGTTAAGCTTTTCCTGAAAGGGGCACTATGTCTCAGGCTCCCAAGGAAGCCCATTCCTCCTCCTTGGGATCTAAATTTATTTCTGGAAAAATTGACTCTCCCACCCATTGAACCAGCCAAAGACTGCTCCCTCCAACACTGCACTTGGAAAACTATACTCTTGGTAGCCACCACTTCAGCCAGAAGGATATCAGAACTTCAAGCCCTTATGACCTCTCCCCCTTTTACTGTCTTCCATAAGGACAGGGTATGTTTATGTACCAACTCAGCCTTCATGCCTAAAGTGGTCAATGAACTGTCCTTGAACCAGGCCATCAACCTGCCAACTTTTTTCTCCTCTGCACAAAACCTGGCAAAAAGGATACTTCACTCCTTAGATGTACACAGACAACTCAGATATTATTTGGCGAATACCAAACCCATCCGCAAGTCAGACAGGCTCTTCATCTCATACCACCCAAGAGCTCTGGGACACCCTGTTTCCAAGCAAACCGTATCCTTTTGGATATCTAAAACCATCTCCTCCTGTTACACAACCCATGGCAGAATGCTCCCCTGTCCAGTAAAGGCAAACTCCACTAGGGCAGTGTCCTCCTCAGGGGCATTTTTTAAGGGTTTGGAGACAGCTGCTTCTTGAAGCAGCTACATGGTCCTCTGTCCACACATTCAGGAAGCACTACAAATTGGACATTGTTTCTAGAGCCAGAGCAGGATTTTCCAGAGCCATCCTTCATGGGTTTGTGGAAAGTGCTTCTAGTCCTCCACCCTTTTCTTAGGACAGGAGCTTTTGCACTCTTCCTTGTGTTATGGTTATGGATACAGCAGCATATGAATAGAAGGACATAGTATTGTTGTGTAAAAACTTACCATAACTTTAAATGTCCTTCTCTTCTATATGCTGCTGTATAGCTTTCCACGCAGCCTTCCCCCTCACACTTGCCTGACTCCTGGAGTACCCAGTCCATAGTCGCTGATTCCGGTGGCAGTCAGTTCTGAGGAGGGTGTGTGTTGACATCCGCTTTATATCTGACATCCCTTTACAACTAACGTCCACAGGTAGAGACGCGGGACATCAATGCACACCCTAGCAGTAGCATCTAACTTTTGTATAATGGACGGACGTAGGAGAATTTACCAGAGGCACACTCCCTTGTGTTGTGGATACAGCAGCATGTAGAAGAGAAGTATATCTAAAGTTATGGTAAGTTTTTATACAACAATACTTTCTCTGGTATGTGAACAAACAGGGGCGAACAAAATCCTACTTGATATGCAGACTTGCACTCCAATCCTGGGAATTGGCAGCCCAGCATGGAGTCACCCTGCAGGCAGTCTACATTCCTTCAGCTCAGAACACTCAGGCAGAAACCTTGAGCAGGTCCATGTCACAATGCCGCAAATGGATGTTACACAGGAATTGTTCCAGGACATAATCCACAAGTGGGGTACACCACAAATAGATCAGTTTGTCTCCCTTCTGAACAGACAACTTCCACTCTTTTGTACCAGGGTACTCACCACCTAGCGAGGGCAACAGATGCCTTCTCTATCTCATGGAAGGGGAAATTTCTCTATGCATTTCCCCCTTCCCAACTCCTACAAAAAGTCCTACTGAAAACCCAGCAGGACAAACCAAAAATCTTGTTGGTGACTCCCTTTTGGCCAAGACAACAAAGGTTTCCCCTCCTTCTGTATTTAGTGAGAGGCAGTCATCACAAGTTAACTCACAGAGTGGATCTTCTCACACAGGACAAGGGATCCCTACTCCATCCCCACCTGGAATCTCTGAACCTAACTCTGTGAGTGATAGAATTTTGATCATTTTCAGACACCTCTACACTGAGGACATACCTAAAGTCCTGCAGGAGGCCAGGTAACCCAGTGCTAGGATATCTTGTATGACTAAATGGAAAAGATTCTCCATTTGGTGTCTACAAAGATGGTTTGACCCATTTCAAGGTGAGATCCCGCTAGTGCTGTCCTATCTGTGTGAATTGTTACAAGCAGTGTTGACATATTCTTCTGTTAAGGCCCACCTAGCTGCTATTTCAGCTTGTCTGCCTCTTGACCCTCCCTTTCCCTCCCGACTACCAGTTAAGTAATTCCATAAGGGAGTACTACACCTCAGGCTCTCCAGAAGGTCAGTTCCACCCCCCTGGGACCTGAACTATGTCTTAGAGAAGCTCACCATGGCCCCTTTTGAACCAGCATCTAAAGCCTCTCTGAAACATTGCACTTGGAAAACTGTGCTCCTGGTGGCCCTGACATCAGCCAGAAGAGTGTGGGAGCTCCAGGGTCCCATGGCAATCCCTACTTTTTTTCTCTTCCACAAGGATAGAGTGACTCTGAGGACCAACTCATCCTTCATGCCCAAGGTGGTCAGTGAACTGTCCCTGAACCAATGTATTCACCTTCCCATCTTTTTTCTACATCCCCAGAATGACATTGAGAGAGTCTTGCATTCCCTTGATGTTCACAGACAACTAAGATTCTACTTTGACAAGACCAAGTCTATTAGGAGATCAGAACAGTTGTTTGTCTCCTTTCATCCCAGAGCTCTGGAAAAAGTAGTGACAACCAGACCATTTCTGCCTGGATTTCCTGGGCCATATATTTTTGTTACACCTACCATGGCAAACATCTTACCTCAAAAATAAAAATTAAAGCCCAGTCCACTAGAGCCATAGCCTCATGTGGAGCCTTCTTCAAAGGACTGTACGCTGCTTCCATACTAGAGGCAGCTACCTGGACATCTGTCCATACCTTCACCAAACACTACAAACTGGATCACATCTCCAGGTCTAGAACAGGATTTGCTAGGACAATCTTGCATGGTTTCTTGAAAAACAGTTCCATACCACCCTCCTCCTCTTCCCTTTGAGCTTTGGCACTCACCCAAGGGATTTGAATACTGCAACACGAGAATAGAAGGACATAGAATAGTTGTGTATAATCTTACCATAACCGTAGATGTTCTTCTCTTCCATGTTGCGGTATTCCATCTCTCCCTCCTACCCTCTAGTTGTATATATTTATATGTGTGTGTATATATATATATATATATATATATATATATATATATATATATATATATATGTATGTATGTGTGTATTCCCCTTTAGAAGGTCGAATGGCTGAAATCTCGAAATTCATATGGCCGAAACCATATGCTCGAAATTCAGCAGCTCAACCTTCTGCAAGGGAACTACAAAAAAAAACAACGAAACACAAAACAATGTTTCTGCAGGGGGGGGGCAAGGCCCCCTGCACCCCCCACACCACCCATTACTTATTTATTCTAACTCCGAAATCGCACTACAGCGCAGAAACGGATATCTCCCGGTCTGCTCTGTATGCCGATCCCCATTCAGAAGGTTGAGCTTCTGAAATTTCGAGCATATGGCCATGGCCATATGAATTTCAAGATTTCAGCCGTTCGACCTTCTAAAGGGAAACTATATATATATATATATATATATATATATATATATATATATATATATATATATTCTCTTTTTTATTAGTATATAAATTTTTTATACTTTTGCTGTAAAGTAGTTGCTGTAGCATGTGTAATTAATTGCTATGGGAGGAAGTATTTTTACATCACAAGTATTATATAAGTATTAAATGTTAACACATGCACATAGACACATCAAGTCGCAAAGATACACATGCAGAGGCAGAGACAGTCAAACACATATACACAGAAACAAAACATGCAGTTACATAGACACACACACACACACACACACACACACACACACACACACACACACACACACACACACACACACACGTAAGTACATATGTCCCCAGCAATTACAGTCATGTTTTGAATGAGTACACCTCACCTGTCAATATGATCAAACAAATGAAGGAAAAAAGTCATATAGTGCAAAGCACTGCAACCCCCCCTCACTGACCCTGATTTTGCAGGCTGTCCATGTCTTGCCTCCTTTATTTTCTCATAAATCATTGAGGATTGCAGTTAATCAATAAAGATATTATTGTTTCATACTTCTTATTGTTTAGATAATGCTTGCTGATGGAAAGCATCTTCAGATATGAATTTTTCAGGAAAGAAGTTGGGAAGTATATGCTTCCCACTGTCTCTCTCTGTCTCAAACACACACACACACATATATATATATATATATATATATATATACATATATATATATATATATATATATATATATATATATATATATATATATATATATATATATATATATATATATATAAAATTTTCAAATAAATAATCCAACTGGAGCATTCAGTTATGAGGAAAGGTACGTGCAGATGTCACTTTTATGGAGCACTCTCCCTACGGCCAATGTGAGACGTCCCACGTACCTAGCAGTGGCTAGGAGCTTTTGTATACTGGCCAGACATTCAGGTAGCTAACCAGAGGATAACTCAAGAGTTTTGAATAATATAGTTATGGTAAGATTTTACACAACTGTTCTTTATCACTCTGCACTTGGATTTTGCTGGACAAGTACTGAAAAGTTTATCTTGCATGGTGATAAGCCATTGTTATGCCAGAACTGTAGATAACTAGAGTTAAGTGCCTAAACCTCAAAATGCTTACTGAGTAATTCAGAGTAAAGCATTTTACGTTTTCTGTGCTGCTTGGCTACATCTGGAAGCAGATATTAGTTAATGTCTTTCCTTTAAAGCTAAAAATATAAAAGTTGGCTTAACATCAAACCAGCTCATTGAATTAAGCTGAAACATATCTGTCTACACAACAACTTGGCCAGCATCTGCAGATGTAACAGCAGATGTGGCAAGGCCTTCAACATGCAAGTTATTAACGTCACATGCAGCCAACTGGCAGCCAATCGACTCGTGCAAGAGGAAGTTATATGCTTTTACAAAATAATCCACATAATGGAAGCTGTGCTAATCTGAAAGGAAAACTTCATCCTGAAACTTTAAAATATGTTTGCATTATATGTTGATATTCATTGCAGTAGTGATGCATCAAAATCACTTTTGTGTCCCATATTACATTTTAATTAATTTTACTCCAAAAATAGCCCTCATGGGACCTAACATATTGATGTCATTTTGTTTTATATGGATGTAGTCATTTTCTCACAGCACAGTTTGTATTTCCTTTACATGATTCATCCTATTGACAAAAGGAAGTGTTTTTATTCTTTTAGATACAGTGGCAGTGCTATGAGTCAAATCATTTCTTGTCTTCTAGGAGGAATGCCTTTTTTTCACCGAATGACTGATTTATGCTAACTGAAGATGGGTTTCTACATTTGAACCCTTTTAAAGCAAGCTAGTTAAAATAGCAGGTTGTGTTAAGTAGTCAAGCTTATAGTTTTGAATTACTAAACTTGCCCATACTCTACAGAAGTGTCAAACTTGTTAGTTACGTGTAGCAGCTCTGCTTTTCATTTTTGTCTGACATTTCTCACTTCAAAGAGATCCTTAGCCTCACATTACTCTAATTTCTTTTTAATAATGCCCTTCAATTATCTGCAGTGACACAGACCAAAGCAAGATTTCAGTGATAAAAATGAGTATTTAGCAGTTTGTTTATTTATTGTTGCAACTTAACAAGTTTGAATTCCTCTTATACACATTTACCCAAAAATGCACTTTGGAAGAGACTTATACTACAGCTGTTAGTCTGTGCATTTAACTGACCTCAGCAAGACATACTCAGAAGATGTAAACCTAACACTAGGAACTACAGACAAATTTCTGTACAGTAGAGAGTCAGTTATCCGAACTAATTGTAACCCAGGGTAGTTCAGATAATCAGATTGTTCGGATAATCAAACATATAATTGAACTGGATAAAAACTTCTAAAATCTTGTTTTTTTTTCTGCATGCAAGTACACTTTTCAACCATTCAGTGATTCCAGTGCACAATAAAGAATATTTTTCACACACTAGCTGGCTGCAAGCTCAAAAAACATGCTCAAGCAAATACGTATAATGGTTACATATACAAACTTTATGATTTTTCCTACCCTAAAACTTTGGAAGGCTGGTTCTGATAATTGGTTTCTGATAATTGACTCTCTCTTGTATGTCTAGCCTATGCAAAAGAGACTGAGACAAATTGCTTTCTGAAGTACTTGAGATATGAGCAGACAAAAATAATGATATATTCTTCATTAATTCTATCAGGGAAGAAATTAAGACACTGAATAGTTTCTTGACACCAGATAACATTTAGGTGGTATTTGGAGAGAAAATGTGGGATAAGGTTTAGCTATGGTGGAGTGTGATTTTCTGTGAAATAGTTACAGCTGTGACTAGCAAGTTGTTAATGTTATGCATAAATGCAGACATTGTAGCCTGACTCACAGTTTGTGATTAAGCAAATATTGACAAAATACATACATACATGCATGTTATTTTTTATTACTTCAGTAGGTGTTTCAGGTTTGGATTTGGTCACTGTTTGGTAAGATTCAGATGACCATTTTTTCTTGAGAAAAACATGCCATGGTCCATTAGTAGCTGAATGCCGATCTCTGCAGTAAAGTTAGTCCTGGTGCTCTAACCATACACGGCTTAATTTGTAATTGGTTTTAACTTGACTATTCCCAAACATGTACTGCTTTCCCATGTAGTGTATGTAATATATATAAGAGCAGTTAGAATCATCGCATAAAGCATACACTTTTCAAGCTTTATGTGAAATATTGGCCAGTGAAAGGCATTTCCACATCTTATTTTTAAGCAGTGCAGTGCATTGCATTCTCTACCTGTTTTTTTCCATAGGTAACTGTCCCTGTTTTATTGACTTATTTGCTTTTGTTTACTGGGAATGTGCTGCTTTGTTACATGCCCTATTAGTAGCAGAGGTTTGGTGAATAAGAGATGGTAGATGTACAATATAACAAAGTTTAAAGAAAGGACTGCACAGAAAATAATGAAATTTATTGAAACAGAATAAACAGGAATTGTCATAAAACAATATAAAATGTTGTTCAGTTCTAATAAGTGACATTGGTGCATGTTGTAGAAGATGTCTGGAGCAGGAAATTCAGTATAAGTATAGCAGTATTACTCTGGTAGACAATTTCAGAAACGTGGGAACTAAAGTAATATGCATCTTTATTAATGCTGATATGTGAACTGACAGGAGAACACTAATACATGCATTTGTTGTAGGAGTAGTGCGATAAACTCACTTCAGTAAGACACAGAAAGCCTTTTGGGAAGAAATGATTTAGTAAGCGAGAATAGGAAGTCTTGAGTATTTGGGTATTTTTATCTTGGAGATTCCAAACAGTTGCAGATTCTAGTGTAATTTAGGTGTACTTTGATCTCAGCTTTAAAAGCAATGAGATTGTCTTGACAGTGAGGGGAATAGTGTATACTTTAGCTCTGCTTACTGAATACAAGGAGCACCCATGTTATTCACTGATTTTTGGAAGTCTGTTAGGATTTTTTAAACATTGCTTTAAACACCTTTGTTAAATTCTCACTTGTGACATAGGCAAAAGTAATGAAACTATGCTAACAAGTTTACATTTGCAGATTTGGGATTCTTTTGGGTTTGTATCATCTTATTTATTATACTACAGATGGCTGAGGTTTTTGAAATCTGGTGCAGTATTTTATGTGCTGTTATGAGTTGCATGTATGATACCTGGTTCTGTAGTTCCAGACGGATCAGGTTCTGCAGAAGAATGCAGTGGTAAGTTCAGTTTGGAAAGTTGGATACTAATTTACTTATTTTTGTAGCACTGCTCAAGCTTGTTCATTAGTGTAGTTTGAAGATTTGAGAAAATTGTAAATACATACAGCAAGCTAGGAAATAAAATGGATTTTGCAGTTACTGTCCTGTTGTGATCAGTGAGATATGGCCTGGCTTTGACCAGTAGCCCTAATCTTGAGTTTATTTATTTATTTATTTACAACATTGATAGTGTTGTCAAATGTAAGTTTGTTATCTATGGTAACACCTGATAACTTGGCATGGGTGACTTGTTCTATTCTGGCATGGTTAGATGAGACTATATTTAGTGCAGTACTAGTGGGTGGTGGGTTAGTTGAGGCAAATGTGATTTTTCTGGGGGGGGATTCAGGAGTATATGGGATCATTCTAGATAGGTATCAACAGAAGATAAGGAGGTTTTGGTGAACATTTGTTGGTTGGATAGTGTTGGGGGGTTGAGCAACAAGAGTTTGGTTATCGGCATATTGTGTGATTGTCACATCTGGCTGTCTTGTGCATGTTGTTTGTGAATATATTAAATCAGAGGGGGGTCCCAGTATTGACCCCTGCGGCACTCCTTTTTTCACTGGCAGATGAGAGTGGGAGTTCTACCAATTGAGAAAGTTTGTACAGTTGTTGTTGAGGTACCTTGAAAGTATTCAATGATGGTGCTGTTTAGTCCTAGTTAAGAGCTTGTTGATGAAAAGAGGTTGAGATGTGGTACCAGATGCCTCCTAGAGGTTGAGAAATAGGGCAGAAACATGATTACTTTATTTCTTTTTTTTATTTTCTTTGTCTAGAAAATGTGGTGAGCAATTTCAGTGCTTTGACGAACCCAGAATCCATGTTGTGAGGGGGAAACTAATTGTTTGTATAGGAGAAAATTAAGGATTTGATTAAATGTATATCTTTCTAGTACTTTAGGTATTGGGGTAATATTACAATAGCTCAGTAGTTTGAAAGTTAAGTGGAGGTGCCTTCATGTATTGGGATAATGTGAGAGGTCTAACCTATTGTTAAATGGTGTGATTCTTGTAAGGATCTGTTGATTAATGTAGAAACTAGGTAGCTTACTGTATCTGCTTCTAATTTAAGATTTTCTGCAGGAACACTGTCTGCTTGCTAATGTAGTGGGTTTTAGTTTCTGTCAGAGTTTCTTTATTGTGATAACTGGGACTGGTTCAAATCAGAAGTTATTTTTCTGACTAGTACTGCAGTTTGAGGTTAGAGGGTTTATGCCTGCTTCTGTTGGCAGATGTTAGATGTAGTATCTAAAAGTGCTCATTGAACTTGCAAAGATTAATCAGTTGTATTAGGTTTGGCGTGAAGAGGGTTAGGGATGTGATCAGTACTTGGCTTTAGGAGATTGTTTATAGCAGACCAGAACTATATGGGATTATTGTAAACCAATACTGTTTGGGATTATTGAAGTATGTTGCTCTGTGTTGTTGTGTGATTGTGATTCCTATTGCTTTTAGACAAAAAAACTATGATTTATTTATTTATTTTTTATTTATTTTATATTTGTTGATCGGGTTTGTTCGACTGAGCTAAGTAGCCCTTTTTCAGCGGAGGTCCGGGGAGGAAAGCACCACATATTCTACAGATTATCATTTACAAAAATAAGTAAACAATCAACAACTGGTTTACAGAATATACTCAAAGCAACATGTACATGAAAAACAAGGATTTATTACAGTAAACTAATCATTATGTCTGTCAGATTTAGCATCCTACATCATTCAGAAGAACTAACAATAATTTTGTCACCAAACGTAAAATCTTACATTATGCAGATAAGAATGTATGTAATGTGCTTAGGATAGAGAAGTTAATGTGAGACAAGGTCTAGAAAGTTAAAGAAAGTTAGATAAATTGGGAGCAGATAGAGGTGTGCAGTTAGGGTTGATAAGCTGTTTAAGGGGGGGTGGGTACAGAGGCAAGTCCGTTGGCTTAATAGGTATTCTTTAGTGGCTAGCTTGAATTGACTAAGTTGCTTGAGTGACCTGATCTCTAGTGGGAGTTTGTTCCAGGCCTTGGAAGGATTATAGCTATAGAGAATACATCCTTTCTTAGTTTTAGGATTGTCAATTAGTACCAGATCTAGGTTAGAGCTCCGGAGGGATCTAGCAGGTGAATAGTGGGAGATGACAGATGATAGGATAGGACAGTAAGTTGGCTAATAAAGGATATAATGGATGATCTGGAGTTGAAGGAGAAGTAGCTGGTGAGGTAATTCTAGCCAGTTAAGGTGTTTGAGTGAGAGACAGTGTTGTGACTTGTAAGTTTGATGGGCTGCAAATATGGCTATCTTGTTGTAGGTAGATTCAAGTTTGGCAAGGAGTGTGGAGCTGAGGCAAGTAAGAATTTGAGAGCCATATAATACACTTGGCAGGAGGTCTAGGCATAAGAGGGAGTTACTTTAGCTTCACTGGTGAGAAACGTTTTGTTGCAGTAGAGGAGCCCTAGTTTCTGATGAGTTTTCTTGATACATTTGTTAATGTGTAGATCGAATTTACGTTGGTCGTCAATAATGACACCAAGGAGTTTAGTGCTAGTTTCCACCTCGATGTGTGTATTATTGAGGGACAGGATTGTGAAAGTGGATTTAATCTGGTTGTAGTTTTTTGGAAGAAAAAGCAGTAGCTTATTTTTTGGGGGGGTTAAGGATAAGCTGATTATCAGAGAGCCAGTTTTCTATTGAGTTAAAGGAAGTCTGTGTGTAGAGATGAGTTCAGAGGGAGAGTCAGCAATAGTGATGACAGTAGCATCATCAGATTATTGGGCCAGTGATGACTGAGGACAGGAAGAATAAAGATTAGTGAAGATCTTGAAAAAGTAGTGGACCAAGGAAGGAATCCTGAGGGACACCCATTTTAATTGGGAGAGGAGGGGAGAGTGCAGATTGCCACTTCACTGCTTGAAATCTGTCAGTGTGGTAGCTGGAAAACCATGCAACAGTAGCAGGGGAGAAGTTAAGGTTGGTTACTTTGTGCAGAAGGAGAGTGTGAGAGATGGTGTCAAAAGCTTTAGAGAGATCTCAGAATAGGCAGGAGACAAGTTTATCTCTGGCAAGGGATATAGTATTAAGGAATGATAGTAGGGCAGTAGTAGTATTATGCTTTGGTCTAAAGCCATGATGAGTTGGTGTGAGCAGATTTTTAGAGAGTAGGTAGTGCATAACTTGTTTATATATGCATTTTTCTATAACTTTAAAGGGAGGAGAGAGGATGACAATTGGTCTAAAATTAGTGATGTCTGAGGAGTTACCTCCTTTATGTATTGATAGAGTGAAGAGTTGTTTCCATAAGGAAGGGACTTTGGACTCAAATGGAGTGGTTGATTAAGATAGATACAGGGAGAGCAAGAGAGTCAGCAGCTAACTGAAGGAAAAGGGAAGGCATGTTCGCAGTAGAAGCTGAGCAAGGTTTCAGTTTAGAGAGTAGGGATTTGATGATACTAGGTATAACTTCAAAAAATAAAATAAAAAAACACCTCTGCAGCACTGTCCCTTTATTGTAGCAAAGTAAAGATTCTTAAGTGCTTTTGTCCCTGCTACAGTGAGACTTAATCAGAACAATTAAAAACATCAATTTGCAAGTATTTAAAATCTTTCCTCTCCATCACATAATCCAGTCCTTTTAATCAACTTAATTCATGCTTATCCTGTTTGACATATAGCACATATCTTTAAAGCTGCAAACCTGAAAAAAAGACACACATTGATAAACCTGTTAATAGGTACTTGTAAACTTGGTTATATACCATTAAATTCTGTCCAGTGTCTTCTCTGTTTGGTGAGATTTCCTAAGTTTTGGTAGTTTTGGTAATTGTTTTGGATTATTTACTTTGTAGAGCTTATTCCATGCATTACCTCTAGTTTTCATTACATGTTTTGTTTTTCATGTTAGCCAAGGTGCAGTTATCACTTTAATCTACTTGTACCACAGAGATGACAGTTAGTTTAAAACTTGTGGGAAGGTGCTGTTGAAGTATGAGACAGTGCCATCTTGTGGGAGTGTTTTTCGTGGAGTCCAGTTGTACTGCGTCAGAGACTTCGTGAAAGTGTCCTTGTTGAAGTTAGCAGTTTTTTTAAATTTGTTACAGAGTTTAGGTGCTGGTCCTTGTTGATGTTTAAGAAGTCTCTGAGTTACATAGGTTGCGTGGTGGTCACTATGTGTATCAAGGAGTGTTCCAGTCTTTTTTTTTCTCCAGCATTAGTGGATAGTATGCAATCCTGTGTGCTAGTTTTGCTGGAGGTTTTATCACATATTGTGGGATTTTTAATCAGTTGTGTTAGATAGAATAGGTTAATATTTAAATAGGAGGTGTAAATGTCCTGATTAGACCTATATATGCTGAGCTCACTGAGAAAGAGGGTTCCTGTATATTTTCGGTTGTGTTAATAATGTTTCTGTTTGACACCTATTATGCGTAATGTCTTATATGACTTTAATTTAAGGTGAGTTATTAGTTCCTGAGAGTCAGATTTTGGGGTTTTATAGTAGTGTGTTAAGAAACACAATAGCTACAAACCCAGTACATTTAGCATTTTGATAATTTCTTATGTTATATTCTAGTGGGAGTATTCTTATCTTTGATAGAGGATTTTAACCATGTTTCAGTGAGCACTGGTATGTGGGGTTGGTGGCTTTGAATTTAGGCTTTGAATTTAGGCATGAAGTTTATTAGTTTGCAGATGCTACATGCATCTGTGTTATATGTTACCCGAGTGAGCTATTTTAGTAGAGTTTTGTTTGCTTTTTTAGAAGGTTCTTGGAATGCAGTAGGTTAACAATAACTTGGCTGTACATTACTGGTTAAGTTTGGATGGATGGAGTTTTGACTGCTGTCTGAGGTGGAATGTGCTTGGCTTGGATGAATGTCACTACATAATGTCAGGAGTTGGTGCAGTATAGTTGTTGGGCTGAATTTCCTTTTGTCTAGCTCAAGATTTCTTATAGTGGTTGTTCTAGGATAATTTTAAAAATTAATCAATAAAAAATCTTAATTAAAAGAATTAAGCAATCTTAATCATTTCAAAATATCTTTCAAAAGACACTTATTTGAATCCTAGCTTTGCATCTGTAACACTCCAGGTTAATTACTAACTTAGTATTACTTATACAATTTGGCTGTACGTACTAACTCTAACATATCCCTTCTAGCAACACTACTACTCTTTGAGTAGTTACACTCCTAGCTGCAACTCTCACCACTGAAGTATTACTAACTATGCAGTACTTTGCCTAAGTAATTATTCCTGCTTAATTTCCTAACTAATGGTACGTTCCTCCACATATATAAATTCAACCATATATTATATGCCTGGGTGTGGGTAATGCTGGATTTACCCATGGTTGGTGTGGTTTGGTCACGAGGGTGAAGCCCGAGTGGTCAAACAAAGACAACCGTGGGTAAATCCAGCATTACCCACACCCAGAAGTGGGTTATTGCTATTATACAATGACATTATTTAAGAAAAAAAAAATTACTTTTTTTAAATAATGGCATTGTATAATGCCTCCTTGCTGCCCTTCCGCAGCTGTCTGGTATTCTGCGGCAGTTCTGATGTACTGCGCATGCGTATACTTACGCAGTACATCAGAGCTGTGGACAAAAGCAACGGAGAAAGCAAGGTCTCTGTTGCTTTTTACAACCTGTCTCGCTATGTTAAACGAGTTTAACTTAGCGAGACAGCTTTAAAAAAAGCAATGGAGAATCTCCGTTGTTTTTTTAAAGCTGTCTTGCTATGTTAAACCCATTTAACATAGCGAGACAGTTTTGAAAAAAGCAACAGAAAAAGCAAGATCTCCGTTGCTTTTTAAAGTGTCTCGCTATGTTAAATGGGTTTAACATAGCACGACAGCTTTAAAAAAAGCAACGGAGATGCTCCATTGCTTTTTTTAAAGCTGTTTCGCTATGTTAAACTCGTTTAACATAGCGAGACAGGTTGTAAAAAGCAACGGAGATCTTGCGATGTTCATCGTGTTTCACTGTTGCAGTCATTACACTTGGGTAATCCTGCTGGCAGGCTACCCGCAGTCGGCCCGAGTTCCAAAGTCTTGGTCCGGCATCGGTTGATGTTGCCTCTTCCCTGACATCAGTGCGCCAGGGGTATAAAAGATGCAACCGACACCATTTTCTTCAGTCTTTCTTGCCACGCGGTGCCCGAAGCAAAAGCAGTTCGCAAGTACCGGTCGGCCCACTCCTGAGATTTTCGAAATAGAGTTTCAGAACCGAAGTCTTCAATAAAGCTAAGTACCCTGTTGGGGAAACTTTTTCTTGCTCCAGACCGATGTCAGTAAAAGTTAACAATTGTATTTCTTGTGGGAAGCAAATACCTCATAAGGATTTTCACTTTTACTGTATTCCTTGCCTAGGCACAGATCACGACATTACTAGTTGTCAGTTTTGTGCTAGATTCAACAAACGCACTATTAAACGTCGGTTTGATTTTGCTTTACATTACTTTGGCCGAAGGTTTAACTATATAATGCTGTCGGAACAACCGATGACCGGAATTCATAAAAAGTGCAAAGACAGGGAAAAGAACAGGCATCCGAGGTCCAAAACCGACGACGAAGCCTCTTCTAGGCCAGTCGCCGGTTCTCAGTGAGGCGCTTTCGCAGCCCCTGACACCCGCTACCTCAGAGCCACAGGCCGTATCCGACTTCCACGCGGAGACAACTAGACCTCTGGATACTCAAGGCATTGGGCCTACGGAAACTATTCCCTCAGATGGGACTGGAGCCGCTGAGCAGGCATTGGCTTCTGAGGGTGTTTTCAGACCTTCACAGCTTACTATTAAGTCCTCTACAGCAACCAAGGTACAGTCAAAGACACCAGTAAAGACAAGGAAACAAGTACAGCATTCTCCTGGACAGTCATCTATGCCAAAGAAACATATGCTTAAAATGGCTGAAGACTTAATTACTTTGATCAGGGGATCCCATCCCCCCCCTGAAAAAAGGCCTAGGCAAGACACTGATTATGATTCCTCTGACCAGGATTCTATTTTCTCTGATTCCTCTTCAGATCAGGGTTATTTTCTCCCTCCCTATGAGGACTTTGATGCTGAAGAATCTGTACCTTCAGCCTCTCCACCTGAGGATTATTCTTTAGGGGAAACTCTGCACACCATGAAGGAACATTTCCACTGGGATAGCCAGGATTATTCAGAATCCAAGAAAAGGCTCAGAAATTTTCTTTTACTGCCTCAGCACAGGCCCCTAGCTATCCCCCCCTGTGCTTGATATTGTTGATGATGTTTTCTCTGAATCCAGTCTGTCTCCGGATTCTTTACCCCGTGCACCAGTCAAGCCAGACAGATATTACAGGGTCCCTGACTGCCATAAATTTCTTTATAAAAACCCTGCTGCTGACCCAGAAACAATTTCTCAGGGTCCCAAAGGGGTTAAGGCTTCCACTGCAAAAAACCCTGTCCCCTCTAATAGGGATTCTATAGCACTGGATAGATGGGGGAAAAAAGTTTACACTTCTGCTACTTTAGCTGTAAGCGCTTTAAACTGCCAGTTTCACATGCTTAAATACCAAAAGTACCTTATGTCTTTGTTAAAACAGAAAATGCTTACAAACTCAGAAAATCCTGACAATAAGGAACTGCAGGAATTATTGCATGCAGCTGAACAAGTGGGAAAGCATACTTTGCAATGTGGTTTTGATTCATTAGAGGCTTCTTGCAGAGCCGCAGTTACAGGCTTTGTCATTTGAAGGCATGCTTGGTTGAAAGAACAAAGTTTACCTGAACATGTTAAAGTAAAATTATTGGATGCTCCACTACAGCATGATACTTTTGTTTGGTGTTAAGGCAGAAGAGGTGTTAAAGAAAAAGGAGGATAAAGCAAAATATATGCAGACAGTAAAGGATTTCATACAGGTTCAACCACCTAGGTTTAGTAGAAACTGGCCTTCTAAAAATTGGTCCTTTCAGGTTTCAGACAGGCCACAAAGAGGCAGATACAGACGTCCAAGAGGCAGATCTCAGCCCCAAGGATACTACAGACCTAAAAAATGGGGTGCTTCTACCCCCAAAGGAGGAGAAGACAAATCACAACCTTACAGGAAATGGTCTCAATGACTTCCCTCTACAAAGGCCAAGCACTTACCTTTTGGCAGCACCCCTAGGGGGAAAGCTAGCACTTTTCGCACAAAATTGGCACAAAATCACCCAGGACAAATGGGTACTGAATATAGTTACTCAAGGTTACAGGTTCCACTTTCACACCCTTCCAAAATCAAAAGGTATGCCGAACCTGCCACAAAACCAATGGGCAGAGGCACAAAAGGAAATTGCTGCTCTCATGGACATGGGAGCTATTCAAAGAGTGCCACAGCAAGAACAGGGACAAAGATTTTACTCAAGACTTTTCCTGGTACCCAGAAAGGACAAAGCCTGGAGACCAATACTGGACTTGTCAACCCTAAATACTTTCCTGGATGTTCCAAAATTCAAATTAACAGTACAGCAACTTCTACCCATGTTGGGCAAGAAGGCTTGGCTAGTTACTTTGGACCTCAAGGAGGCATACCTGCATGTCCCAATCAGGCAATGTTGCAGAAGATACCTCAGATTCATAGCTGGCTCAATGCATTACCAATTCTCTGCACTGCCCTTTGGCTTATCTACTGCGCCCAGGGTCTTCAGAAAATGCCTGGCACCAGTAATTGCTTTTTGCAGACAAAGAGGAATTCAGATATATCCCTACTTGGACGACTGCCTTATTCAAGCAGAGAGCAAGGACATTCTACTAAGACATCTGGCATTTGTAAAATCATTACTAATTTGCCTAGGGTACACTGTAAACGAAAATAAATCAAAACTAATGCCCCCTCAAGAGATAATATTCCTGGGTGCAAGCTTAAATACAACTGCCCAGATGGCTTATCTCCCGCCAGACAAACAAAGGCAACTGACTCATTACTTTCAAATGATGGCAACAAAGACCCAGCTCCCTGCAAGAAAAATTCTGCAGGCCCTGGGTTTCATGGCATCCTGCATTCTTCTAATTCCATATGCAAGACTGCATATGAGGAAACTACAATGGTATCTAAAGATTGTTTGGACTCAACATTGCCACAGCCTGTAAACAGTAATAACTATAATTCCCTGTCTACAACAGGAGTTTCTATGGTGGTACCGGGCCTGTCACCTCAACAAGGGACAGCTCCTCACCTTGCCCACAGCCAGGCAGACAATAACAATGGATGCATCGGATTATGCCTGGGGGCACACATGGAAGGAAAATGTATTCAGGGCACGTGGCCCAAGGAACAAATGCATCTTCACATCAATCAAAAAGGGATGCTAGCTGTACAGAATGTCCCGACAGCCTTCAAGGATCTACTACATCCAGGACAACTATTACTAAAGACGGACAACATCACAGTTATGTGGTACATAACCAAACAAGGGGGCACACATTCCTACCCCCTCTGCAGGCAAGCCATGACTTTGTAGAACACGGCACTGACCTGTCAAGTACATCTGCAGGCACAATTCCTGCCAGGAAAGAAAAATACACTGGCAGATGAACTAAGCAGAAATCTCATGGATCCACACAAATGGAAACTAAATCCACAGGTCTTCAGCATGATAACAAGGAAATGGGGACGCCCAGACATAGATCTTTTTGCCTCCCCTCACAACTGCCAACTACAGAAATTCTGCACAAGGACTTATCACTCACAAGCATGGAAAGTGGATGCTCTTTCATTCAACAGGGAAACCCTGACAGTTTATGCCTTCCCTCCACTGCCTCTTCTTCCCAAGGTACTCCTAAAAGTCAGACAAGAGAAGCCAAAAATTATCCTGATTGCCCCAGACTGGCCACGCCAGCACTGGCACCCAATCCTAAAGAGCTTGTCTCAAGGTCCAGCTTGGCCTTTACCTCAAATTCCTCATCTACTGACTCAACAGAACAACCAGATTCTACCAAGTCAACTCAGAACCTTAAATCTGGCTGCATGGCAGGTAATATAGTCACTCAAACCACATCTCTCTCTAAAGCTGTTCTGGATGTCATTTTAGAAGCCAGGAGGCCCAGCACTAGGAAATCCTATGCAGAAAAATAGAAGAGATTCTGTGCTTGGAACCAGGCCCAAGGATTCGAACCACTTGTTCCAAATATACCTCAGATTTTACAATACCTAACTGAGATGCAGGACAAAGGCCTATCCTTTTCATCTATTAAGATCCATGCCTCTGCCATTTCAGCTCATTACAATATGGAACCTCCTATTTTTTCACATCCACTACTAAGGCAGTACCTCAGAGGGGCAAGAAACATAAGACCCCCCCAGGAGAGCACCAATACCTACTTGGGACCTCAATTCTGTTTTAGAAAAACACACTGCCTCATTTTGAGCCAGCCAACACAGCTGATATAAAATTCTTATCATGGAAAACTGCTCTGCTCCTAGCAATAACTTCAGCAAGAAGAGTCTCAGAGTTACAGGCACTAATGACAGTGGAACCTTTCATCATTTTTCATCAGGACAGGGTCTCTCTAAGGACAAACCCAACGTTTATGCCAAAGGTGGTTTCCAGTGTGGCTCTTAACCAAACTATTTATTTGCCAACTTTCTATCAAAATCCCCAGAATAAAGGGGAGAGACTTCTGCACACTTTGAACATACACAGGCAGCTATGATTCTACTTGGACAAAACAAAAGCTTTCAGAAAAACTGAACAGCTGTTTGTGGCTTATGCTGCAGGATCACAAGGAAAGCCTATCTCAAAGCAGACAATTTCAAAATGGATAGGACACTGCATTCACTTCTGCTATGCACAGCATGGCAAATCAGTGACTAAGGGCATTAGGCCACATTCAACAAGAGCAGCAGCCACTTCAGCAGCTTTTCTCAGAGGAGTACCAACCAAAAACATTTTAGAAGCTGCAACCTGGAGTTCAGTGCACACCTTCACAAAGCACTACCACTTACCTCTGTACTCTAAATCCAGAGCAGGCTTTGCCACTGCAGTCCTGCAGGGCCTGGTAGCCTCTCCTAATCCTATTTAGGCCCAGCCACCCAACCTCAGCTTTGGGATTCAACCCAAGTGTAATGACTGCAACAGTGAAAAACGATGAACATAGTACAGTTGTGTACCTACCATAAATGTAGATGTTCGAGTGTATTCACTGTTGCAGTCCAGGTTACCCTCCCACCATCCCCCTTTTCATTGCTGGGACTTTTCTGTACTTCTCAACTCTATACAACCTATGTGGTGTATTTGCTTGTAGATGAAGGGATTGTTTATTTTAGTAAATGCATGCTTTTTGGCATACTTTTTTACAGCCTTCCTATTTGGGGGCACCTGACATCTGGGGCAAGAAAACCTGAAGAAAATGGCATCGGTTGCATCTTTTATACCCCTGGCGCACTGACGTCAGGGAAGAGGCGACATCAACCGATGCCGGACTAAGACTTTGGAACTCGGGCCGACTGCGGGTAGCCTGACAGCAGGATAACCCAAGTGTAATGACTGCAACAGTGAATACACTCGAACATCTACATTTATGGTAGGTACACAACTGTACTTTCTCCGTTGCTGTAAAAAAAATAATGGAAAATGTCCGGGTGACCGGACCTTTTTCCATTACTATAACTCTGATTTACAACGTGCACGCTGACCAATCAGCATGCACGTTTTGGAATATTGATGGGGGGTCATTGTATAATTGTCTATATTCGTGTTTAAAGTCTTGTTCTATTTGATACTATGTATATATTTTTGTTTTTACATTTTTATCCTGTAAATGTGTTAACACTCATTTTTTTTGTCAATTTTGTTTATAATTTCTATTACTTGTTGTGATAATTTGCGTGGAAGCTTAAACTGGAGCTTTTCTCCCAGGCCTCCGCTGAAAATGGGCACTGTCCCAGTCGGACCATCCTGGTAAACAAATGTAAAATAAAATAAATAAATAAATAACATAATGACAGAGGTTGAAAGAGGCACAGATCTGTTGCATATAGTTGCCAGGTGTAGTTGTGGACTCTGCAATTGTACCCTTTACAGGTTGTTAAAGGTTTTATGATAGCAAATAGGTTGATAGTGTTGATAGTTGGGTTAAACTGGAAAGTGTGGTTAAGCAATAACCTAGCATATTGTAGCTGAAGTGCAAAATGTTAATTTGATTTTAAGAATTGTAAGAGGTTAGTTATGTTAGTGAGTTGAGGATCTATTAATAGTGTTAGTTTAATGAGGAGGTATATTGAGGTTGATTAGAATTAGGTTTGTAGTGCAGCAATTATAGTGGAAGTAGTGATGTTAAAGGGGCTGACCAAGAGGTATGCTTAGTGGAGGAAAGCTGAATGGGAGGGTTCTTTGAAAATGAGGAATTCTGGTTGTGGGTGGGAAAATAGTTTTGGATAAAGGAAATGATGTTTGGAGTGGGAAGGATGGGGATAGCGTAATGAAGCATAGAGTGGTCCTACAGCAGCCATCAGGTAATTGTTGCAAAAGAATCTCATACAACCTTGTAAGCCCTATAGAACAGGAAAGTAAATTAATTCAGATGTCAGCATAAGCAGACAGAGGTGGAGAGGGGTAGAACAGCACTGTAATTAGAGGTTAAGGCAGATAAAACAGGTACTTAATAGCACTGTCTAAAAGCACAGATTCATGTACTCCATTTATTTAGTCAATGAAAACCAGGAGTATTTACTGATTAAAACTTGTGTTTTTCTCCACTTTTAATGCTTCCTAAACAACTTGGTTATGTATTGTCCTTTCCGGTCTGTCTCACTACCTGTGTGAGACTTTCATTGCTAGTAGAGAGCTGAGCAGGTTTTGTAATTGCAGATCCTAGGAGAAATTGAAAGCTAGGACACATTTCAATTCATGTAGTGCGCTAAGCTTCTCACTAATGGTGGAGTTAGTCAAAGGAGCAGCAAATGGAAGGCACAAAAGAAGTTCCCTGTGCTGCTAGAACGCTCACATTGTCACAATAGTATAGACATGACCAGTGCAATGTTCAGTTACCACAGGGAAAAATGGACTAGAGTTTGAATAAAGGTTTCAGATACAAAGCTTTTTTGGGCATTATCTCGTAAGTTCACTACAGGAGCCGTAAAGACATATGAAGAGCACCCTTGTAAATAATAATGGCACTTTACAGCTTCATTGCTTTTCCTGAGACTCAACGGTTATAAAATGAACTTGAGGAATTGCAGTTTCTAATCATGTTAAAAGGTCATTGAGTGACTATTTGCTTCATGTGGAGTAATGACAGTTGAGTAGCTTGTCTCTACATTTACTGTAAGAACAATAACAGCACTTTAACAACATTAGCCAAACAGCTACATTTTTCAAAATAATTTACACAGAGAGTAGTTTGCGAAGTAATTACAGTTCAGCAGGGTCTGTCTAAAGTAATAAAAACAAGGTTATCACAGTTAAAAAACATAGTTTTACTTTAAGCAAACAAGACTAGTGCATGGTTTCTCCTGAAAGTTGTCTCTGCGGTTACACATGAACACTTCTTTTTCACTGACTCAGAAAATGGATGTTCACTGCCACTTTCCTTGGTATTTAAAGAGTGTTGGGTTCCACAAGGGAAACACTTTTTCTGTTTTATTTACTCCTGTACAAAAAGTTCTTTGACGAACAATTAAGTGTAAACCTTTGTACTGGTTTCTTAGTAATGCTTAAATTCTTTCTAAATATTCCCAGTTTATTGCATTTTTAATTTAAATGCTGATTTCTGTTCATTTTATACTTTATTTTACACTGTAAAATTGAATGGTGGTTTTTACTGTGATCTTGTCCTGAAGCTTTTCTTCCTAAGATTGCAGCTGAACAAAACCAGGTTACCAAAGTGAGAAAACACAACAGTACAGTTCTCATCCTTGTTTCCATCCTACAGTAAACTCTCAGTTAACTGGAACTCAAAAGCAACCAGCAAAAAATATAAAAAAAAAAAAAAAAAAAAAAATTGAAGAAATTCAGTACAATTTTCATGTGTTGCACTTTCTGTTTTTCCCTCGCAGAAACATACCTTATGTTTTTAGAGATTTAAAAAGGAAGATAAGAATAAATTCCCTCTCTCCCCAATCTGAGAACAAGTCAAACCAAACAAATAGTATAGGGCACTGTATTAGTCAGGCCTATTTTTAATAGCAACTCTGAAGCAACCAGAAACTACAGTTATCTATCATCTACCAATCCCCATGGGTGCCGGTTAACTGAGAGTTTACTATATATTTTTTATTATTTTTTCCATCAGTCTCCCCACTGCAAGGAGCCTTTTAAAGTAAGATGGTACTGATCTGTCAAAATTTAACATATCTGAAATTCTAAAGATATCCGTCTTCAGTTGCTTATCATTTCTATCTCTGTACTCCTCATCAGCTTTATTTTGCATGCCCTGGAGCAATGAAGTGCATGCTGCATTGATTATTTAATATTAAATTCAGCATTCTATTTTTCTGCCATAGCTACCTTTTTTGTTTCCTTGTCTATGGCAGCATGGCTAAAGGGCACATACCACCATTAATGTGGATCTTCATATGAGTTTGAAGTCATGTAATGTGTCAAAATGAGGAAATACCCATTGACTTGTTCGCTGCAGAGAGCTCTGTCAAAGATGTAGAGCAGAAGTGAGCTTTGGCATATCAGTACTACTTAGACTACAGAAAAGTTTCCTTTATTTATGAGATGTGGTGTGGCATTTGCCTGGAGAGTGCCGGGAGTCCCAGTGAACTGTAGGGTAAGATTTGGCAAATGTACTAATAAAGGATGATATAGGAGCAGGAAGGTGTGGTAAACTTAAAAAAAAAAAAAAACAGAAAATAGATGACTGCAAGGGAATGGTTAACAGTTGATACCATAAAATGCTACAAGTACTGGAAGGTACATACATGGGAGTGGTCTGCATAAATATACTCGTGATAATCAGGACATTACAAAATACAGATATACTGTGCTGCTGCAGATTATTACTTCTCTCTTTACAAGGCATTGATAAGTAGTATTGTCAGAAAAAACTGAAAGAAAGACTCAGCCAGTTCAGAGTCTTCATCATGTAATACCTTAAACCTCCTGTAATGGAGGCCCATCGGATATATTCAAATTACCTTTTAAGGGCATACTAATGCTTCAGCTACATGGCTTCTGAATGCCCATGGCATTTTACTTGACAGTGTCTCCTTCCTGATGGCTCTTGCATCCTGCATGTGCCAGGAGGAATGAGTGGGCAGAGATCCTTTTGCCCTCTAATGTTTTCAATAAGGAATGAATGGGGAGAAAGGGGGCAGTACTGATTGTCAGCAGGCATTAGGGAAGAAAAAGCTATAAAATAATTTAAACATTTCAGTGAGCCTTACAAAATGGAGTTGATTGTTATTAATGATAACTGAAAATGTTTATTTCATTTATTTTTGCCTTTGTATACTGGAGAAGGTTACTGGATTTAGCTAAACCACTTTTCAGCAGATACTGTGAGAGGAAAGCCCATGAATGCGTCATGCATTTGAAAGTGAGCAGTGTGTGCCTTTACATTGGGGCAGAATGTTGCCACCTGGAGATTTATTTTTGCATTCATGGTGTATGCTTAGCTATATACACATTATTAATATGATCCATATGCTGTGTAGCTAAACTGGCACATCAGTAGGTCACATTGGATGGATGTTAGATTTCAGTTTCTAGCGAAAGCCTTAAACTAAAGTAGATCAAAAGAATGAGTGAAAATCAAGGGAATGCTGCTGTACAGGAAAAAATATTGTTTTTCTTTTCGTTTAATTCTTGTATCTACTGCCAGTCTATCTAACTTTAAATAAAATCTCAAATGATACTTATCCTAAACAAAGCTATGCTCTTGCACTAGCCCAGGCTAGTTTTCTTTCTCCCAATGCTATCAGCTTTGATACTAAGATACAAATACCAGAATGAATACATCCAGGAGCTCATATTTATAATCTATGTGCACATCATCTAATAATTTTTACCTATGGATATGTTATCAAACTCATTTTACTTTGTAGATTTCATCATATAATGTTTGTTGTCATTTCTGTGGGATCTATGTGCAGCCTGTATATTTGAAGATGTGCATACTTTTACTTTATTGTTTTCATGTAAATGGGGATATTGGACTTGACATAGATACACGAGGCCCAGGATAATCAGGTCTCTAATGGCATGATAATCAAGACTGAGATCTCCCCTCAATAAAGGAGTAGAATTTACAACTTCACTTGTTTTCTCAGGGACTTTAGACCTGCAGAGCTCTCAACAGTCCCTGTTTTGGAGGGATGTACCTATTTTATATGTGCAGTGTCAGTAACACAACAATCATGCTTGCCTTTGGTACAGAAATATGCGGGTTCTCTTCCTGCACAAGATTGTTGGATTAATTTTCCAGTACTGACACTACAGTGCAGCATAAAGGGGGCTGCTGCACTCCTCATTGTGCTTGCTTTGGATTGGATGTTAACTGAGAAACTGTCTGCCTTAGATTGTGGTAGCCCAATTGGATAAAAAGGATACTGCAGCACTTATTGAAAAGTGTAGGGGTGTTTTATTAACATTTACATTAATTTTATATCATATAAAAACTTGAAATTGATTATATTCATACTCATTTCTTATATTCATACTCAAAATTATTTACAAGTTAGCAACACAGAATAACTTAACTAAACATATTTACCTCTATCCCTCCACCCTAATACATCATCCACTTCCATTTTCTTCTTGTATAACAGATTTTCACATCTTTTTTTCAGTAGCACCTATATTGTCACAAACACTACTTTAACACATCTAGCAAGATTAGATTTCTGTAACATCCCATATAATTATCATATTCATACTTATACATTTTAGTCCTTCCCTTTTATATTAATTTTAAAAATTTTCCCAAAATTCTGTATTCTTTTTGCAATCTAAAAACAAAGTTTCATTGTTCCTTTTTCACTACAGTCAACACATTTTCTTTCCTCTGTTATTTCATATTCCTTTTCATAGGTAATTTGTTTATTAAAATTCTTCACAAAAAATCAATTTGTATCATAAAAATGTTCAAACCTTTTTCTTCTGTCTTTTATTGCATTTTTTTCTTCTAATTCCTTACATGGGTACACCATTTTTTTCTAAAATCATATTATACTATTACTTTTCCTATCAGTCTCACTTTTATTATATTCTTTTTCTTCTACCTGTCCCTTATGTTTTTTTCTTTTCTTTTCCCATTTTTTCCTTCCCTTACAGTTTTATATTTTTCATATGGCATCTTATGTATCACTACTTTGACTTTTTTATCTTTGTGATTACCAAAAATAAATTAATAGATGATAAATGAACAACTGGATGTTTTAAATTCAAATCACTATTATCTTTTTTATTATAAATGATCCCTCTTCTCACAGGGCTCAACTTTGAGCCTCAAATAAAGCTAAAGAAAAAGTCTCTAACTCCTTTTCCATTTGTGTAGGAAACATAGATATTATCCCTATAGGTTGTTTTTTCTTAATACATAAGTATTCAACATATGTCTTTATTCTGAAATTGTGAATAAAAACTTTTCCACCAAGCTAGCAGTTTTATGTGTTCCAGTATCTCGCTCCATTGACATATTTCACTTCATACTCACTAAATGTCACTCCCAAGGTCTTTATTTCCTTTCTTGTGAAATATATTTTATTGAATCCCTTGCATTTCATTTTAATTGCATACCATCTTTTTTAACAGCTTTTTGATCCTTATTACAACTTCATTTATCCATTCTTTGCTTTTAGTTATTAGAACTAAATCATCTGTTTACATCATACATATTGGTAGTGTAACATCTTCTTCCATCTCACGTTTTGCCTACCTCATTTCATGACTGCATGCCTGTATTACTGTATTCTTTATTAATATTAGTAGGTACATACTCATTGGGCCATCGCTGTTTTACTCTTCTCTTAATACTTGTTACAATAAATGGATGGATGGGAAAATGTGTGTTCATGAATTTTCATAACATTTCTTTATTACATTAATAGTTTTTCTCCTGTGCCATATGCCTCTAAAATTTGCCACATTGCTTCATGCTTACTTTATCAAAGGTTTTAGCTACATCACATGCTATCAGCCCTACTTCTTTATTTTCTTTCAATATCATCTCTACTACTATTTTCAGTATAATTACCATATTTTCTACCTCTCTTTTATACCATAGATCCCTGCCCCTACTATATTATCCAATAATTTTCCATCTTTTTTAGTATTGTAGTCAATATTCTCTAGTGTTGTAAGCCTATATATATATATATATATATATATATATATATATATATATTTTTTTTCATCCTTTTTCAATGTAAATTGTATAATTCCACTACATGTCATATTCCATCCATTTTACTTTTCTTCATTGATTGATTGATTCATTCAATTTTTAAAAAAATTATTGTTCTTCTTTATTTTCTTATAATGCTCATAATGTATACCACTTAATCCTGGCAATGATTCATTGTTGCCTTCCTTTAAACCTTTTTCTATTTATTTTATTGTTATATAATTTTCTAAAACAAATCATTTTTCAGATTTGTTACACTTTCCATTCTTGCCCATACATTTCCTCTTTCATATATTTTCTCTAAGCAATTTTCTACCATCTCCATAATTTCTTTATATTTGTATTTTGTCTCTTTTGCCATCTATAATAGCTTCCATCCTTCATTCTATTTTTTTTACTACTTTTCCTAAATAAGGGGAAATCTCTTCTTTCTTATATTTCAGAAAAACTCTTATTTTGTAATATCTTTTTACTTTTTTCTATTTTTTCATATATCTGTTTTATTTCCCTTATTTTGTCACTTCTTTGTTCTATCATTTTCTCATAATTCTGTAAAAAGTATTTATATTTCATCTTTTTTTTAAATTTTTCTTCCCATTTCTAAATATATTTTATACTTCGGGTTGTAAACTACCCACACAATGTCTAATTTTTATAAAACGGTCTCATTGTCATATGACTTTTTCATAGTATTTTTCTTATTTCATTCTCTTTTTAAACACACTGCAGTTAAATTCTTTATCCATTTCCCTCCTTTATTATGTCCCTGACTTTCCCTAGTCTTACCCATACTGCTGTATGATCTGTCTTTAGTATAAGCTACATAATCAATTTCAGTCTATAAAATTCCCATTTTATATTGTCATTCTCTACTCTTTCCTACTTTTAAATCTGTATTAATTTCCTTAACTTCTTAATATGCTGTGTTAATTTTCCCCTTTTCTTTCCTCCAGTTACAGTTAAAATCTCTTACCATCACTATTGACATACTCACCAACAAGCAATTTTTGAATTCTTCAAGCAACAGTTTTCTCTTCGCTATATTAGTATGTGCACAAATCACTATTAAATCTTTTCTAACATGGGACAGTCAAACCAGAAGTATGCATATTCATTGTTAGTCTTGTTCTAAATGATTTTCATTCCCACAGAAATGACATGCTTTGGGTTGGCCCCAGTACCTAACAAAATCTCTCTTACCATTCACAATTATTGTATTTGAAGTATGTTGAACTTTCTCACCCTTAACATACGTTGTTACCCACACTTCCCAATCCCAGACCAAACATTTCTTTCTCCACGTTTTTTTAACTTGATGTACTTTACTACATAGTGAAAGAAAAAAAAGTTTTAACTCATGCTCATTCATATCTGAAATCCTAGACTGCACATTTATTTAATTTTCAGTTGTAGTCCCAAACTCTGAAATAAATAGTCTTTCCACGGTGCTACTGTATTTCTTTTTCAGCCTCAGTCATAGTTTTTTCCAGCAAATTAAAGCTGTGAAATGTCACTTCACATACATTTTCAGCTCCCAAATGAATTAATGCTCTTATGTCTTTAATGGTAAACCCTAGTGGCAGAATAGTAATATACATAGTGCCGTACCCGTTCACACTACCATCATTTTTATCACTGATTGTCTTCTTTGCGGCTCTTGAGAAACTGCAAATTTTTGTCCCCTCTCAGTTCCTTCTTTCATTCTTTCTTGTCTTGCTGCATTTGCATAACAACTACTTTCTTGTAAAAAAAAAAAAAAAAAAAAAAACACACGCACAGGTAAACCCTTAAAACTGGCTACTCCACCAGCTGAGAATACCATCATTGGTTTCTCTTCACCATGTTTTCAACCTCTCACTTTCTTCCTGCTGTAATACTGTCTTCAACATATCACTCCATTGTGCTTCCTCTTCATACTTTGGATCTGTCTGGTTCTTCAAATCTATCAACACTTCTGTCTCTAGTCCTGCATTTTCAAACTCTGTAACACTTACTCCATTTTCTCTTTCCTTCAGTAACTTTCCGCCTGCTACTCTCTCCAGCTCTGACATACTCTCCTCCATCTTGGAATTTCTGGAACTGCAGTAGCAGCCCTCTGGCACCACCTAGCAGCTCTAGAAAGTGCCTCACTTTCACATCTCTAAAGAGTAGGGGTACTTTATTTATATTTATAGAAGAAAAAAGAACTGTTAAAGAAATATCACAAAAATACAATCATCTAAAAAAATTCAGATAACAAATAAACTATTTTAAGCTGTGATCCCCCGCTGTTTTTCCCATAACCATTTTTTCAGTTTACTGAATATTAAAGAACAGTCCCAAAGTTATTTATTTATTTATTTATAGTTGGTTTGCCAGGATAGTCCATTGGGCCATGAGAAGTCTGTTTTCAATGGAGTCCTGGGGAAAAAAGCTCCAGAAAATTACAAATTACAGATTTAACATAAAAGTAAGTTATTAGAGAAATGTAATATGCACAAATGAAGCAAAATTAAACAAATAGAAAAACGCAAATTAGTAGATTACACATATTAGTACAATGCAATAAGAGTAATATTTACAAGCAGTCAAAGTTTTTAACAGTTTAACATATTAGCACAATGCAATAACAGAAACAGTCTAAATTTTTTAACAGTTATGCTAATTCATGCAGTTAATTTTTAGGCTACTGAACTGTACCATTCTAGGAGTTATGCTAATTCCTAGAGTTTATTAGGGGTACAAAACAATGGGAGGCTAGTGTGAATTATAGCTTATAGAGAGTAGCTATAGTGTAGGGAAATTATGTGGGGTGGGAGGAAGAGCATTCCCATAGAGAAGTTAAGTGTATGTGAAGTAAGGTTTTGAACGAAGAGAGGCTGCTGGTGGTGCGGATGAGAGGTGGGAGGGAATTCCAATTGTATGCTAGAGAGAAGGACATTAGATGTTTGCCTGGTAGATGGGCAGGTTTATGCAGTTCAATTAGATTTTGGGAATTAGATCTCAAAAGTCTAATTGGTTGGTGCATTTTAAAGGTGGTGGCAAGAGAGGGACAGAGAGAGGGGGTGAAAATAAGTTTGTGTGCTTGGACAAGTTGAATATAGATGAGGTAATTGGACAGCTCAAGCCAATTCAGTTGGTATAGGGCAGTGCAGTGATGGGAAGTGGATCTATGGCTGGTTGCAAATTTTGTTATTTTATTATAGCAAGAGGAGTTGAGGGAAGATTCCAGGTTAGTAAGGATAGAGGCACTGTATAGGAGGGATGGGATAAGGTAAGTGTTGGCGAGGGTGAGACTAGTGGAGGGAGAGATGTAATGGTTGTGGCAGTTAATCTCTAGTGTAAGTATGCCCTAAACAAGGATTCAATGTTAATTGACCACATGAAAGGACATCTCTGAAGATTGTAATTTCCTTGTTAATCTTTCCTCATGTTTTTTAATGTGGCAATTTAAATCATCCACTAAAACAATATTCATAGAGATAGACACACATGGCTTTAACTTAAGAAGCAATTTTCACAATATTTCAAGTTAGTAGGTTTATATAGAGTAGTAAAGCATATGAGACCAAAAGGGCCTGCAAAATAAATAAAAAGTCTACCAGCAATAGGAGTAACTGAATCTAACAATGTTAAGAGGTTTTTATGTAGTATGGCAATACTGCTGCATAAATCTTGGCCAAAGGGCCAAACAGTTTTATGACTCCTCAATACCTGTTGCTGGTGTAGTTGTCTGAGTCATCAGCCTACCATCCAAAAGACAACAAATGTCTGCAGAATAGTCTTAAAACTTTCCAATATGACTAACATTAAGGAAACAGATAGGCTGTCCCTTCCCCCTTTTTTCAGATAGTCTGTGATCCTTCTTGTATTTTCTTTTCTTAACCCTTTTGCCAGTGGTATTAGACACATCAAGTCATGTGTGCCTGCTTGCTTTTATTGCCTTCATCATCTATTACATTAGTAGTGTGTGTGAACTGTTCACCTGTGTCACAGTCTTCACTCACTACATCATGACTCTCTGCCTTAACCACACTTAATGGAACTGTAGTGCTAACAAGTAAAGGCCGTTGGTATTCTAACAATTTAACTTGAGGGCAGTCAAATCAAAAATGCTCGGTACTTTTGCATTTTCTACAGAATGTTTTCACACTTATTTATAGTATGTCCAAACTTCCAGCACAGAGCACATTTCCTCTTAGATCATGTTTCTATTAAATGTTCTTAACAGGCTTACAGCCGCAATAAAAACAAGTCTTTAGCTGTCCCTTATAATACACAAAGGCCATGTAACCAGAGATACTAAGTATACTAGGAATGTACACAAATTGTGTTGCAGACATTTTCAGTATTGCCCAGGTTTCCTAAGCACCTGTCCATATTGTGTTACCATTGCACATTTTTATGTCCAAAGCAGAATGGCATAATGTAGAAAAATGAGACTGAGTCTGAGCCAGCTCCGCATCAGCAGTCCTAAATTGAAGAATAACGTTTGTGTGGCTGTAAATTTAAACCCACAATGTCATAGTGTGCCCAAAGAGTACAAAGTTTCAAAAGATTTTCATCAAATGCAAATGTTTCAAGTCACATTGCAAAATGTCTCTACCAACATGTATCAAGCCCCACATTTCTTTAGCAGTAAATTCAAGAGGAAAAACAGTATTGTCCCAAATTGCATTATCTGTTAATTGCCATATTTTTAGAAGATATTTGTACCACAGGCAGTTTTCTTGCATGCTGTAAACAGGATAGTTGGTAGCAGAAATAGATTAAACCACCTGAGAATATGTTCTTGGAAGAATACTATTCCTAGAAGCATCAAGCTCTGTAAATGCAGATTGAGTCAATGCAGTGTAAAGCTTGAACTCTGATGCAGGAAGGAGAGCCTTTCTTCCTCCTGTAGTACACAGCTCAACTATTTGACTCCAAGACGCAGCTTTGCAGGTAGCAGGTTAATTTTCATATATAATGGAGAACACTGGATTTAAATAGTGTCTGTGTGACATCAAAGTGTTAGTGCAGAACAGTAGCTATACACATGCATACTGCTGTCATAGCATTTTAAATCATGATCTCAAAGATTATGTCAGTCCACAGTTTTCCATTATCACCAAACTTTTTATTATTTCATCATCTTTCCAGACTTAGCGGAGCAATATTTAAAATCTGTCCCTATTTTTGGGCCCTTTGATCCTCCCTCATTATTTTTGTCTTTGTCCAGATTTCTTGAGTTACAGGTTGAGAGGTATAGAAAAGAGAGAACCTGTAATTCTGTCACATCTCTTTTCATGCCTCACTCACTTCAAACACCATTTCCAGTAATACTACTGGTGAGCATTAATAGTAATAAAAGGTGCTGCAAAGTAAAGTGGGTACTCATGTTAATTTACTCAAAACGTTCCATACAGCCCTTTTCAGTAAGTCTGTTGGGATTAGTATTATTCTGCACTAAGTGGCTCAAAAAAAAAAATGAAAAAAGAAAAAGGAAAAAAAAAAAAACACATAGACAATGTACTGTCACATATCTGTCAACTGTCCAGATTTTTCGCAGGATGTCCAGATTTTTTTGCCTTATATTTTTTGGTCTGTTCCTGATAAAATGTCATTTTTTTCCTGGAAAATTACTGAGAACTGAAATCACTAAATAATGACATACCTTTGAGTTTCAGACTTTATATCTTTCAGAAAAATGTATGCAGTACAAATTCTGTTATTTTAGCAACTTTCTAATTTTATAAAAGTAGTATTTAAAATCTGGCCCCTGTTTTAGGGGCCTTTGTCACCCCATTATTTTAGGCTTTGTCCAGGCTTTCTTACAGTTTGAGGTTGAGCGGTAGTATGCTTCAGAGCAAATGCCTGATCTACTTAGTGCAGTAATAGTTTTGCATCGCTTTGTATTTCAGTCAAGGCCCTGTATTTGGTATATGCTTATTTACCACACCCGTACAGGCACTGCATGTGATAGTAGAGAATGCCATACTGAACGTTACTTGAGTTCATATTCATAGACGCAAGTTACGCTCAGTCCAGTTTTCTCCATTATCCCCTAATTTTCTTCCAACAAATTAAGCAGTTTTTCATTTCACAGTCCTCCTTCAGGCTAAGTATTTTGAGCCATCTATTGAGCAGACAGTTCAGTAGTTTTCCTTTGCTCAAATGTGACTAACCTCTGGCCTGTCATTCATTAGAAATATAGAAAAGAGAAGGTTTTTTCTATTTGTGAACATTCATACATTTCATATTATTTACATGAAGTATATCACTCAGTACATCATCAACTTATTTTTAAATAGTTCTCCTCCACCCTTTTACCCACAACCAAAACCATATTTCTCCAATATTTTTTCAGTGTCCATTTTCCATTGTATTTGAACTCATTAAGTCTCTCTTTCCATATTATCCATGATACACAAAATATAACTCTGTTCATTTTCATTGCCTTTTCTTGAAATCTTGTTCTATAATAACCGTATTCTGTCATGTCTATGTTTAACATTTCAAATTTCAAGTAATCTTTAACCAAATCATGTTTACATACTTCTTTCCACAACTCTTGAATTCTTTCACATTTTTAAAAAACATGTTATGTAGTTTCAAACTTTATTACATATTCTATCCTGTTTACTTCTGTACGTCATATTTGCTTTTACTGGTAATGTACCTGTGGATAACCTCCACAAAAAATCATTACATTCTTTAATACTTTTATAATTTGTGTATCTCATCATCATTACTTTTTTCTTACTTATTTCTAACTCTTTCCACGGATCAACAAAGTAAAATGATGTCATAATAATAACATACCATTCCTTTCTGTTCTTTTCTATTACGTTATTTTTTAGTATTCATAACACAACTTTACTATGAAATTCTTTTATTTCTTTATCAGTAACACTTTTCCTGTTTTTCTTCTTTCCCATTCCTTCCCAAAGTTCTTCGTATTTACCATATAATATTGTCTCCTGCAAATTTTTATTATCTTTCATAACTCCTTTTAATACTTTGTACATATTTAAAGAAGCTGCATATATAATTGGCTTTTTCAATTCCATTCATATGCTCTTCTTTCATGTATAAAATTCCTCTCTTTACAGGGTTCAGTCGTGACCCCCAGATGATTGAAAATATTATCATCATAATTTGTTATTCATACTTCATCGGTATCATGTAAATGTTTGCAGCATAAGCTGTTTTACCCAATATTATAGTGTTTATCAAATGTGCTTTCTTTTTATATGAAAATCTATATGTTTTCCAGAAAGCAATGATAGCTTTGATTCCATTAATAATTTTGTCCCATTGCTCTTGTTTATATTCACTTCTAGTAAAGTAATGTCTTTCGACTTTTTCTGGTTAGGGGTTGCCACAGCAGAACTCCGGTCTGCTAATGATTGGCAGTGGATTTTTATGGTGCTGAGTTGCAATGGATTTTTATAGTGCTGAGTTGCCAGCCCAACGCCCAGCCTTCAAAGAAGGCACACCCATTCATGCACGCACCTACCTGCATGTCTTGAAATGTCACTCGACCTCAGGGAGGACATGCAGACTCCACACGGAAGGCGCTCCAGCCGAGAATCAAACGGGAGATCGTCTTGCTGTGAGGCGGCAATGCTAACCGCTGCACCACCGCGGCCTAGACTTTTGTTTATATTCACTTCTACCAATACTATACCCCATATGTCTATGCACTTTTCATTATATTCTACACCTCCTATTATACCTTCATAACTAAATCCTCTTTACTTTTCTCTATTCATACTTAAACCAAGTTTTTTTAATAATATAATTAATTTTTCATTTATTTCTTCCATCCATACTGGGTAACTTTATCACCAATAAAAAAAACCCTAAAAGTTGATTCACTAGTCAGATGATATGGGAACTCTTGTAGATAATAATCTAGCCTTCAACTAACGTGTCATAGTTAGTAAGAAAATCCTTCTGTGTTGCTCAGCTTATAAGTAAGGGCATGTCATGCATGTCCAGAGAGGTCATCATACTGTTGTACTCAGCAGTCATCAGACCCATCATAGAGTATAATACCCTCTTTGGTATGTACCTGACCAGACACATGCAGCAACTGGAACGTCTGCAAAGGCTCTTTACAGAAAGAATAAAGGAAATAAACACAATGTCCTACACTGATCATCTCAAAACTCTATCTCTTTACTTTCTGTAAAGTGATTTTTGCCTGGTGTACAAGGCATCCCTGGTCACTGTTCTGATGAACCTTCTGCACATCTGCAAAACAAATAGCATCAGCACTACTAGATCAACAAACCTAAATTTTGCTAGTGATATAGGACATGTTGGGGAGACCGATATGTTTCTCAGAGAATTCCTGTTCTCTGGAATGGGCTGCCCATCCATGTGAGGCAGAGTTTTTCCCTAACCTTATTTAAGTGCAGCTTGGAGCAATGGATGGGTAATCGGTAATTCACCCCTGGTCTGGCACCATTATCTTTGATGGACAGAAGCAGTCAGTAATGGTATGGTACCTTTGTCTTTGATGGACAGAGGCAGTCAGTAAATCACCCCTATAGAAATCAGATATGTGAGTTACATTTGGGTTACATGGCTAAGTTTATAAGGGCACTAGTGGTCATTAGCCTATTATACATCTGCAAAATTATGAGATAGTCCATCTGGGTTGTGGTAGCCACTTTTCAGCAGATCAACAGATGTTTGTGGAGAAAATCTCCAGTTACAAAATACAGAGTTTTATAAATAGAGAAAAATGTAAAGCTTATAGTTACCATATGGACATGCAACAACTAACAGCAGTTATTCTAGAGAAAGTCTGCAATCAGTAAAATATAGAGTCATTACATATTGATGTAAGACAAATCAGCATATTCATTGAGGGTTAAAATGGCAAATTACATTCTTATATTTAAGGGTAGGAAATGTAAGAGTGGGGTATGAGTGATAAGGGTAGAAAGCAGAGAGGAGGTGAAGAAAAGTTAGTAATGTGTATATTTGTTAAGTGTTATAGAGAAAATGAAAGGTTTAGTGAAGCTGATGTAGAACATAGTGAGTATGAGTTGTAATTTTGTTAGAGGGAAAAACTTGTCAGGAGATAATTAGAAAGAGTACAAGTGACAGTAACAGTAGAAGGATAGAAGACAGGAGATTTTATTGAGAATTTACTTTGTGAGGTAACTAGGGGTAGTATAGATGTGTATGGGTCAGGATAGTCTATTCTGGGCAGGTGCAAGAGAAGAGCCAAGTGTTTTTAAAGTGTCATTATAGCATTTTTTTTAATGTAGATAGGTTGGTTTTATTGCCTGATGGTGTTAGGGCTAGAATTCTAGATTTTGAAGACATAATTTGAGTACTAGGGCAGACCAGCAGAGTTATGGGTTTTAGTTATGGTTAATAGCGACTTGTCCATTAAACGTATTGATCATGCAGAGGTGCAAGGTTCCACTAAGGCTTGGAGTGCAGGACATTTTTGAGATTTGCAGATTATATTATGAACAGTGCTAAGTGGGTAACAGGGAGATTGTGTGGAAGTTCTCACCAGCCTGTTTTAAGGTTGTACAGTGGTGGAATTTAGCAGATTGTTTATTGGTGAATTTAGCTATCTTGTGGTAGGATTTTTTTTTTTTTTGTTATTGGAGGTTATTGAAGGTTAGTGTAGCTGGGGCCAGCATATAGTTGTGAAAGCAGAGGCTATTTTTTGGCATTGCTGTTTAAAAAGTGTTTGCTACAGTATGAGAGTCCAGTTTTTCTGTGGGTTTTCATGATGGTTTGTTGTAATTGAATGTCCAACTTTAGGTGGTTTCCTATAATACCACCAAGCTGCTTTTTGTGGGACACAAGTTCAGTAAGAGTGTTTGATGTGGTGATGGAGAAGTTATTTTTGTACAGAATACAGATTTTGGTGTAAAAAGCAATAACTTGTTTTTCTTAGCATTCAGTAGGAGGCCAGAATTGCTGAACCTGGTTTCAATAGAAGAACAATCTTTTTGGGTCTTTTCCTGAAGTTTTTGAAGGGACCTAGTTGTGGTTCAGTGTAGCATCATCATCATACTGAATGACAATAGTAGCAGTGCTGAGGTCGTTAATAAAAAGGTTAGAGTATAGGGATCAAGACTAAGACTTGTAGTACTCCAACTGAGATGCACAAAAACGTTTGTTGTTTTTGCCATTTTTCTGCCTGTAGCCTGTTAGAAATGTAGCTGTGGAACCAGAAGAAGAAAGGAGGTGTTAAGGCTTACTGATAGTCTGTGGAGAAGAGTCTGATGAGATACAGTGTCAAATGCTTTAGATAAGTCAAGAAATACAGAGGAATACAAAGTAAATACCAAAAAGGAGAGATCCTGGCATTGAGTGGCACTGATGGTCACTTTCATACTGTCTCTGTGACACCTGCAACTCACATCCTGTAGGTTTCCTCTTTCAGCCAGTTTGCTATCTATCTTACTGTGTATGGGTTGATTTTGGTTTGTTTTAAAATTACTTATTAGCGGTGTAACAGCTAAACCATCACTGATATGTCTCAATTTGCAGCAAGTGTGGTTGCTCAGTGTTTGAGGGTGAACTGGTAATTTCAGTGGCTAGTAGCACTTACGGGTCTATATCACTTAACTGAACTCACTAATCATCAAACACCTATTCGTCAACCCCTTTTTGTCGAAGTCACAAATCAGGGAAAGGTCTTTTCATCAAAACTTTTCCAAGGGATAGCCAATGGTAAGCCAGCCTAGTGACAGTCAAAAAAATTGTAAAGTTTAAAACCTACTCAGGTGGGGAGCTACGCCCCCACACCTCCCTAACTAAATATACCAGCTCTGAGATTGCACTACAGTGGGGGAAAAAGCAAATTCCAGATGGTGGCCTACTGCTGGTTATCCCTGGAAAAAGTCTCAATGAAAAGTCTGTTCTCTGATTTGTGACATTGACAAAAAGGGGTTGACAAATACGTGTTTGACAATTAGTGAGTTCAACTAACTGAAGTAGACCCACACTTAACATAGTTGGAGAATGTTGTCATGGAAGGCCCTGGTATCAGGTGCACATGCCATTGAACATAGTATAAAAACAGAACTAGAGATCAGAATAAATAAATATGTATATACTTAATATTAATATGTCTACAAGGGTGGGAGGTTGGCATAGTGGAAGGTGATCCATTATTTTTAGGTTTCTAAGTGTGCAGAACTCAGTCTTAGTGTGCTAAAGTTTAAGTTGTGATTCTTAAAAATTTTTATTCTTCACAACTGAAACAGAGAGCACAGCAATGCTTTATTGTCTTTATTTGTATAAGATTTTGGAAGAGTCAGGGATCCAAGCTAGACATGAGTGAATTAAAAGAAAAGTTTTGCCATATATGAAGTGTTATTAACTGCTTTCCCTTTGCCATGTTAGCTAAAGTGATATTTATTAACTTTATTATCTATATGTCTGTTGCTCTGGAAGCTGTGATGTTAGTATGTTGGCATCTGTTATTGAGAAGGCTGTTATTTATAGGTACTGTCCCAAAGTACCCTTATTTTTTTCAGGATTTCTAAATATGTTGATTCACAGATGCATTTGTGTAGCAGCTCTTGGCACTACAGATAAATCAGAATGTTTCCTTGAAGATTTCAGTAGTTCTAAGCTATCAAGTCACCACATCATATCAGAATGCTACATTGTTTATCCTTTCTTTGCGTTATTCACTGTAACTTGTTTGAAAGCAGGTTATTGAATTGGCTTATTGAGAAAAAAACCCTTCACAATAGTGTTATGAAATTTGCATGCTCAAAAACTGTTCAGATGTTTCAGCGGCAAAGTAAAGGACTTTCACACAACAGCTACAAAAACTGGTACTGTTTGTATATGTAAATAGTGAAGGTTTTACTGTTTTACAGCAGACACATTTTGACCCGGAATATAAGTGTTGGATCACCGAGTATGCAGTCGGGCCAGTAAAAGTGGACAGTACTTGAAATTTGATTGCTGAAATTTTGGCGACTGTTGTGCATTTTTAAACTGTTTCCATGTGGCATAGATTCTGGACTTAAGACCCAAAAAGCTCTAAAGAACAGCTCTTTAAATGTAATAGTATGTATGTGTTTATCAACAAGCTAGGTGCACTGGTCTGTCAACTGGGTTAATTCAGTGATGTTAACACAGATCTGTTAAAAAACAAGCTAATCCGTAGTACAGTGCAGCACCATAGTCCTTGTAATATGCAGAGTTATTTTCCACTAAGAAAACACCACCAGCTAATGCATAATTAGAAATAAAAGGCCAGATATCTAGATTCTTAGCAGAATGTATTTGCAGGTAAGGCAAAGTGCAAGGTTCACACTGCATGTTGAGTGTAGCATCTGCTTTCCTTGGAAGGTTGCTATGTTACTGAAGATGATGGATTAAAGAGCTGTTAAGATAATGGGGGTGGTAGGTAATGCTGCAAACAGTTTATTTACAGTGATATTTAAAATCTGTCAGTTCAAGGTAGCATGTAGTAGATGAGGTTATTGTTAAGGGTTAAAAAAGTAGTTTTTTTCCTGATGAAACTAATGTTGTTGTATTTATTAGTTGTTTATTCATTTATGTATTTATTGTGAGGGGTTGTAGTAATAGGCTATTGGGGGACTGCAGGATTTTGGGATCTCTTTTCAGTTTAAATGTTAGGAGCAGGAAATGCTTGTTTCTATTTCTGATGATGCTGTCAAGATGCAGTCACAACTGCAGTCATTGTTTTTGAGGGAAAGACACTTCTAGAACACTCTGAACAGCTGGCAGTTTTATACAGAGCAGGACAATTGCAGCAGATATGTGCAACCTTTACCCATACCTACCTATATGTATGTATATATGTATTTTTGTGTATATAAAATATATACATACACAAGTATATAATCCATATCTACCTATATGTATGAATATATGTATTTTTGTGTAATAATAAAAAAAAATATATATATATATATATATATATATATATATATATATATATACACACACACACAATTGTATATAAAGTATTGGTTGAGCTCCAACCTTGGGGACTTGGAGGAAGAAAAGTAGCAGTTTACTTTAGAAATGATATGAGCAACATAGCTTGAGCTTTATTTTTTGCAGTCTTTGCTGTTTTCCATTTTGGATTTGTCAAAGCGCTTTGAGACCACTTTTTCTGTCAGGATAAACATTGAGGAGGCTTTAGAGGAGTTGCTGATGCACACTCAGAATCCTGTACCTGCAGCTGCAGAAAAAAAAATTCAGGTTCCAGACATTTTATTTGTTACTTTGCAAAAGTGAAAGTTCTTTATAGAGGTCAAAGAACAACGGCTGATGTGGAGAATTCTTAACACTCTTTGTTTGACAATTGAATGCATGAGTAATATATTTTCATGGTGCCTGAAGAAGCTGAGAAGGGAATAAATTACTAATGGGGGCAGGTACATTTCTGAGAAAGGGGGCTAGTTCAGATGAAGCAATCAAAACTGGTCCAGAGGATTAAGGATTATAATTAGAATGTTCTGCAACCTATTTGTTGGTCATTAAAAAATTGTGATGTTCATCGTGCATACAGCTGCAGTCATAACAGATGGGTTTTCCTGCCGTCAGGCGGGTCCTCGGTCGGCCGAATTCCAAAGTCTAGGTCCGGCGTCAGATGTCATCGCTTCTTCCCTGACGTCAGAGCGACGGGTATAAAAGAACCAGCCAACGCCATTTTCTTCAGTCTTTCTTGCCGCGCGGTGCCCGAAGCAGAAGCAGTTCGCAAGTGCCAGTCAGCCAGCTCCTGAGATTACGAATATTTTTCAACCGAAGACTTCTTGAAAGCTAAGTACCCCGTTGGGGAAACTTTTCTTGCCTCAGACCGATGTCAGACAAAGTTAATAATTGCATTTCATGTGGGAAGCAAATACCACATAAGGATTTCCATTCCCTTTGCATTCCTTGCTTAGGCCCAGACCACGACATCTTGGCCTGTCGTTTTTGTGCTACTTTCAACAGACGCACTATTAAGTGTCGGGCGGAGTTCGCCCAACACTATTTTGGCAAAAAGTTTAATTAATTATATCGTCGGATACTCCGACTCTAGTTTTGAGTAAAAGATGCAAAGATAAGGACCGACATACGAGGTCCGCGACTTCTACCGACACCAAGCTAAAGCCGACTACAGGTGCTCCGGTTCTCAGCGAGGCACCTACGCAGCCCCTGACTACCGATGACACTTCATTAGCGGTGTCTTCTGTGCCCGAGGTCGCAGGCTCTTCGGCCCATACCCCGACTACAGATACTGAAGCCACTCTTGGCGGGGAAACTCAGAGTTTAGACAGGCCTGCCACCTCTCAAGGTGTCTTCAGGCCTTCTTCTTTTTCCATTAAGGCTTACACTAAATCTAAAGCAGCCATGCATTCTAAAAGACAAGCTCCACAGGGCCCCTCTCAAGGCCCCATGCCTAAAAAGCAGATGCTCAAATTGGCTGAGGATTTGATTACTCTTATCAGGGGTTCTCAACCCCCCTCGGACAAAAGGCCCAGAGTGGAGGAAGAATACCCTTCCTCGGACCAGGCCTCCATTACTTCAGAACATTCTGAGGACCAGGAACATTCATACTCCCCTTTTGAAGATTCTGATGCAGAGGAGTCCATTCCCTCGGTCTCCCCCCCTGATGATTACTCTTTTGGGGAAACCTTGCATACCTTGAGGGAACACTTCCACTGGGAAGGCCAAGAGTACTCAGACTCCAAGAAAAGGCTCAGGGATTTCCTCTTGCTCCCTCAGCACAGGCCTCTGGCTATACCTCCTGTCTTAGACATACTAGAGGCCAGCCTTAACCCAGATTCTCTACCTCCAGCTCCAGTCAAGCCTGACAGGTATTACCGGGTTCCTGATTCACACCAATTCCTATGCAAAAGCCATGCGGCTGACCCAGAGACTATTTCACAGGGTCCCAAGGGAATTAAGGCCTCCACGGCCAAAAATCCATTACCTTCAGAGAGAGATTCCAGAGCTTTAGAAAGGTGGGGGAAAAGGTATACACCTCGGCCACCTTAACCATGAGGGCATTAAACTGTCAGTTCCATATGTTAAAGTATCAACAGTTTTTGTTATCTCAGTTGAAAAGCAAAATGTCACAACCTGAACAACCAGACTTAAAGGAGTTGCAGGATTTGTTGCATAGTGCAGAGCAAGTGGGTAAACATACCTTGCAATGTGGTTTTGATGCTTTAGAGGCCTCATGTAGAGCTGCTGTTACAGGATCAGTCATACGTAGACATGCGTGGCTCAAAGAGCAAAACTTACCAGATCATGTCAAAGCTAAATTACTAGATGCACCTCTTCAAAAAGATGTATTGTTTGGTGTTAAAGCTGAGGAGGTATTAAAGAAAATGGAGGAAAAGGCAAAATCAATGCAAACAGTAAAAGATTTCCACGTTTCAGTAGAAATTGGCCTTCAAAAAATTGGTCTTTTCCAGCCACGGACAGACCTCAAAGAGGTAGATACAGGCGCCCGAGGGGTAGAGGGCAAACTCAAGGATCATTTAGAGGCAGACAATGGCAAGCACCTACACCAAGAGGTGGTGAGGATAGTTCACAGCCATTCAGAAAGCAGACCCAATGACTTTCCCCTTTGCATGCTAAGCAAGACTCAAATGGCAGCACCTTTAGGCGGAAAACTGGCATTATTTTTGAAAAATTGGCATATTGTCACAAAAGACAAGTGGATCCTGGACATTATAGACAGAGGCTACAGATTCCACTTTCACACCCTTCCAAAAATGAGAGGCATGCCAAACCTGCCACACAATCAAAGGGCAGAGGCACAAAAACAAATTTCAGATCTCATGGACATGAAAGCTATTCAAGAGGTACCTGCACAAGAACAGGGTCAAGGTTTTTATTCCAGACTATTCCTGGTACCAAGGAAGGGCAAAGATTGGAGACCTATTTTGGACCTATCCATCCTAAACACATATTTACTTGTGCCAAAATTCAAGATGCTCACATTACAGCAGCTTCTTCCCATGCTGGGCAAGGAGTCTTGGCTGGTAAGATTGGACCTCAAGGAGGCATACCTGCATGTCCCAATCAGACAAGATTGCAGAAGATACCTCAGATTTCTTGCAGGTTCAACCCATTATCAATTCTCTGCATTGCCCTTTGGCTTATCTACTGCACCCAGAGTGTTCACGAAATGCCTGGCATCAGTAATTGCCTTCTGCAGACTTCAAGGGGTACAAATATACCCATATTTGGACGACTGCCTGATCCATGCGGACAGCAAACACACTCTTCTGAAGCACCTGGCGTTTGTAATAATGTTGTTGAATTCTCTGGGATACACAGTCAACAAAAGGAAATCAAGACTAATACCCTCTCAAACAATAATTTTCCTGGGTGCCAGCTTGGATACAAACACCCAGATGGCCTACCTCACGCCAGAGAAACAAGGGCAACTAACTCAATACTTCAGAAAACTGGCAACCTTCACCAGGCTGACTGCAAGGAAAATCCTGCAGGCTCTGGGATTCATGGCATCTTGCATCCTGCTAATCCCATGTGCAAAGCTGCATATGAGGAAACTTCAATGGTACCTAAAAAACTTATGGTCTCAGCACAGCCACAGTTTGGAAACAATTATACCACTGATTCCATGTCTTCAAAAGGAATTTCTGTGGTGGGCTCAAGCATGCCAAAGAAACATAGGTCTCCCATTCTGCAAGCCTCAAGCAAATCAAGTCATCAAGCAAATCAAGTGAGACTTAGTCTCACCTCTGGATACGTACCCAGGGAGTGGCGCACAGCGACTGTGGTCCCACTCCACAAAGGCGGTGCCTCCACCGACCCTGGAAATTACCGTCCCATTAGCTTGACAAGCCTTATCTGCAAAGCCATGGAGAGGATCATAATGGATCTCATAAATAAAGACATAGGGAACTTGCAGACTTTGGATCCAACCCAGTTTGGCTTTGTCAAAGGCAGATCATGCCTTCTAAACTTGGTTGACTTTTTCGAAACAGTCACCAAGGCCATTGACGAGGGAAAGGCAGTCCATACAGCCTACCTAGACCTGGCGAAGGCTTTTGATACAATACGTCACTCGGGTATCATTGAAAAACTCATCAACTTAAATGTAAACCCATACATTACAAGATGGGTTGCAAACTAGCTGAGTGACAGAACCCACAGGGTCAGAGTTGCTGGCGCCATGTCAGACTCAAAGCCTGTCACAAGTGGTGTCCCACAGGGCTCAGTCCTGGGCCCACTCTTGTTTGGCATCTACTTTTCTGAAGTACAAGCAAACACAGGAGGGTTATGGCTGACAAAGTTTGCAGATGACTGCAAACTGGGCGCTGTAGTTGAAAACACATCCGACACAGATATCCTTCAGAAGGGTCTCACAGAAACGGATAACTGGTGCCAGAGCCATGGCCTAAAGTTAAATGCCAAGAAATGCATAGTCATACCCTTTGGGAAAAATAAGGTTACCCCTAGCTACCATATAGGTGGCAATCCTCTGAACACAGAAGAAGTTATTAGGGACCTGGGAACCCAGGTTGACAGTAGCCTTTCATTCGACACTCATATTGCTAAAGTAGTTAGGAAGACCTTCTACATTGCCCACCTTATCATGAAGGGATTCACATCTAGATCAAGGGAAGTCATAGTCTCCCTATACTCATCACTCATCAGACCAATGATCGAGTACAATGCCCCATTCGGAATGTATCTGACCCGACACTTGCAGCAGCTGGAGAGGCCACAAAAGTTCCTCACCAAAAGGATAAAGGGTCTCAAAAATCTGTCTTATGCTGCCCGACTGAAAGAACTCCAGTTATATTCAGTTGCTTACCGCTTGCTCAGAGGTGACCTATGCCCGACATACAAGGCCATGTCAAACCCAGATTTGATGAACATGCTTCATCTCAAAAAATCTAGATCCCTGAGAGCCACAAGGCGGAGACTTAAACCTCGACACGGTTATTAATAGGACGTGCTGGAGGGATAGATTCATCACCCAAAGACTCCCTATGCTGTGGAACAAAATCCCGGTTTATGTGAGGCAGAGCACCTCGCTGGCCTTGTTCAAGAGGAATCTTGACCAATGGATGGGAGATCGCAGATACACCCCAGGGGTTACCTCAGTGTCACTGCTCGACAGAGGCACAGCAAAATAATGGGCATAGTTTCTCCAAACTAAAGGGGTGGCGTACGCCACAAAACTATGGGCTAGGCTTATAAATGCCCTCAGGCAGATAGCCTAGTATGAACCTATGAACCTATCACAACAGATGCCTCGGACTACGCCTGGGGGGCGTACATGACAGATCGGTGCATTCAGGGCAAATTGTCACAAAAAGAAAAACACCTACACATCAATCAAAAGGAAATGTTAGCAGTAATAAATGCTATTATGGCTTTCAAAGACCTACTGCATCCAGGCCAGCTATTGATAAGGACAGACAACACCACAGTGATGTGGTACATAAACAAACAGGGAGGAACCCATTCATACCCCCTATGCAGGCTAGCCATGTCTCTTTGGAACAGGGCTCTGGAATTACAAATCCAACTTCAAGCACAGTTCCTGCCAGGCAAGGAAAACACGCTGGCAGACAACCTGAGCAGAAATCTGACAGATCCACATGAATGGAAGTTGCATCCTCAAGTTTTTAGAAAGATAATTCAAGCATGGGGAAGGCCAGACATAGATCTCTTTGCCACCCACAGAAATTACCAATTGACAAAATTCTGCTCAAGGACCTTTCATCCACAGGCCTGGAAAGTGGACCCACTCTCTTTCAGTTGGACAACAATGACAGTTTATGCCTTTCCACTTCTTCCTCTGCTGCCCAAAGTTCTATTAAAAGCCAGAGCAGACAGACCGAAGATGATTCTCATTGCTCCAGACTGGCCAAGACAACACTGGTACCCACTCCTGAGGAGCCTGACGCATTCCCCACCATGGATCCTGCCTCTAATGCCTCTTCTACTGACTCAGCACAACTTCAAAACTCTTCATAGTCAGCTGAACACACTCAATCTAGCCGCATGGAGGATTCCTTAAATTCACAACAGACCCTACTCTCCAAGGAGGTGCAGGATGTCATTTTGGAGGCCAGAAGGCCTTCTACTAGAAAAGCCTACTCCACAAAATGGAAACGGTTTTGTGCCTGGAATCAGAAAAAGGGTCAGAATCCTGGAATACTGAATTTACCTCAAATATTACAGTACCTAGCTGAGATGCTAAACAGTGGACTTTCATTCTCCTCCATCAAAATCCATGCCTCAGCCATTTCTGCAGAGTACAACACTGATCCTCCTTTATTCTCCCACCCTCTCTTAAGACAGTTCCTCAGAGGGGCTAAGAATATAAAACCCCCAAGGAAGCAACCAGTACCTGCTTGGGACCTCAATTTCATTCTAGAAAAACTGACCCTGCCTCCTTTTGAGCCAGCTGCTTCAACAGATCTGCAATATTTGTCATGGAAAACAGCCTTCCTTCTGGCTATCATCTCAGCACGCAGGGTTTTGGAACTACAAGCCCTCATGGCTGTGCAGCCTTTCATCATTTTCCATCAGGACAGAGTTTCCTTATGAACCAATCCTTCCTTTATACCAAAGGTAGTATCCAGGGTAGCCTTGAATCAGGCTATCCACTTACCTACCTTTTACCCTAATCCACAAAACAAAGGGGAGAGACTACTACATTCCTTGGACATTCACAGACAGCTCCATTATTATTTGGACAGAACAAAGCATTTCAGAAAATCAGAGCAACTCTTTGTGTCCTATGCTACAGGTGCTCAAGGGAAGCCTATTTCCAAACAGACAATCTCAAAATGGATAGCCCACTGCATACGCTTTTGTTACTCTTTTCATGGTAAAACTGTACCTACAGGCATCAGATCTCACTCCACAAGGGCCACAGCTACCTCTGCAGCTTTCCGCAGGGGGGTTCCTACCAAAGATATTTTGGAAGCAGCCACTTGGAGTTCTGTACATACTTTCTCCAAGCACTACTACCATTATACTCCAAAACTAGAGCGGGCTTTGCCACTGCAGTCTTGCAGGGCATCCTGGCTCCTCCTAGTTCCACTTAGTGCCTACCACCCTTTTATTAGCTTTGGGATTCTACCCATCTGTTATGACTGCAGCTGTATGCACGATGAACATAGTACAGTTTTGTACCTACCATAAATGTAGATGTTCGAGTGCTAATACAGCTGCAGTCCAGGTTTCCCTCCCTCCCCTCTTGGGACAGGCCTAATGGCTAACACCTACTCATACAACCTCATTGGGGTATTCTTTTATGGTGTATTTGCTTGCAACTACTGTTTTTTTGATTATATTGCATTGCTTTATTACATAAATTTATGTTTTGCCTTCCTTCTGGGGGCACCTGACATCTGGGGCAAGAAAAACTGAAGAAAATGGCGTTGGCTGGTTCTTTTATACCCCTGTCGCTCTGACGTCAGGGAAGAAGCAACGACATCCGACGCCGGACCTAGACTTTGGAATTCGGCCGACCGAGGACCCGCCTGATGGCAGGAAAACCCATCTGTTATGACTGCAGCTGTATTAGCACTCGAACATCTACATTTATGGTAGGTACAAAACTGTACTTTTCTTCAACTGTATTTGTTAATCTGGACTTCAAGGATACCCTTTATCAGACACAATCCAATTAGCAATATATGTAAATACATGCTTTATTTAAATTACTTTTTCCATAATAGATGATTTGTTATTAAACAGGAGAATGAGATAAGCAACAAACATTAGGCAGTAAGTAAGTAATAAGCAATAAAACTAAAAACAGTAGAGCAAAGGGCCATCTCTGAGGTTTGCACTCCTATATATCAAGAAGATTGAAATAAAGGTATATTTAAATAGAGCATTCTGCAGAACTTGAATAGTATTTCTTTCTTTATTTGTATTTATTTATCAACCAGGAAAGTCTGACTGTGCAATAAACCATTTTCAGAGGAGGCTCATAGAGAAAAGCTCCAACAGTGGTAGGAGTACAAAAGGTAAACAGCAAGTTAAGACACTTTTAATTCCAGTTGACCAGCCATACAGTTAAATAAATAAGGCATATGTACTCATTTGCAAACGCAGTAATAAGAATGTGTTGGTTGGGGTGTGATGAATTACATTTCAGTGTTCACAGTGCTGTGGCTAAAAGAGGGTGTAGGAGGGATTGCAGTTTCTATATAAATGACCTTGCACCAATTTCAGTGAGCTAGGGTGAAATGCTGTTTTCTGAGAGTAGTGGTAAGACTTCAGAGTTGTTTTTGTTTAATTTGCTGAATAATTATATTTTTTGTTAAATACCTACATGTTAATACCGAATAGTGCTAAAGGAAACATATGTTAGCTCCTTACTGAAATGTCAGCAGATGTGACACCTCGTGCCAACATACTCCAAAAAAAAGAAGACTGAAAATGCAGAAGGAGTATGGAACATTGCTGTTTTCCTTTAAACAAATTTAAACTTGCTTTTTTCAAGGGGGCAAGCCCCCACACCCCACAGATTTATATATACTGACCCAGATTGACGTACTTCAGAGAAAAGGGAATATTTTGAGAAATGTCAGTCTCAGACGTAGTATATGTAAGTCCATTTTTTCGAATATTCACTCTTCAACATTATGGGACTCACTAAAGTGGGTCCTGGCATTTTAAAAGGTTAGCACATATGTTTCTTAATTTTCTTTTATGGAGTACTGTAGTAGACACCTTTGTGTTGATGTTATTTTTCAGGATATTATTTTTTACTACTGGCAAAGTCCTTTAAAAGCTGTAGACATATTTATTTTTTGTGTTACTGCTTATACATGTTCCTTTAGTCCCATATCTTATCTAATCCTTTCTGTTTGTGTTTATATTGATTACATGCCCAATACCTGCAAAAGCAGTACAATATAGATTACAAAAAAAGACGTGTGTGTGTGTGTCTGTGTGCGTGTAAAGGTATTATATAGTGATCAGCTCACTAAGCTTCCTTATTTTGTGCTAAGACTAGCCCAACCTTGAGTTGGTTGTTGATTTGTAATGTATTTCAATTCTCTGCTTTTGAGGTGATAAAGATGAATCAACAGTGTCAAGCACTACCTGGAAATCACTACAGTTAAGTCAAGAACAACCAGGATTACCTCTTGCTACATTGCATGGACAAAACTGAGAGGTCTGCTTGACATGGAAAAATAATTGCATTTTAAGATTTAATGTAATGTATAATAACTTGAATGACTTAATGGTTAACGGACACTCCTGAAAGTAGTTGTTTTTTTCCTTTGCATGAGAGGTTTAGTTGAAGTGTTTTCATTTGTTATGTTCACAAATCTCTGACTGTAAATATTGTGATTATTTTACAAATCGAAAATCCAATGAAAACTAAAAAAAAAAAAAAAAAAAGAAAGTTGCTATTCATTTGGTGAGGCAGATTATTTATTTGTTTATCTGACATGGGCTGTATGCCAAATACATACATTTTTGTGTAATATATACAATAGAGAAGAAAGGTGAAAAGGAGTGTAGAGGAGAGCTAAGGTGGGCATTGGTATAACATAAATAAAAGCACATACAAATATCAGACAGTGTTGCTTAGAGGCATATGTACAGTGACTGAATAGTAGATTGCATCAGTTTAAGATATACAGCCATGAGCGTAATACTGTATTACAGTTAATAAATATTGCAAAGTGGAGAGAGAGACTGCTATTTACATATATTAGTATTCATTGTACAAGATATTTTTATGTATTATAGCATATTTCATCCAATAAGTCTCAGTAGCCTTCTTAGCTACTATACCTGAAGCAGTCACATTTACACTCGTCCAACAATCCCTTCAGCTCCATCTTAAGTGCAGACATTTTGTTTATAGCAATAATTTTAGTCAGAGGCTATTCCATACAGCTGGAGTTAAGTTTACTGAAGGCTTTTTCATAGATGGCTGAGGAAAACTTGAGTGTTATGTAATTTAATACTGTCATTGCCCGTTATGGATTAAGGAGCCTCTTAAAGTATAAGTTTATGAGCTAGAGGTTTGTGCTGTTGTTAAATAAATAATTAAAAAATAAGGTTTTAATAAAATTAGATGTGGGCTATTTGAACCGTGTAACAATGGCGCTGTTTGCTATTTGTCAGGCGAGTAAACTTCAATATTTTTTTCTTGATGTTTTGAAGCTAACCACTAGTATAAGCAGATAGCAGTGGAATAATAGGCAAAGCATGTTCTAATCTGGGTATTAATAAATTAACTGCAGTTGCTTTCCTGGCTGTAAAGTGAGCAGGTCTGAAACAATAAGCAACTTAAGTTGTTGTAGAACCCTTGCTGTTAAAAGTTCAGCATGTGCATTAAAGGATAATATTGGGACAAGTAATACTCCTATATATCTTTGTGTGATGACAGGAAATTCCCTTTGGGAGTCTGTGGTACTGTTCAGCTATTCATTTAGCAGTACTGAATATAATACTAGTTGATTTATACAGATTTATAAAAAGCATGTTGTTATTGCACCCTTCCATAGAGGGCTGACCTTCATAAATGCTGAGCCCAGCTTATATATCTCCGCAAGCTGACATCCCTATACTAAGAAAATAATAAAAAAAAAAGTCTTCTCCTTTTAAAAATTGGAACAAGCTATCACCCTACTCTAGCTGCACTTCTTTTTGGGGACTACAACTATTCCTCTCAACTTCTTTTCTCAGGAATTTTGTAAATAGGTAGGTAAAATAATGAGTAAAGAAAAACAAAATCAGAGACAATTTTAAGTAATACTCTGATTCAATTAAAAAGTTAATAGAAAAACAAGTTTTGCATCAATATGCATTTTCTGAACAATATGAAGTATGAAACATGCCATTATTGACTAGCTGCAATTTTTTTTCCTTCCTCCTGAAGCTGTTAGGGGTTACGATTGTCAGATGCTGATGGTTTTGAAGTGTTGAATATCTTTCAACCTCTTAGTGGAAGAATTCTGGGCAGAGCCAAAAATAATGAGCAGACCAAAGCCCCAAACATCAGGGACATATCTTAAACATTGCTCATGTAAACATAGTTAACAGAAAAATAGCTTTTGCATTATATTAATAAATATTCATATTACATTTGCAGTCATAAGCACTCTGTGGTTGGTAGATTTGTTTTTTTTTTTGTTTGTTTTTTAGCTACATTTCTGGCAAGTGCAGGATGCACAGGCCTATTGTGCCCGTTGATTCCAAATAGCCTAAGGCCAGCCCTGCTTCCATAGTAATTTGGAATCATTTTTTGGATTTGAATTTAGACTGGTGAGTGAAGTGTGAGCTCTTGTAAGTGAGATGTCATCTGCACAACTTAAGAAGTGTGAGCTCTTATCTGTGATACTTAGTTGTGAGCTATCCCATTATGAGTTACTTATATAGTTTGAAAATAGTAAATGACCTAAAATGGAGCACTGTGGAATGCCTTTAATAAGAAAAGCAGAATATGAAATGAAGTTGTGTCCCAATACTGAGAAGGCTGTTGTTGGTTAACTTTTAAACCAGTCAATTGACTTTTGTACAGGCATTCAGTTTATTCAGTAATACTGTAAACTCTGTTAGGATTTGTAGATGGTGGATAACTGTAGTTTCTGGTTGCTTGAGAGTTAGTATTAATATAGCCCTGACTAATACTGTACCCTATACTATTTGTTTGGTTTGACGTGTTCTCAGGTTGGGGAGAGAGAGAGAATTTATTCCTTTCTTCCTTTATAAAACTCTAAAACTCTTAAGAGCGCTTGCTGTCATCCAGCCTAATACTACCAGACTTTCTTCCTAACTTTCCAAACTTTGTTGCCTGTCACTACCTCCTAAAGTTCTACTTCCTTACCTCATTGTAATTCCCTAAAAAAATAAATAAATAAATAACCTGATGTAATTTTCCTAATGAAAATCTTTTATTTCTGTATTATGTAACATCTATTTGAATTGTGCAATATGGGTTTGTACTATACAAAATATGTATTTAACATTTAATTGAAATGTATATTATGGATTTGTGCTCTTTCTGTACTATGTATTTGTATTGCCCTGGAGCGTTTCTCCCTAGGACTCCATTGAAAATGGGCTTCTTGTAGTCCAGTGGACTATCCTGGAAAATAAACTGGAACTAAATGAATAACTAAATAAATAAGATAAGTTATGTTTCTGCGGGGGGAAAACAGAAAGTGCAACACATGAAAATTGTACTGTATTTCTTCGATTTTTTGCTGGTTGCTTGAGAGTGCCAGTTGCTTGAGTTCTGGATAACTAAGAGTTTACTGTAATTGGTAATTGACTATGCCAAATGAGCTCTCTAGATCAAGACAGATAGCCCTATTTAATAGTCCACTTTCTACCTTATGGCATATTATATTGGTTATTGTAAACAGTGCTGCACTTTAGCCAAAAACAGTATTTTGTCTGATAGGAGAGCATATGGCCAAGTAAATTTGTGTTTGACTAAATGTGACTTTTTTTAAAGTATTTTATCCAAAGGCAATTTGTTGGTTACAGGCTTGTATTCAGAAGCAAACATAGATGAAGGCACTTCAGAAACTGGAGGGATAAGAGCGTGTATGAAGCTCAGTGTAACTAAATGATAGATTGTAAATGGATGTTAAGGGTTCAGATAGTACAGAACAACCAAAGTTAAACGTATTTTGTGTGTAGATAGTGGAAATGCAGGTTATATTTGTAATTAGAGATGCATGAGAGTATAGCTGCAAGATGTCTTCCTTGTAGCTCAAGGGTCTGGGATTTTGTGCGAAGTTTTACATGTTCCCACCATGTCTTTGTGGGTTTCACCTGGATACACCTATTTGCTTCCACTTTAAAAATATGCTGTTTAATTGGCTACACTGACGTCTCCATGTATAAGTTGTATGTACCCTTACCCAAGTGACTGAGAAGCATCTGAGAAAGACCAGGTCATTTCTAGATAGCAAAGCAAAATAGTTTTTATTGTTTTTTTATGTTTTTTTTTTAATTTATCTTTGAGCAGTGGTATCCCATTTATATGACACAGCAACATCTCTGTCGTATTGTGTGATGACTTATAACGGCATAATATGCTTCCTTTTGAATGTCATTGAGTTGTATTAGCAAAAGCTTATAGACAGAGTTACAGGATTTCTATTGCCTGGCTAGAAACATTTGTCATGTGTGATGGACATTAATAGTACATTTTAGTCTAGGTCTGCCTTAGATATTTTGTTACTTGACTGACTTTCATGTGCTTTTTGTTATGTTTTATACTGTATTGGACTTGTTTCATGATTTTGATGTACAGGTTTTTCTCCGTGGGACTCTGAAAATTGGTCTTTCCAGCTGGGCATTCCCAGTTAACAAATGTAAACAAGTAAGTAAGTAAAGTCTTGTATTTATTAAAAATCTCTGTGACCCCCCACCCCTCAGACAGAGGTGTTGGCTGATTTAATTCTGCTTATTACAAGGGACAAAATTCACTTAAAACTGAGGAAGCAGTATTCAGAGAAAGTCTCTACCTTCTTATAAAATGTCTTAGATTACTTTTTTAAAGGCTGTAAATGTCTTAGATGCAGATAATGTAATCTCTCCTGCCTGTTATCTGCTTAAGTCTCTGTGAGGGAGCAATGCTGCAAAATATTCTTTAATAAAATAATGCAAGATGTCACAAACAGCAGAAAATGACTAGATATTCAGCCTCAGACAGATAATATGGGGGGTGATGCACTTAAATCACTGGATTGGTTAACTGGGTTCGTCACATTTTCAAAAAGGGGTGGGGCAAGAGTTTGTTCCTTCATAGTGAGATCATGCTTGTCTCCCTTGGAATGAAGCCAAGGTAGTGGAAGGGAGACTGTCTGAGATAGCTGAGCATCTGTTTTAATTGAAACGATACAGATTCTTTCCTTGCAGCGTAACAGTGAATCAGTACTTTGTCCCTGTAGGGATGCTGGTGGTATAATGGGAGTTCCACAAAATGGTTTGCTTTTGTTCTATGAATGTAGCAGAGACTAATAAATGTGTATCCTGGAATGTCTTGAGAGATGCAGGGTACCATGGCCAAGTTCCAACCTATGTGCCATTCAGTCCCTGTATTTTCAGTGTAAGAGTTGTCTACCTGTTCAGTGTTAAGCTGAACATGTTAGAATGTCAGTTTTATTTAGGGCTTAGGATCTTAAACAGATCATTATGAGCTCTTGTCTATTCCAACCTTGTCATAAAACCCTCTATCTTCAAAGTAGGAATCAATTAGTCATTTAAACTAGGTTAAACTTATAAATCGCCTGATATCTTTTTTTGGGGGGGGGGGTGTAATTCCATAACCTGGCAACTCTTAGTAGTAAAAAAATACATATTTTTTGCACACCATTTATTAGTTATTATAAGCAAGTGGTTATTTCCATGGCAGACCAGCCAAAGTGAAACCAGCACACAGTGCATTATTCTGTGTGCATTTTAAATGCCTGTATTTTAGCTCCCCTTATTAACCTATAAGTGACAGCTAAGCGAAGTACAAGATGGGCATTGAACTCCATAAAGGGAGCATATTGCCATCTTTACTGTTAATGATTTTTATGGGCAGGGTGGATGTTAAGGTACAGCTGAAGAATAAAGAACATCCATTTTGGAGATACGAGAGTTGAAGTTTGGTTGTTTGCAGATGGTGATCTGTTAGCCTCAAGTGGCTGTGATCTCTAGTGTTCAGCTGTAGGGATGAAAATAAGACTGTGCAAATCATAGCTTCCTTTCAGTGAAGAGTTGTTGTCTCTAAGCAAAATTGGAGCAGCTATTCCAAGTGAAGGAGTTTACGTATTTCGGAATTTTGTTCATGAGTTATCAAAGACTGACCATCAGATAGATGCAACAGCAGTACTGTGGTTTTGTACTTGATTGTGTTGGTAATGTGAGAGCTGAGTCAGAGGCTGTCAGTTAACTGGACCTATTATCAGCACTTGTTGATAGTGACCAAAAGGATGAGATCTCAGATAAAAGCTATAGAAATGTTTCTGTTGTGGTCTTCTGTGCTTGCTCGCTGTGATAGAAAGAAGAGCTTCATTGTCTGGTGAATCTCATAGTAGAGCCACTGCCCCTCTGGGTTGAGAGGAGTCAGTTGAGGTGGTTTGGGCACCTTCTGGTATTGCCCCGTTGAGTGCTTCCTGCAGAAAGTATAGCAGGGCACATCCCTTTGGAAAGAGTTTGTAGGCCATATCCAGGACATGCTGGAGAGAATTTACGTCTCAAGTTGCTATGAGACTATGTGGGAATCCCACAGAAAGAATTTGCAAATGTTCCTATGGATATGATAGTATGGTCTGGGTTATTCAGTTTGCTACCACTGTAATTCTCACAAGGACATCTTGTTAGGAAAATGGATGGATGGATATACTTCTATTATTTCTTTATATGTGGCGCTTTGGTTTATGGAAATAAAGCATAATTTGTAATGCCAAAAAGTGTTGACACTGCTTGGTGGCGGTATTAGTTTTCTCTTATCTGGGTATGATTTTATCTGATGAAAGGAATTGTGTTCAACTTTCTTTGTCCTATTTAATGTATGCCATTAACCAGCTGTTCAAAACTTTCAGGCTGGCACAGTTTACTTGCAGCACAGGGTTTTATTGAATACCTGCAGTCTTAACCAGTCTGTACTAAAGTATTGTTTGCGTATGGCATGAAGGTAGCAGAATTTCACATTTAAGAATGCTACATCTAGCTATATCCTCAAGATTGTGATTGCCTTTCATAATTCTGTAAGTCCCAAGATTTTTCTTGTATTTAGAAGGTTATAGAACAGCTTTTGCAACTTTCTAGGGTAGTTTATTCCTGAGAGATTGTAGATTAAAATATTTGTGTACTATATACTTTATGTGATCGTATCCTTTTCTGTAATGTTCCACCATATGTACAACTTGTTACAGGTTTAGCCTAATTATTTTCTTTAAAATGTATATATAACTACTTACCAACAGCTCAGTATGTCAACAAGTATTAATTATGATAGCATATTTTTTATAACAAATACTGGTATCTGGCTTTTACAGGAACAGTAATCTATACTATTTGACATGTTGAACTCTTGGTAAGTAGTATGTGCTATAGCATAAGCTTTATATAGTGAAAAAGAAAAAAAATGTAATGACCATCCTGTGAAACTGGTCATTTTCTTTTTGATTTGCAGAATCCGTGAGGGTTATAATTATTGTTTAAGATACTGTGTATTAATTTTCCTACAGAAGTTACAAAATATTATTTTAGAATGTGTTGCAGAGCAAGGAAAGTTTTGCTGGCAGAAAGATTACTTTAGCACACCATTTGTGTACAACACAACTTAAGTTTCTTTGAGAAGACATTTTTGCTATGTGGTTTCTATGATGGGCATCATTTTCAAATCTTGCTATGTTTTTGCCATTTTACACTGCTATTACCATCTAAACCTTAAATAGTCTATGCTGATTGTTGTAGTTCAGTGGACAGTGTATAAAACCTACAGTATAATGAAAGTAAAGTTCATTATTTCTTTATTGCATTTTCTCTGCTTTAAGTTCTATAGATACACAGGCATTTTAACAGCATAAGCAAATACATATCTCTTATATAGGCTCCGGTTATCAGTGTAATTGTGCCACTGATGTTCTTCATTCCACATTGCTGCAGTCCTAACCATTGGGTAGTCCGCTGTCCAGTCGGCCCGAATACCAAAGTATATGGCTGACGTCGGTCAAGGCGCATTAGACTGATGTCAGGACGTCAGGGTACTAATGCGCATGACCGACGTCATATCCTCAGTCTTTTTTGCCGCATGGTCCGATGCAGAAGCAGTTTTGCGAGTGCAGGTTGGCGTTCTGAAAACTTTCCGAAGTCGGAGTTTCAGACCGAATCAAAGTTGGCTAAGTACCCGTTGGGGAACATTTTGGTTTTTCTTGCCTCAGTATTTAACCGGATGTCAGAAAAGTGAATAACTGTATTTCTTGTGGGAAGCAGATACCTCATAGAGATTACCATACTTTGTGTATACCTTGTTTAGGGCCTGAGCACGACGTTGTTGGTTGCCGCTCTTGTGCTAGATTTAACAAACGCACTATTAAGAGAAGGTTAGACTGTGCCAGGTTAGTGTTTGGGAAGCGTTGTAATTATAAAATGCCGTCGGATGCTCCGACGCCCGCTTCGTCCAAAAAGCGCAAGGACAAAACAGCAAAGCCTAGGGTTGATGAACCGGCAGTCCCGGACGTCGGTTCTTTAGAAGGCTCAGTGGAGCCTGAGGTTTTGCCAGGAGTTTCTTTGGAGTCTCAGGCAGAGACTTTACTGTTACAGGATGTGCCCTCTCAGGAGGTAGGCCAGGCTGAGGGGGCCTCTCAGGTAACTGTTCTTCCCTCTCTTCCCAAGGTAGTTAGAGCCTCTCCTTCTGTTTCCAAAACTTCTTTGAGAGGTAGGCCAAGTTTAGCTTCAATGGGGCTTCTCCTAGCACTTCAGGTTCTGTGCCTAAGAAACATATGCTTAAAATGGCAGAAGATTTAATTACTATGATTAGAGGCTCTATGCCCCCTCCTGATAAGAGGCCTAGGGTGGAACCTGAGTTTGAGAGTTTTGAACAGTGTTCAGAGGCTTCTGAGTCTTCTGGAAGACTTGCAGGAGTATCCTCCTTATTCTGATTCTGATGTGGATGATTCCACTCCTACAGCTTCTCCTCCTGAGGATTTCTCATTTTCAGAGACTCTGCATTCCATGAGGGAGCACTTTAAATGGGAAGGCCAAGATTACTCTGATTCCAGGAAAAGGCTTAGGGAATTCTTATTTTACCCCAGCATAGGCCCTTAGCTATACCTCCTGTGTTGAATGTGGTGGAAGATGTTTTGCAGAGGCTTCCCTGAACCCTGATTCTTTGCCTCCTGCCCCTGTTAAACCTGATAGGTACTATAGGGTGCCAGAAGCTCATAAGTATCTGTTTAAGAGTCCTAGGGCAGACCCGGAAACTATTTCTCAGGGGCCTAAAGGTGTTAAGGCCTCTGTTGTTAAAAATCCTGTTCCCACTGATAAAGAGGCAAGGGCTTTGAATAGGTGGGGAAAGAAAGTGTATACTTCTTCCACTTTAGCCATGAGAGCGTTGAATTGTCAGTTTCACATGCTAAAATATCAAAATTATCTCCTTTCACAATTGAAATCTAAGGTGGATGCTTTGGCGGAAGGTATAGAGTGTAAAGAGTTGCTGGATTTAGTTCATGTGTCTGAACAAGTGGGTAAGCATTCTTTGCAATGTGGTTTTGATGCTGTGCAGGCCTCCTCGAGGGTGGCTGCCACTAGTTCTGTTCTTCGCAGGCATGCCTGGTTGAGGGATCAGAATTTAGCAGAGCATGTTAAGACTAGGATTTTGGATGCTCACTTACAGTCTGATGTGTTATTTGGTTCGCCTGTGGAAGCAGTTTTAAAGAAAATGGAGGACAAAGCTAAGTCTATGCAAACTGTTAAAGATTTTTTGCAGGTGCAGCCACCGAAGTTTAGTAGAAATTGGCCTACTAAGGGATGGACATATCCTGCTTATGATTCTCAGTCTAGGGGTAGGTCTAGACGTGGTAGGGGCAGAGCTCAAGGTTCTTTTAGGCCTAGAACAGGGGGTTCACCTGCTCAGACCTCTGGTGAGGGCAGGGGTCAGTCCTTTCGTAAACAGACCCAATGACCTGCCTTTTCAGCTGCCAGTAGATTCTCGTCTGGCAGCTCCTTTGGGAGGAAGACTGTCTCTTTTCAAAGGAAATTGGGATTTAATCACTCAAGACAGATGGGTGTTGGATATCATTCACCACGGTTACAGGTTTTATTTCCATACATTGCCCCCTTTCAAAGGCATGCCAGACGTTCCACCTCCACAAAGGAAAGAGGCTCACAAGCAAATTTCTCTGTTACTCCAAATAGGGGCCATTCAGCCAGTCCCTGTACCAGAAAGGGGCCTAGGATTTTATTCTCGCCTGTTCCTAGTACCAAAGAAGGGGAACACGTGGAGACCAATTTTGGATTTATCTATCCTCAACACTTATCTGGACATTCCCAAGTTCAAGATGTTGACGTTACAACAGCTTTTACCTCTGCTGGGCAAAGATCATTGGATGGTAACTTTAGATCTCAAGGAAGCTTACCTTCATGTGCCTATAAGACTAAGTTGCAGGAAGTATCTGCGTTTCGAGCTGGAAATTCTCATTATCAGTTCTCTGCATTGCCCTTTGGCTTATCTACTGCCCAGAGTATTCACAAAGGTTCTGGCTCCAGTGATAGCTTACTTCAGGCTAAAAGGAATTCAAATCTATCCTTACTTGGACGACTGCCTGATTCTGGCTCAAGAAAAGGAAGACCTTCTACAGCATCTGGAATATGTCATAGCAGTGCTAAGATGCCTAGGGTATTCTGTGAACGAAATAAAGTCCAGTCTAGTACCCTCTCAAGACATGTGCTTTCTGGGTGTGAGACTGAATACAGCAGCCCAGATGGCCTTTTTAACCCCGGACAAACAAAAGAATCTTTCCAGTTACTTCCATCAACTATCTCTTCAGTCCGGGCTGACTGCAAGGACAGTCCTTCAAGCCTTAGGGTTCATGGCATCTTGTATTCTGGTGCTTCCCAATGCCAAACTGCATATGAGGAAGCTGCAATGGTATCTCAAAAATGTGTGGACACAGCACTGCCAGGATTTGGACACTGTCATTCAAATAATACCTTGCATTCAAAAAGAATTTTGGTGGTGGGCTCAGGAATGTCACCTAAACAAGGGACTCTCTGTGACCCGGCCAGAGGCGAGTCAGATTTTAACGACAGATGCCTCGGACATTGCTTGGGGAGCTCATCTAAATGGAAAGTGGATACAAGACAAGTGGCCTGCCAGACTACAGCATCTACATATCAACATGAAGGAGATGTTAGCAGTCCAGTTTGCATTAATGGCTTTCAAGGAGTTACTTCTTCCTGGGCAGGTGTTGATTCTAACAGACAACACAACTGTCATGTGGAACATCAACAAACAAGGGGGAACACATTCTTATCCTCTATGCAGGCAAGCAATGATTTTATGGGAGACTGCGCTCAGCTTGCAACTAACTCTTCAGGCAAGGTTTCTGCCGGGAGCACAGAACTCCTTAGCAGATGTGTTAAGCAGGCAAATCATGGATCCCCACGAGTGGAAACTGGATCTTCATGTATTTCAGAAATTGACAGTGTCATGGGGAACTCCAGACATAGATCTGTTCGCTTCTCCACTAAACCACCAGCTGTCAAAGTTTTGCACAAAGGGGTTTCATCATACAGCTTGGAAAGTGGATGCTCTTTCTTTCAGTTGGACAAATCTTCATGTGTATGCCTTTCCACCTCTGCCTCTTCTCCCAAAGGTGCTCCTAAAGGTCAGACAAGACAAGCCAAGGATGATTTTAATAGCTCCAGATTGGCCTCGGCAACACTGGTACCCACTACTAAGGAGTCTGGTAAGGAAGCCTCCATGGCCTTTACCTTTGATTCCACACCTGTTATCTCAGAAGGACGGTCACCTACTCAATGTCAAGCTTCACTCTCTTCATCTAACAGCCTGGCATATTCTGTTTTGAAACACAGCAGGTCTCAACTTCCTCAACAGGTTTTAAATGTGATTATGGAAGCCAGAAGACCTAGTACAAGGAAAGTGTACGCAGAAAAATGGAAGAGATTTTTATTTTGGAGTGCAGCAAAGAATTTGGAGATTTCTGAGCCTAATTTGAGTGTGGCTCTTCAATATCTTACTGAGTTATTGGACAAAGGTTTGTCCTTCTCTTCCATTAAGATTCATGCTGCAGCAATTTCAGCTCACTATGATTGTGACCCTCCATTGTTTTCGCATCCTTTGTTCAAGCAGTTTCCTAGAGGGGCAAAGAATATAAGACCCCCACGTAGAGCTCCTACTCCTGCTTGGGATCTCAATTTTGAGTTGGAAAAACTTACTCTACAACCTTTTGAGCCTGCGGCTTCTGCTGAATTGAAATACTTGTCATGGAAGACTGCTTTTTTGTTGGCTATTACTTCTGCAAGAAGGGTTTCTGAGTTGCAGGCCCTTATGGCAGTAGAGCCCTTTTTGATTTTCCATAAGGATAGGGTATCATTACGTACTAATCCTTCCTTTATGCCTAAGGTGGTTTCTAGTGTGGCTTTAAACCAAACTATTCATTTGCCTACCTTCTATGCAGATCCCCAAAATAAGGGAGAAAAGATTTTGCACACTTTGGATGTACATAGGCAGTTACGTTATTATTTAAGCAGGACTAAGGATTTCAGGCAGTCTCAGCAGTTGTTTGTTTCTTTTGCTTTGGGTTCTCAGGGCAAGCCTGTGTCTAAGCAAACTATTTCTAAGTGGATTGGGTTTTGCATTTCATTTTGTTATTCCCATCATGGCAAGGAGATTCCAGCTGGGATTAGGCCTCATTCCACTAGGGCTACTGCCACTTCTACAGCATTTCTAAGGGGTGGCAACTAAGGATATTTTGGAGGCAGCTACTTGGAGTTCAGTACATACTTTCTCTAAGCATTACCACCTTCCTCTCTACTCTAAATCTAGGGCTGGTTTTGCCACAGCTATTTTGCAAGGCATGTTGACAGCTCCTGCTTCCTTATGATTTGCCAGCCTCCCTTACCTCTGCTTTGGGATTCTACCCAATGGTTAGGACTGCAGCAATGTGGAATGAAGAACATAGTACAGTTTTGTACCTTCCATAAATGTAGATGTTCGAGGATCCACATTGCTGCAGTCCAATTTACCCTCCCTCCTTCCCCTCTGTGTTTAGGGGTGGTGGTGTGGGTTAGGCTATATTCTTGTAAATTTGTATATATTGTATATATGTTTGGTGCAGGGCTTTTTGGTGTTTTTGGTTTAGGCCTTGTCTTTTTAGGGTCTTCTGACATCTGGGGCAAGAAAAGACTGAGGATATGACGTCTGTCATGCGCATTAGTACCCTGACGTCCTGACATCAGTCTAATGCGCCTTGACCGACGTCAGCCATATACTTTGGTATTCGGGCCGACTGGACAGCGGACTACCCAATGGTTAGGACTGCAGCAATGTGGATCCTCGAACATCTACATTTATGGTAGGTACAAAACTGTACTTTTTGTTTTGTTCTGCGGTAAAAAAAGAGGAGTTTAATGTACCAGCTGTTGGTGTAATTTGTATTGTTGAGCAGACAACTAGAGCTAAATAACATGATTCAGAAACATTTTAGAAACTGTAATTGTAATTCTTAAACTACAGTGAGTAGGCATTTGGCTAAGCATCATTGACCTATTTTTTTCCAAATTCAAAGTAATGATAAATGTTTGTAATGAAAATCCAGAGAGTGCTTTTATGATTCTTTATTAAGCAAGTAGACAAGAATGTATGATAGCAAAATTATCACAATTTTTTACTGCAGGGATAACTTCAAAGATACCACAAAGATGACTGATAAAGTGATGCAGTCTAGTTAATTACGGGCATGTCTTTTACTGTTGATAGATCAAATTATTGGTCTGGTTTTATATACTATTAAATACCGGTTGTATTGCTGCCTTAGCTGTTCAGGTTTGTGTTATTCTGTTTTATGTTTTCATTCATATACATGATGTTCATCGTGTTACCCTGCTGCAGTCATCACACTTGGGTTATCCTGCCGTCAGGCGGTCCCGCAGTCGGCCTGAATTCCAAAGTCTTGGTCCGGCGTTGGTTGCTGTCGCTTCTTCCCTGACGTCAGTGCACCAGGGGTATATAAGAGGCATCCAATGCCATTTTCTCCAGTCTTTCTTGCTGCGCAGAGCTCGAAGCAGAAGCAGTGCCGGTCGGCCGACACCTGAAATTTTCGATTCGAATTTCAGTCCAAAGTCTTCAATAAATCTAAGTACCCCATTGGGGAACCTTTTCTTGTCTCAGTCTGATGTCAGAAAAAGTTAACAATTGCATTTCTTGTAGGAAGCAAATACCTCATAAGGACTTTCATTCTTATTGTATACCTTGCCTAGGCCCAGACCACGACGTCACTGGTTGTTGGTTTTGTGCTAGGTTCAATAAGTGAACTATAAAGCGACGCTTTGATTTCACACGACACTACTTCGGTAGGAAATTTAATTACACTATGCAGTCAGAGCAACCAACTACCGGCGTGCATAAAAAATGCAAAGATAAAGACAGGCAGCCTAGATCCAAGCCAGACTCCGAGGCCTCGGCTGGGCTGGTCGCCAGTTCTCCGGTTTTCAGTGAGGCGCCTACACAGCCCCTGGCGACCACAGAATTGCAACCCCAGACCACTTCGGATTCTCAAGCAGAGAGTTCTAGGCTGACGCAGCCATTTTCTTTAGGCCCTACCAACAACATTGCAGAAGGAGAAGCCAGTGCTGTGGAAACACCTTCGGTTACAGAAGGTGTCTTCAGACTGACTACTCTCACCATAAAATCTTATGCTAAGCTTAATACTCCTCTAAAACCAAAAAAGACTGCACATCAGTCTCCAGTTCAAGGCCCCATGCCTAAGAAACAGATGCTTAAAATGGCTGAAGTTTTGATTTTTTTAATCAGGGGTTCCCAACCCCCCCCCCCAGACAAAAGGCCTAGACAAGAGGAGGATTATGCCTCCTCTGATCAAGTGTCTATTTCCTCAGGCTCCTCTGAGGAACAGGATTACTCCTTTCCCCCTTATGAAGATTCTGATGCTGAAGATTCCATTCCCTCAGCTTCTCCCCCTGAAGACTATTCCTTTGGGAAACCTTACATACCATGAGGGAACATTTCCACTGGGAAGGTCAGGACTACTCTGACTCAAAGAAAAGGCTCAGAGAGTTTCTTTTACTCCCCCAGCACAGACCTCTTGCTATCCCTCCAGTTTTAGACATTGTGGATGATGTTTACTTAGAATCTAGTCTAAATCCAGATTAACTGCCTCTTGCTCAAGCCAACCCAGACAGATATTATAGAGTGCCTGACTCACACAAATTCCTTTACAAAAGCCCAGTTGCTGACCCAGAGACAATCTCCCAGGGTCCCAAAGGGGCTAAGGCTTCTATGGCTAAAAATCCTGTACCCTCTGAAAGGGACTCCAGAGCACTAGATAGGTGGGGGAAGAAGGTTTACACCTCAGCTACTCTAGCTATGAGAGCATTACATTGTCAATTTCACATGCTTAAATACCAGAAATTCCTAATGTCTCAAATAAAACAAAAGATGAGCACGCACCCTCAACAGTCTGAATTCAAGGAAATGCAGGATCTGTTGCATGCAGCTGAACAGGTGGGCAAACATACTTTACAATGTGGATTTGATTCCTTGGAAGCTTCCTGTAGAGCAGCTGTTACTGGGTCTGTTATACGTAGGCATGCTTGGTTAAAGGAACAAACTCTGCCTGATCATGTTAAAGCAAAGTTACTAGATGCACCCTTACAGCAGGATGTCTTATTTGGAGTTAAAGCAGAAGAGGTTTTAAAGAAAATGGAGGATAAGGCAAAATCTATGCAGACAGTCAAAGATTTCTTACAGGTACTACCCCCACGCTTCAGCAGAAATTGGCCAACAAAAAATTGGTCCTTTCCAGCTTCTGACAGACCACAGAGGGGTAAATACAGACGCTCAAGGGGCAGAGGTCAAGCACAAATCCCTTACAAACCTCGCCAATGGGGCACTGCAACACAGAAGGGAGGAGAAGACAGGTCCCAAAATACTAGAAGACAAACACAGTGACTTAAACCTCAAACTGCCAAGCAAAGCTCTCTTGGCAGCTCCCTTGGGAGGAAAATTAGCACTTTTTGCAGACAACTGGCACATCATCACAAAGGACAAATGGGTCCTAGACATTATCTCACAAGGATACAGATTCCATTTCCACACCTTGCCAAGGATAAAAGGAATGCCAAACCTGCCACAAAATCAATGGGCAGAGGCACAAAAACAAGTTACAGCTCTCATGGACATGAGAGCCATTCAACTGGTACCTACACAGGAGCAAGGCCAAGGATTTTACTCAAGGCTCTTTCTAGTCCCCAGAAAGGACAATGCTTGGAGACCCATTCTGGACCTTTCGATTCTAAACACCTTCTTGCAAGTACCCAAATTCAAGATGCTAACACTACAGCAGCTTCTTCCCATGTTGGGCAAGAAAGCTTGGCTTGTAACGTTGGACCTCAAGGAGGCATACCTGCATGTCCCTATCAGACAAAATTGCAGAAGATACCTCCATTTCATTGCAGGCTCAACCCATTACCAATTCTCTGCACTGTCCTTTGGCTTATCTGCTGCGCCCAGGGTCTTCACAAAATACCTGGCACCAGTAATTGCATACTACAGACAAAGAGGAATTCAAATATACCCATACCTGGACGACTGCCTCATCCAAGCAGAAAGCAAAGACATTCTCTTACAACATCTGGCTTTTGTAAAACACCTTCTAAGTTGCCTAGGGTACACAGTAAACGAAACGAAATCAAAACTAGTGCCCTCACAGAATATGACATTCCTGGGTGCCAACTTGAATACAATGGCCCAGATGGCTTATCTGATGCCAGACAAACAACTACAACTAACTCAATACTTCAAAATAATGGCAACAAAGACCCGACTCCCTGCATGAAAAATTCTGCAGGCCTTGGGCTTCATGGCATTTTGCATACTATTAATACCATTTGCAAAGCTGCGTATGAGGAAATTACAATGGTACCTGAAAAGCGTATGGACTCAACACAGCCACAGCTTGGAAACAATGATACCTCTCATTCCCTGCCTTCAACAGGAGGTTCTGTGGTGGTTACAGGCATGTCACCTCAACAAGGGTCAGCCTTTCACCTTACCCCCAGCCAGGCAAACTATGACAACAGATGCATCGGACTATGCCTGGGGGGCACACATGGCAGGACAGTGCGTTCAAGGCATATGGACTGCAGATCAAGGAAATCTGCACATCAATCAAAAAGAAATGCTAGCTGTACAGAATGCTCTGACAGCCTTCAAGGACCTCTTACATCCAGGACAGCTTATAATAAGGACAGACAACACCACAGTAATGTGATACATAAACAAGCAAGGGGGTACACACTCCTACCCTGTATGCAGGCAAGCAATGACCTTGTGGAACACAGCACTGGCTTACCAAGTTCAATTACTAGCTCAATTCCTGCCAGGAAAAAAGAACACATTGGCAGACGACCTAAGCAGGAACATCATGGATTCCCACGAGTGGAAACTGGATCCACAAGTGTTTGCAATGATAACTCAAAAATGGGGGCGCCCAGACATAGACCTGTTTGCCAACCCCCAAAACTATCAGCTATCAAAATTTTGCACCAGGACTTTTCACCACCAAGCTTGGAAAATGGACGCACTCTCATTCAGTTGGAAAATGCTGACAGTATATGCCTTTCCTCCATTGCCCCTTCTCACAAAGGTGCTGCTGAAAGTCAGGATGGAGAGACCCCGAATGATACTCATTGCCCCAGACTGGCCACGCCAGCACTGGTGCCCACTACTAAGGAACATGGCCCATGGCCCACCATGGATTTTACCACAAATTCCTCATCTGCTCACACAGCAAGACAGTCAGATTCTATACAGCCAGCTCAAACCCTTAAATTTGGCTGCATGCCAAATCACCTAAGCAACCAGCCAGTTCCTCTTTCACAAGCTGTTATGGATGTCATTCTGGAGGCCAGGAGTCCCAGCACCAGGAAAGCCTACTCAGACAAATGGAAAAGATTTTGCGCCTGGAACCAAGCTAAAGGCCAAAATACCCTTGAGCCGGACATACCTCAGATTCTGCAATATTTAACTGAGATGTTACACAAAGGACTTTCTTTTTCATCTATTAAAATCCATGCCTCAGCTATTTCAGCTCACTACAAAATGGATCCTCCCTTGTTTTCACATCCACTTTTAAGGCAGTACCTCAGAGGGGCCAAAAACATTAGGCCTCCCAGGACAGCACCAACACCAACTTGGGACCTCAACTTTGTTCTGGAAAAACTTACGCTGCCACCTTTTGAGCCAGCTTTCTCAGCTGATTTAAAGTTTATATCATGGAAGACTGCCCTGCTGCTAGCAATTACTTCAGCCAGAAGAGTCTCAGAGCTACAGGCACTAATGGCAGGTAGAGCCTTTCCTCATTTTTCATCAAGACAGAGTTTCTCTACGAACTAACCCCTCCTTTATGCCAAAGGTGGTATCCAGTGTGGCTCTAAATCAAACCATCCATTTACCTACCTTCTTCCCAAATCCACAGAACAAAGGAGAAAGACTCCTGCACTCCTTGGATATTCACAGGCAACTACGTTACTACTTGGATAAAACTAAGGTTTTCAGAAATTCTGACCAGCTTTTTGTATCCTATGCTACAGCATCACAAGGAAAGGCTATCTCAAAACAGACCATTTCCAAATGGATAGGACACTGCATACATTTTTGCTACACCCAACATGGAAAACCAGTTCCTGCTAGCATAAGGCCCCATTCCACCAGGGCAGCAGCTACATCTACAGCCTTCCTCAGGGGGGTGCCAACCAAGGATATTCTGGAATCTGCAACTTGGAGTTCAGTACACACCTTCACCAAACACTATCACTTACCACTTTACTCTAAGTCTAGAGCTGGCTTCGCCACTGCAGTTTTGCAAGGCCTTCTAGCCTCCTCTAACCCTGTTTGACTCCACCTCCCATCCTTAGCTTTGGGATTCAACCCAAGTGTGATGACTGCAGCAGGGTAACACAATGAACATAGTACAGTTTTGTACCTACCATAAATGTAGATGTTCGAGTGTATACCCTGCTGCAGTCCAGGTTACCCTCCCTCCATCCCCTCTGACCTAACCGAAATCTTTCAATACCTTAAAATCTGATACAACCTTTGTGGTGTATTTGCTTATAGCTGGAGGGATGTTTTGTTTGTGCTAAACTTTTATTATTGGTACTATCTACTGACCACCTTTTGGGGGGGCACCTAACATCTGGGGCAAGAAAAACTGAAGAAAATGGCGTCAGATGCCTCTTATATACCACTGGCGCACTGACGTCAGGGAAGAAGCGACAGCAACCGACACCGGACCAAGACTTTGGAATTCAGGCCGACTGCAGGACCGCCTGACGGCAGGATAACCCTAGTGTGATGACTGCAGCAGGGTATACACTCGAACATCTACATTTATGGTAGGTACAAAACTGTACTTTTTCTTTATTCTGGTTAGCCAGGTTTTCATTAGAGTTGCTTCTGTTTTGGAATTTGGAAAGCAGTTAAATGAAGAGGGTCCTTTGCAACTTTTAAAGGAGATAACTTCAGGTCAGACTGCGCCAGCAGTTGGTCCAATTACCATTTTATTGCCAATAATTTTAGCAGTATGTGTGCCTACTTCCATGTTAAAGCTCACACAATCAGAATTATGATGTGGTTATTATAATTTGTGATAAAAAGAGTATGCAGTGAGATAAAATCCTTACTGTGGTATTAATAGTGCTGCTGTGAGAAAGATTTTACTTTGTGACAGTGATTTAACATTGCGCAAAGCCATAGAGATTTGTCAGACAAGTATGCTTTGAGTGACAAAAGCATGGGTTCAGTTGGCTCCAGAGCACATGCAGACAGTATGCAGCACATGACAAACAAGAACAAGCCTAAGCGCATGGCAGCTACAGGATTTCCAAAGAAGCCACAAGGTTTTCTAGAAAGTTCCAGGAAAAGAGCAAACTCCAATGCCAGCTCAGTGCAACACAAACATGAATCAGCAAAACCCAGCTTTATTGTTAACTGTCGCAGTTGTAGTGCAAATCATGAGTCTACAAGAGAAAAGTGCTTACCGTTTGGCCAGCAGTGTCACAAGTGTAAAAAGTGGAACCATTTCCAAAAGTTTTGTAAATCAAGTAAGCGTTAAGTTGTAAAGAAAGGTCGCACAAAAAAGTGAGTTGATCAAGTAGAGGTGAAACAGTCAGTTTTCTATGTAGATGGTGTATCAGTGCTTGGTGAAAGAGCTGATGCAGTAAACTTATTAACAAGAAGTGAAGTGTTTTGTACAGTTCAGATTAATGGAAAATCCACAGAGCTCAAAGTAGACACTGGGTCAAAGTGTAATGTTATGTCAGCGGACACATTTGCAAAAGTGAGAAGTAACAAACAACTCGATGTAGGCAGTAGTGCAAGATTTGTTGCTTATGGAGGTGAAGAAATTCAAACCGAAGGTTCAGTGATACTTTCATGTTACTTGGCTGAGAACTGTTACAGCTTATTATACATAGTCCAAAGGCCAGTGCAATCTTTATTGGGTCTCAAAGATAGTTTAAGAATGAATCTGCTTTATTTTGTTAAAGAAGTATATCATGTGAGTGCAGTTCCGAGTTCCAGTTTCTCAAAAGCCATTTTCTGAGTGTGCTGATGCAATGGCAAATTGAGCAAGCTTCCAGCTGTATATTCCATGAAGTTAGACCCAGAGATCACTCCAGTAGTCAGACCAACAAGAATAGTTCCGATAGCTATGCAAGATAAAGTAAAGGCTCAGTTGGATAAAATGGTGCAGCAAGGTGTGATTTGTCCAGTCACAGAACCAACTGAATGGGTATTGTCCATGGTAGCTGCTCACAAGAAAGGCTCAGATGAAATCAGAATATGCATTGACCCAAGAGATCTGAACAAAGCATTAAAAAGTCCGTATCATTAAATGTGAACAGTTGAAGAAGTTGCAGCTCTAATACCGAATGCCACTGTATTTTCTGTTTTGGATGCAAAGAGTTAATTTTGCCAAGTGATGTTTGATCTCAAATCCTCATTTCTAACTGCTTTTGGTACTCCATTTGGCAGAACTAATTTTTTGGGTTATTCTTGTGCCATAATAGTAGATGATCTGTTGGTTGGAGGCAATGGTGAAGCAGAGCATGACAGAAACCCTCAAGAAAGTACTAGACAGAGAATGTGAAGTAAACTTAAAGCTCAGTCTTCTGAAGTGCAAATTCAGACTTCCAGAAGTTACATACATAGGACATTTGTTTACAAGTACAGGCTTGAGACCTGACCTGACCAAGCAAGCAGCTATTCTAGAGATGTCAGCACCAGACAATGTACAAAGTTTACAGCATTTTTTGGGCATGGTCAACTATTTAGGTAAATTTATACCAGACTTCACTGAGTTAACAGCATCCTTAAGAGAGCTAACATGCAAAAATGTTGCATGGTCATAGTTGGAACATCAGAAGGCATTTAAAGACCTTAAGCAGAAAATTGCCACCCCACCTACTTTAAGATACTCTGATGTGAAGAAACCAGTTATTCTTTCCTGTGCTGCTTCAAAATTTGGCCTAGGCACAGTCATACTTCAAGGAGACCAGTAACTTATGCATCTAGAACACTAACCCAAACTAAGATGCAGTATGCTCAAATTGAGAAAGAGCTTTTGGCTATAGTATTTGCATGCTCCAGGTTTCATTATTATATTTATGGTCAAACTATTCAGATTGAAACTGATCATCAACCTCTAGTTATTATTCTAAAGAAGCCTATGCATTCTGCTTCAGTTAGATTACAGATAATTATGCTCAGATTTCAAAAGTACAATTTTAAATTTGTCTGCACTAAAGACAAGTTGCTTTATCTGGCTGATAGCTTATCCAGATCTCCTAGAAATACAACAGAACAGCTTGATGCTGAGACTTTTGACTTTGATGTGTGTCAGTGCATAATTTTTCCACTACTAGACTCGATGAGGTAAGAGATCACACTTAGACTCATCCAATTTCACAGAAACTCAGTCATTATGTTAATGTTGGATGGCCATCAAAGCAGTCTAGTGTATCACATGAAGTGCAAGCATATTTTCCTTACAGAGATGAATTGTTGGTGGAAGAAGGCATTATTTTTAAAGGTCCTAAAGTTGTTGTTCCTGCTTCCTTACAACAAGACTATATTCAAATTTTATATCATGGTCACCCATGATCCACATCTAGTAAAAGAAGAGCCAGAGAATTGGTATTTTGGCCTACATTATCAAAAGACATTGAATAGAGTTCTTTCTTCTTGTTCAGTATGCAATAATACTAGACCCCATTTGCAAAGAGAACCACTTCAGCTACATCCAATTCCTGAACTATCTTGGTCTATTGTACCAACTGATATCCTTGAGTGGAACAACCAACACTACTTAGTTTTGGTAGATTCTTATTTAAATTGGTTTGAGATTGATGTACTACCAAATTTATCCTCAACTACTGTTATTACTAAGTTGAAACATCATTTCTCAGTTCATGGTAGACCACACAATCTTTTTTCTGACAATAGTACTCAACGCACTAGCCAGTTGTTTCAGAAATTTGCAAAGGAATGGGAGTTTGTGCATATCACTAGTAGTCCTGAATATCCTCAGTCCAATGGTCTAGCTGAATGAGCAGTACAGAGTGCAAAGCTGTTACTTGAAAGGTCATAGTGTAACAATACCAATGTATTCTTGAATTTACTTACCCAGTGATGATATTCTTGGCTCACCTGCTCAAAGATTACTTTCCAGGCAAACTAGAACTACGCTACCTATTTGTTGCAGCCTAAATCAAAGAACAATAAAAACCATCATGACTCAATTGTTTAAGAAATGTAATAACAAGAAATATAGTTCTGAAAGATCGAGCAGATTACTTCATCTGTTGAGGGAAGGAGAGACTGTACGAATCCAGACAACTAAAGGTTTTGATTGATTAGGACAGATTATAGGCATCTGTGCAGAGCCGAGATCTTACTTGGTAAATTCCGAAGGAGTGGAGTATAGAAAGTATCACAAACATCTTCTTCCTGTACCAGAAGCATCATCATCATTGCAGTCACAACATTGTATCTGTGATGGAAACTCTAAATCAAAGAATGAGTCAGATGCTATTTTCAGACCAGAATGTGTTCAAAGGTCTTATTCTGTTCCAGAAAGTGATTTGAACATTCCACAGGTCAACCATTTTGCAGAAACTGTCCCAGTTGCTAAATCTAATACACAGTTTTATGTCACACGATATGGACGAGTGTCTAAACCAAGTGTGAAATACATAGCAACGTGGACTTGATTGTACATGCCTATATGTCTAACATTGTGTAATGCATGTCTATAGATTATCTGTGATTTCTGCATGCCAAAGAGTCTCATAACAATTGTATGGTCTATTTCTCAAAGAGGGAGGATGTAGATTAGAGTGTAAAGTATGTATGCTCATATCTTTAAAAAGCATGCGAGGCTGTACGTGCACGTATATAACCCACGCACGTGCACAACCTTAGTGCCATTTTGAAAGAGCAGCTAGGGAGTCAGCATGCATGATCATAGTCCTTAACTGTATATAAGTTACTTAAGTTACAGTCAGTAGTCAACAATAGTAATGTGTTTGTATATAATAAAGCTGCTTGAACAGAACCCACAAAGATTCATTTATTCGTGTTCTAACACAAAAGCGACAGGTTGGGTTGAGCTTGGGGAAGGCTGAGGCTCGTCTGGTAGACTTAATGAATAAGGAGAAGTGCTGGTAGTGACTAATGGTCAAGTGTGCAGAGGAAAAAATGTAAGTATAGTTGTGTGGTACCATGTCATGAACTGATGCATACTATATCACACAACTTTTGTAATGAATCTTGAGATGTATTGTTCTAAAACAAGAATGGTATGAAGCACAAGTCTTCAGAACAGACACATGAAACATGCAGAAGTGTTTTAGGTATAAGATGTTATGTTTTTGTTTGGCTTGTGGTGCACAGTTCTACTTTTGCCTTACAGCACTAATAGTACATGTAGAAGAATTTTAATTTTAGTAGAAAATGGTTATTTAAAAATGGTCATTTAAAAATTCATGAATGTATCAGTTATGCTTTGTTAATAGTGCAGAAGATGAGGATGTTACTTCTGTACTCTCCAGGCTCTTAACTATTCCTTAAAAAACTAAAACACTTCAACAGATTACTGTGACTGCTGCAACAGTTGGTTCATCTAGAAGTCCATCCCACCATAATGAAAATATTTTTGTATACCTGCATGCTTTGTTTTATTTATTTATTTTAGTTTGTTTACTTGCAAAATGCAGGTTCCTCTTCAAGTTGCTGTGATGCAATTTTACACGCACATATGGGCCATTGAAAAGTACGAAGTCGAAGTCTTGCAGTGCATTTGTAAGCATGAGTAAGGTTCTCAACACAGAAGGGGTGGTCTGTAGCACCTTGCAGCATTATTGCCTTATTTAGTACAAATGAGCAGCAAAGTGACAGTATTCTTCTAGCAGTAAGCTGTAAAATTCTGTTGAGGGGAAGTTATGATTCAGCCACTTTATTAAGTGACAACTGCAGCAAGAGTTTGTTTCTTTTCAGCTTTTCCCGGTTAGGGGTCACCACAACTGCAACAGGAGTATTTACTACTAATTTCACAGTTTACTTATCGACATGTGTTGAATCCACTGTGGTGCAGCGGAAGCGTTGTTGCCTCACAGCAAGAGGTTCTCCCGTTCAATTCTCGGCTGGAGTGTGGGGAGTGCCCTCTGTGTGGAGTCTGCATGTCCTCCCCGCAGTTGGGTGGGCGTTCGAAAGACATGCGTAAATGGGTGTGCCTTCGTTGAAGGTTGGACGTCGAGCTGGAACCCCGGCATTCGTGAAAAATCTACTGCCAATCATTAGCGGACCGGAGTTCCGCTGTGGCGACTCCTAACCGGGAAAAGCCGAAAGACAACAACTTATCGACACGTGTTATTCTGAGGTAATAATGTAGTGTTGTGTGCATTTTATGTGGATGCATATGCTTTATCTTTTAGTCTCACACCATCTTTCCCACGCAAGAACTACTGGTGGTCTATTTATGATGGAGTGCTATGACAAAGGAGACGTTCATTGTCATGCCTTCTCTATCTTTATTTCTTTGTGTCATACAGTACTGAAATGAGCCACAAGGAGCAGTGTCTGTTTACCAGCAATAAGTAACCTATTACATAATGCTGGAAAACAAAAATGATGATGCAGTTATGAAGTGCAGGGATCTGGTTTGAGAGTGTTTGAGTGCTGCTGGATGCTGGTGTATGGGTTAAAGACTGTATAGTTTACAGAAGAGAGATATTAGAATGTATTCTCAACATTTCCTTTATCTTTACTTTTGCATTATGATCTAAACTTTTGACTAATACGTTATTGTGTTTTTTGTTACATATAATTATTCACAGAGCAACACACACACAATGCAGTCTGACAGCAGAACCTTCAAGTAGTTACCTTCCTTTCTGCCAGCATGTTGATCTCTCCAGCTTGTCTTATACTTGTGTCCTTTGTTTGCGTGTTACTTTGTGGCGCAAAGTTGTGGTCCTGCTCTATATCTGCCTCCCATTTACTCATGCACCTTGCCTACCACTGACTTACATCAACTAATTTGGCTCAATCTTCCAGGAAGAAGAGCACACAATGCTTCTGCCCACAAGTTTAAGTCTTGACCTACGTTTTCTGTGTTCCAACATGCAACTTTGACAGATGCAGAATGTGGTATTGCTTATATTTACTATATGTTGTAATGAGTTGCAGTCATAACTTCTTAATGTGATGATCTTTTACACCTTGATGACAAAGGTTATGTTATGCTCAGCAGGTCTACCTTTACACCCCTACTCCTGCCCACCTGTTTCATGTATAGGAAGCAAAGTGGTCACATGCAAAATTATGAATTTTGACAATGTTTTGCAGTACCCTTTTAAACACATGAACTTGGGAATTGCAGACGTACATCCTTCATGTAAATGACTGCAAATAAAATTCCACAATATTAGTTTCTTCCAAGCATGCAAACTGTGGCACAAGGAGCTGCATAATGAGACATGGCAGTTTTTTTTCAGCTGGCCTTGTAGGCAAGATTCTTCCTTGGTGTTAAAGATTGTCTTTAAAACAAAGATGAAAAAAGCCGTACTGTTTTCATTCTGTTATGTTCAGTGCTTTACTAAATCCTCATCATTGCCATCAACCCCCTTTTCCCCATTTTCTACATGGGGTCAGAGTTTTGTCAGCTGTTGCCATCTCTCTCTATTCAGTGCCACTCTCCTACCTTTTTCAACACTCATGCCTGTTTGTCACAAGTCTTCTCACATAGTCCATCCACTTCTTTGCTGGACGCCCTTGTTTCCTTTTGCCTTCTTCATGTCTGTCCCAAATTATCTTCACCAGATTGTCCTCTGTTTTTCTGCACTTGTGCCTGAACCACTGTAATCTGTTCTCTTTGACTTTTTCTGCACTTGGAGCTACTTTGACTTCTACTCTTATATCCTCATTTCTTCATCTGTCCCACAGTGTACATCCTACCACCTGTCTCAGACACTTCATCTCCATCACCTGTAGCTTCCTCAACTGCTCTGCTTTTACTGCCCAAGTTTCTGTACCATACAGTATTACTGGTCGCAACAGTGGTGTGACCACTAAATATTCAGTACACAATGATGATGCAATTTCATCAGATATCAGATATTAAGCTGTAAAGCAGTACATTTGGAATTCCAGTTGGTGAAGTGCAAGTTCAGCTCTTAAATACTTTATACCATGTATGGGTCCCTTCAAGTTATCTATGGTATGATCACAGTTATTCTCATCAGAGTTAGTATATGATTATCGACCATGGGATGTGTAAGGCCAGTCTCTAACCAAGTGTCATAGGTTATGGGCACAAAAAAGGCTTAAAATGGCCCACAAGGGCAGCTAGCCTAGTACTTGCCTATGAACCTATAAGTGCAAAGTGTGACTCCTGAATGTATGAACATTTTCTACACATGAAACTTGAAGTATTGCAGCCATCAGCAAACTCACACTTTGTTTTACATAGTATACAAAACAATAAATGGTGTCAGACACATTAATCTGAGCTCATTCAGTTTTTGGGATTGACATAGTTTAGCCATTAAGAGAGTTTTAATGTAACATGTGTACCCTTTTTCTCATTGATTCATAACAGATACTGTTACCACACATATCAGTGTAGCAGATTACATGAAGAACTTTTGTTTGCTAGCAGCATCATATTGTAGTTGGTTGAAGTATTGTGCGAGTTACACAACACTGTTATTGTTAACCTTTTATCAGTTGAGTCTTATTGTTTGTTTGCATTCTTAACCAGATGCATGCTGTAGTTTAAAATACAAAGTCACCAAACTAATACAAAAACACACAAGGCTGAAGTCCAAGCACCTCTGGAACAATGTTCAAAACAGTTGGCCTGGCATCAGTGATCGCACTTCTATCTCGGCCATATTGAAACTAAAAGCACTTGAAAGAAAAAAGGTTTTAAAACAACAAAAATAAGGTTGTCTGACAACTGGCAACAACGTAGAATTTTACATATTAATTTATAGACTCCCACACATATTTAAATATAGATACATACTCTTTTTGAATATTAGTTGTATTAAATTGTTTTTAATGTAGTGTTGACAGTTTTAGGTTTATATGAGGCAACAGTTTTATGTTTAGTTGTATATTATGATGACTGACACTGTTTTTAACCAATAAAAGTAAGAGTTATGGTATTTAAAGTGAATGCATATTAGAATAGTTTGTCTGATGAAGCTTGAAACTTGTTCAAATGAAAGCGCTAACCGTTTCTTTGCTACTGGAGTCATTAAATACTTGGTGTTTTTATATTTCTCAACTTGCGGTTCCTCTCATTTGAACTTTTGAACATTGTTCCAGAGGTGCTTGGACTTCAGCCATGCATGCTGTAGTTTGTTAGCTTGATCCACTTTCCCTTGAGCATAAAAATAAATAAATAAAAGATCACTAACATCTTGTCATGACCACTAGTATCAGAGAAGAATGAGAAGGTGAGTGCTCTGTTTTCCTCACTTTCCTCTCTTCCATGAATTTGTGTGATTTTGGAGATGATATTGATATATCTATCTATCTATCTTACAAAGCCATGTCCAACTCAGAATTGATGGACATGCTCCACCTAAAGAAATCCAAGTCACTGCGAGCCACGCGCTCTAGTGAGCTAAACCTTGCCAGAACAATAAATAGAACATGCTGGAGGGATAGATTCCTGTCACAGAGACTCCCCATGCTTTGGAACAAAATTCCTAACTACATTAGGCAGAGCCCCTCACTAACACTCTTCAAGAGAAGCCTTGACGAGTGGATGGGTAACAGAAAGTACACCCCCTGGGATCACTTCATTGGCTCTGCTTGACAGAGGCTCAGTTAATTAATCAATGGGGCGGCGAAAGCCGACACACTCTGGCTAGGCTTATAAATGCCCTCGGGGAGATAGCTTAGTACCTACCTATGAACCTATGTATAGGGATGTGGGGACTTGCCCCATGTCAGGAGTGCAGGAGAGTCTTGCCCCCTTACAGAGAATTATTTTTGGGTTTTGTGACCTTGATCTTATCCCTATTTTGACTAGTGACCTCCCAAGGATTTCAATACTTTGACATTGAATAACCTTGTTGATTTAAATGAGACACTATTGTTCATAGCAGACCCGTCAGTTTCATACTGTAGACAAATAGAAGCTGAGGGAGTGAAACCAAGATTATGAGGGACAGCTTCTAAGCAACTTGTAACCTTAATCCTCTACAATGAACTTCCAGACTTTAAACTTTTTCTTTAATGGGATTACTGGCATACACAAACATTAGCTAGTTCACAGTCTGAGGCTTTGTAAGAAAGCTTTGCCCATGTTCTAAAATGGTATTATACATGGAAGTTGTAACTAATTAGCCTTGCTGCTTTCATTTGTAATTTATGTTCTCTAAATGTTATGTTTATATAGCCTTAATACATCTAGTTGTCCACATCTGGAACTAATGAAGTAGAATGGAGACTGTTCCAGTGAAGTGCCATTCCTTATTCAACCCTTCATTATTGTTTCACTGTAATTACCTTTCGTTTCTTCTTTGATTTCCTAATAAGAATGCTAGTCACAGGGGACTTGTTTTCAGATATGAGCTCATTAAGTAATGAGTTGAAGAAGAGGAAAAAACACTCTCACACTACTTAGTTCAGGAAATGGATTATAGGAAGTAACAAAGTGAGCTATAGCAAATGACCAGTGAAAGGCTGGTTATTTACACAGAGCAAGGAAAAACAAAATATATATGAGCATGTACTGGTGATGTGACTTTCATTCATGAAGCAGACTGTTCCTATTTTCTGTGCCAGAGAAACACTCCCAGTGTGCGTTGCAGACTCTACACTCAGGATTTGCTGTGTTGGTCATATAACAGTAGCAGACTACTGCTAAATGAGTAAAGAAAAAATAATGCTGTTGATTAAGCATATATGAAAGTCTGGTTGTGTAATTCCTGACATCTGTAACTCATCTGGTCCACTGGAAATTACTCAGAGGTAGGGGTACTTGGGAGTTCTAGTGGATTGTGTGCTAACCTTATAGACAAGAAGGTAAAATGAATCAGACCTAGGTGCCATATAAATTTAAACATCACCTCTCTAAAATGAGAAATGTTTCCCAAATTACTGTATGGCTCTGTTTTCATGGCTAACTTTCTGCATCATGTTATGTTCAGACTGAACAAAGTGTTTAATGTAATTTCTTGATTTGCTGCTGAACTGGAACATTCAGTTAGCCTTTATAAAACACTGACAGTAACTGGATTGCTATACATGTCATCTAGGCTGTTTTTTGCAACAACATGGCCCTGGCCTCTCATGTTTACTAGGCTGGTAGCAGACCATTAGAGAGCCAAAGCCGTCTCATTTTGCCAAATGAAGTCACACAAACCTCAAGTAAATTGAGATCATGTCTTGAGCCATCTACTACCAGCCAAATGGAATATTGCTTACAACTAGTCTTCATAGCTTTCAGAATATTTTCAGATGTGCAGTGACTCTCCAGAAGCTCTTCACACATTATAAAAGAGCATGGATTGTTGCATTACATAAGTCACAAGGAAGATAGCGAACACACAAGAATCACTTAGCACTGCAAAATGCTGTTATGGCTACTTTTTCCTTTTTCCTCTGTAGTAGTCAGTGATTTTAAGTGTCAGCATATATCCATTGTCAAGATTTCCACCTATTGCAGATGTTCATCGTGCATACAGCTGCAGTAATCACAGATGGGTTTTCTGCCATCAGGCGGTCCCTCGGTCGGCCGAATTCCAAAGTCTTGGTCCGGCGTCGGTTGTCGTCGCTTTCTCTTCTGACGTCAGTGAGGCCAGAGTATATAAGACACAGCCGACGCCATGTTCTTCAGTCTTTTTTGCCGCGCGGTGCCCGAGGCAGAAGCAGTTCGCAAGTGCCGGTCGGCCAGCTCCTGAATTACGAAAATTTTGGAACCGAAGTCTTCATTAAAGCTAAGTACCCCGTTGGGGAAACTTTTCTTGCCTCAGACCGATGTCAGAAAAAGTTAATAATTGTATTTCTTGTGGGAAGCAAATACCACATAAGGATTTCCATTCCCTCTGCATACCTTGTTTGGGCCCAGACCATGACATCTCGGGCTGTCGCTTTTGCGCTACCTTCAATAAACACACTATTAAGCGTCAGGCGGAGTTCGCCCAGCACTACTTTGGTAAAGCTTTTGATTATAAAATGTCGTCGGACACTCCGACTACCGTTTTGTCCAAAAAACGCAAGGAAAAGGACCGACACGCGAGGCCCGCGGTCCCCGCCGACACCACGCCAAAACAGGCTACACGTGGTCCGGTTCTCAGCGAGACGCCTTTGCAGTCCCTGACTACCGACGACACTCCTTTGGCGGTGTCCTCTGTACCCGAGACCGCCGGGACCTCGGCCCTTTCCCAGACTACAACCGAAGCCTTTGCTAATGTTGAGCCTACTAATGTGGACAGGTCCACCTCCACCCATGGTGTATTTAGGCCCTCATCTTCTTTTTCAATTAAGGCCTTTACTAAATCCAAAGCAGCCAGGCATCCCACGAGGCCTGTTGCACAGGGCCCATCTCCTGGTCCCATGCCTAAAAAACAGATGCTCAAAATGGCTGAGGATTTAATTACTCTTATCAGAGGTTCTCAACCCCCTCCAGACAAGAGACCCAGAGTGGAGGAAGATTCTCCCTCTTCGGATCAGGGATCCATTTTATCAGAACATTCTGATGCAGAGGAACACTCTTACTCTCCTTTTGAGGATTCGGATGCAGAACAGTCCATTCCTTCTGTATCCCCTCCTGAGGATTTTTCCTTTGGGGAAACCTTGCACACCTTGAGGGAACACTTCCATTGGGAAGGCCAAGACTTTTCAGATTCCAAGAAAAGACTTAGGGAATTTCTTTTGTTACCTCAACACAGACCTCTGGCTATACCCCCTGTTTTGGACATACTGGATGATGTCTAATCGGAGGCTTGTCTTAACCCGGATTCTCTGCCTCCTGCACCAGTCAAACCTGATAGGTATTACAGAGTACCCAGCTCTCACCAATTTCTCTTCAAAGGCCATAATGCTGACCCTGAAACCATTTCACAAGGCCCCAAGGGATTGAAGGCCTCCACTGCCAAGAATCCACTTCCTGCAGAAAGGGAATCAAGATCTTTAGAAAGGTGGGGTAAAAAGGTATATACCTCGGCCACCCTTGCCATGAGGGCCTTAAATTGTCAGTTTCATATGCTTAAATATCAACAGTTCCTGTTATCTCAATTAAGGAACAAAATGTCTCAACCTGAACAACCAGATTTAAAGGAGTTACAGGATATGATGCATAGTGCAGAGCAAGTGGGTAAACACACCTTACAATGTGGTTATGATGCCCTAGAGGCCTCAAGTAGAGCGGCTGCTACAGGATCAGTCATTCGCAGACATGCCTGGCTTAGGGAACAAAATTTGCCTGATCATGTGAAAGCTAAACTTCTAGATGCTCCTTTACAAAAGGATGTGCTGTTTGGTACTAATGCTGAGGAGATACTACGGAAAATGGAAGAAAAAGCCATATCTATGCAAACTGTCAAAGCTTTCTTACAGGTCCAACCACCATGTTTTAGCAGAAATTGGCCTTCAAAAACTGGTCCTTTCCAGCCACTGACAAGCCCCAAAGAGGTAGATACAGATGCACAAGGGGCAGAGGACAATCACAAGGATCATATAGAGGCCGACAATGGCAAACTCCAGCACCAAGAGGTGGCGAAGACAGTGCTCAGCAATACAGGAAGCAAACCCAATGACTCCCTCATTTCCATGCCAAGCATGTCTCAGCTGGCAGCACCTTTGGGAGGGAAACTAGCATTATTTGCAAGCAATTGGCATATTGTCACAACAGACAAATGGATCCTGGACATTATAAACAGAGGCTACAAATTTCAATTTCACACTCTTCCAAAAATGAGAGGCATGCCAAACCTGACACAAAATCAAAGGGCAGAGGCACAACTGCAAATTTCAAAGCTCATAAGCATGAGAGCTATTCAAGAGGTACCTACTCAACAACAAGGTCAAGGTTTTTATTCAAGACTTTTCCTGGTACCAAGGAAAGGAACCGACTGGAGACCCATTTTGGACTTATCCATCCTAAACACATTTCTACTCGTACCAAAATTCAAGATGCTCACATTACAGCAGCTTCTTCCCATGCTGGGCAAGGAGTTTTGGCTGGTAACATTGGACCTCAAGGAGGCATACCTGCATGTCCCAATCAGACAAAGCTGCAGAAGATACCTCAGATTTCTTGTAGGTTCAATCCACTATCAATTCTCTGCATTGCCCTTTGGCTTATCTACTGCGCCCAGAGTATTCACAAAGTGCCTGGCATCAGTGATTGCCTACTGCAGACTTCAAGGGATACAAATTTACCCTTATCTGGATGAATGACTGATCCAAGCAGACAGCAAGCACATACTTCTGGAACATCTGGCATATGTGACACGATTACTGCTTTCTCTGGGATATACAATCAACAAAGAGAAATCAAGACTAACACCATCTCAGAAAATAACTTTCCTGGGTGCCAACTTGGACACAAACACCCAGATGGCCTACCTTACGTCAGAAAAACAGGGGCAACTATCTCAGTACTTCAAAATACTAGCAAAAAGTACCAGGCTTACTGCAAGGAAAATCCTGCAGGCTCTGGGATTCATGGCATCTTGCATTCTTTTAATCCCATGTGCAAAGCTGCATATGAGGAAACTTCAATGGTACCTAAAAACTTATGGTCTCAACACAGTCACAGTTTGGAAACAATATTACCAATAATTCCATGTTTGCAAAAGGAATTTCTATGGTGGGCCCAAGCATGTCAAGCAAACACAGGCCTCCCATTCTGCAAGCCTCAAGCAAAGCAAGTCATCACCACAGACGCCTCAGATTACACCTGGGGGGCGCACATGACGGACAGGTGCATTCAGGGCAAATGGTCCCAAAAGGAAAAGCACCTTCACATCAATCAAAAAGAAATGCTAGCAGTAATAAATGCAATTACAGCGTTCAAGGACTTCCTGCATCCAGGACAATTACTGATAAGAACAGACAACACCACAGTAATGTGGTACATAAACAAACAAGGAGGAACACATTCATACCCCTTGTGCAGACTAGTCATGACTCTTTGAAACTTGGCTCTGGAAAGGCAAATCAAACTTCAAGCACAGTACTTGCCAGGATTGGAAAACACACTGGCAGACAATCTAAGCAGAAATATGACAGATCCACACGAATGGAAGTTACATCCTCAGGTGTTTTTGCAGAAATAATCCAAGCGTGGGGGAGGCCAGACATAGATCTATTTGCCTCCCACAGGAATCATCAATTGGAAAAGTTTTGCTCGAGGACCTTTCATCCAAAGGCCTGGAGAGTGGACGCCCTTTCATTCAGTTGGACAGCATAGACAGTTTACGCATTCCCACCTCTGCCTCTTCTGCCCAAGGTGCTTTTGAAAGCAAGAACAGACAAACCGCAGATGATACTGATTGCTCCAGATTGGCCAAGGCAACACTGGTACCCACTCCTGAGGAGCCTAACACATACGCCTCCCTGGTCCCTGCCTCTAATGCCTCTTCTGCTGACTCAGCACAGCTACAAAACTCTTCACAGTCAGCTGAAAACACTCAATCTCGCTGCATGGAAAATTCCTTAACACCACAACAGACCCTACTCTCCAAGGAGGTGCAGGATGTCATTTTGGAGGCCAGAAGGCCATCTACTAGAAAAGCTTACTCCGCAAAATGGAAGCGGTTTTGCTCTTGGAATGAGAAAAGAGGCCAGGACCCTAGAAAACTGAACTTGCCTCAGGTACTACAGTATCTAGCTGAGCTGCTGAACAGTGGACTTTCATTTTCTTCCATAAAAATCCATGCCTCAGCCATTTCTGCAGAATTCAACATGGATCCTCCTTTATTTTCTCACCCACTCTTACGACAGTTCCTCAGAGGGGCTAAGAATATAAGACCACCAAGAAAGCAACCAATACCAGCCTGGGATCTTAATTACATACTAGAAAAATTAACATTGCCTCCTTTTGAACCAGCTGCCTCAACAGATTTGCAATATTTGTCCTGGAAAACAGCATTCCTTCTGGCTATCACTTCAGCTCGTAGGGTTTCTGAACTACAGGCCCTCATGGCGGTGCAGCCCTTTCTCATTTTCCATCAGGACAGGGTTTCCCTTCATCAACCCATCATTTATGCCTAAAGTGGTATCCAGGGTAGCTTTAAATCAAGCCATACACCTACCTACCTTTTACCCCAATCCTCAAAACAAAGGGGAAAGGCTGCTACACTCTTTAGACATCCATAGGCAGCTACGTTATTATTTGGACAGAACAAAGTCCTTGAGGAAATCAGAACAACTCTATGTGTCCTATGCTGTAGGGGCTCAAGGGAAGCCAGTTACAAAACAGACTATTTCAAAGTGGATAGGCCACTGCATATGGTTTTGTTATTCCTATCATGGGAAATCTGTTCCTACAGGTATCAGATCACACTCCACCAGGGCCACAGCTACCTCTACAGCTTTCCTCAGAGGAGTTCCTACCAAAGATATTTTGGAGGCAGCCACTTGGAGTTCTGTACATACCTTCACAAAACACTACCACCTGCCTTTATATTCCAGAACAAGAGCAGGCTTTGCCACTGCTGTTTTGCAGGGCATTCTGGCTCAACCCAGTTCCTCCTAGTACCTACCACCCTGTGCATAGCTTTGGGACTCTACCCATCTGTGATTACTGCAACTGTATGCACGATGAACATAGTACAGTTTTGTACCTACCATAAATATAGATGTTCGAGTGCTAATACAGCTGCAGTACAGGTTTCCCTCCCTCCTTCCCCACTTGGTAAAGGCATGGGGCCTAACAACCTCTTCATACTACCTGACTGGGTTATCCTGCTATGTTTTATTTGCTTGCAACCACTGATTTTGGTTTATTTTACATTGCTTGTATATGCATATATGCATTATTTATGTATTGCCTTCCTTCTGGGGGCACCTGACATCTGGGGCAAGAAAGACTGAAGAACATGGAGTCGGCTGTGTCTTATATACTCTGGCCTCACTGACGTCAGAAGAGAAAGCGACGACAACCGACGCCGGACCAAGACTTTGGAATTTGGCCGACCGAGGGACCGCCTGATGGCAGAAAACCCATCTGTGATTACTGCAGCTGTATTAGCACTCGAACATCTACATTTATGGTAGGTACAAAACTGTACTTTATGTTTTCAGCTCTGGGCTTCTAATCACACTCCCTAAAAAGTTTATTTTGCGCTTTTATACTCTGCTTATAAACTTTCATTAAGCTGTGTTTTCTTGCTCCTGTAAAGTTACTCTGTGTCAGCTATGTTCAACATTAATTAGACAGACTGGTCTTAACTTGGTCTTAATTGTATTCATTTTCTAGCCTACCAGTCTGTGTCCTTAGAACAAAGGTAATTTACTAAGTAAGTATGTGCTAATAAAATGTTTTATGTTACATATAGATGTGATTAAGATGGATTCTTGGGGATTCACAAGAAAAGTGGCATCCACAACTGTGGCAAAGCCAGCACTAATTAGAATGAGTGCATGACAGGCCATATTGCTTATTATCTATGCATGTGGCCAGGCCTTTGTGTCCTCATTGCAGCTGCAGCACAGAACCAGGGCCAGAGCATGTTGGATCACCTTGCAGCCAGATTAAAGTATGACAAGCTAAGATAAACCTTGTATGTGCACAAGCATATCTGTTACTAATCTCAAGTCAGTGTGCACAGATTGGAAAAATGACATTGACTGTGTAATATACAGCAATGTATATGCAAAGAAATGTTTCATGAAGGGGAAAATGCCATGGATGGCTAAATGTGGAGTGGAGGTTTCACTATAACAAAACAAATCACAGAGGTGGACAGAAGAGTGGAAAGGGAGCTGTCCACCAAAGCAGAGTTGCAAAACACAATAAAGAAATTGGTATGACAATACTTGATTGTACAATAGTTTGAAACTTGGGAGAGGTGGGATACAGTAAAGTACCTTGATGATGTTCCAACCTGCACCAGTCCTAATAATATCAAAGTGTAAGCAATGGACCAGAGCTGTAATGTGAATATCATTAAAAAAGAATATAGAGTACTATTAAGGGAGTCAACTCATCCAATCGGTGTATGTGCCACAGAAGCAGACAGACTAAAAGAGTTAATAAAACACATCCATCTGGAAAATGTAGCACATTTGCAGAATGCAGACTGATAGCAAGAAAAGAAAGGTAGGTGTCAAGGGAGATGAACCCGTGTTATTCCTACTGGATAGTGCGGTGGTGGTGCTGCGGTAGCATTGTCGCCTCACAGTTAGACGTTGCCCGTTCGATTCTCAGCTAGAGCGTCTTCTGTGTGGCGACATGCGTGAACGGGCGTTCCTTCATTGAAGGTTGTGCGTTAGGCGAGGCAAGCCAGCACGTAAAACTCTACTGCCAATAATTAGCGGACCGGAGTTCCGCTGTGGCAACCCCTAACAGGGAAAAGCCGAAAGACACAAACAATCTCTATACCACTGCATTAGCAGGGGGAGCCACTGAAGCAGTTTAACTAAAAGGAGTCATAAAACACACCAGGGAAATATAACACATTTCCAGAGTGCAAACTGGATGTTGTAAAACACTCACAGGGGATTTTAACCCTCCATGCAGTGCAGAAACTCAGTAAAAATTATTTAATGAGTACACTGAGCCATTGAAGAAGTTACAGTAAAGTTGTTAGGTTTAGTTTATTTCAGATTTGAATGGTGGCATGCAGTAATGCTTAGCTCATTTGTGTGATCAGTGGCAACATCCTTAGTGCCTGACAAGGAATGGGCTTATTTTTTGGCATAAGATGAGAAGCATTATGTCTTGGTTATACATGTCCATCAGTGTTTCTTCCTGTGACCTGTCATGCAACATATGACCACAGAAAGATATTTTTTATTTATAAGCCTTTATGGGTACGTATGTATGTTGTGTTTAATTATTTTTTTAACCAGATTATAAGTTGGAAATGGGGGTATAGGTCAGAAATAAAAAGTGAAAGCACACATGGTAGAACATAAATTGAGCAAGTAAGGAATAAACAGAATGGGGTGGGGTAGGAGACATACCTCTGCACTTCTTAGCTCATTAATCCTGGAGAATTACAGTAATAGTTGTAATTATTTAATGACTAAAAACTGTACTTTATATGATGAACATTTGGAGAAAATCATGTACATTACTCAGTTATATGGGAAGTTGACAGGTATGGGTGGGAGTGTTTTTTTTTCTGGGAGATACCCATTTTTTCTTTTCAGAGAAAGGAAAATTGGGGAAGCAAGTCAGAGACATAAGCAGTTTTTAGTATGGGGAGGTTAGTTAGCAGGTAAAGACAGACATGACTGACAGGGTGTGGGGTAATCCATTGAGAAAGGGGGAACACAGCGTTGATGAAATATCAGACAATCACAGGGAAGACAATGGCGATGGGAGGACTGTACAGTATACAGAGGTTGGCATAGACACAAAAGACAGGAGATCACCATGTTGAGGATACGACTGGGTATTCAAAGGTGCAGTCTCAACCAGCTTGGATACAGTGGGCAATTGCTTGTTATCCTGGACATTATCACTGGGTTCTGCCTCAGAAGGTAGTGTCAGAGTTGTACAGAGACATGACTCACTGAGTCGCTGGAACATGGTCTGTGTGTGGTCGATGCAGGCATCCAGCCTTCTGCAGTTCTCTCCCCCACAAGCTCTGCCATCTCCTGATAGGTGACAAAAGTGTCATCTCCATTTGGAGTGCTACCATTTGGTACCACTGATATAGTTGGCACAGGTAGGGTAGGTGGTGTGGAGGCAACTGTGGTAGCCTGGAAACCAGATGTCCCACTTCATGTCAAACAGAGCACCTCATTGGCCCTCTTCAAACTCAGTCTTAGCAATTGGATGGGTAACCGTAAATTGACCTGGGGGTTCCACCTGTGTCCCTCTTGGACACAGGCAATAGGTGTTGATTGTGGAAATAAGGGTAAAACTTGGCTAGGCTTGTAAGGGCCATAGGGCCATTAGCCAGATAACTTCCTATGATCCTATATGTTGAGTGTCTGTGGTGGTGGAAGCACTACAGCTGTTACCTCTAGGCAGATGACAGGCCTTGATGGTAGACTAGGTACAGGTTGCCATGCTGCTGCAAATAAATAGTAACAGAAATGGATAGGGAAAAAAAATAATGTATGAAAGAGAAAAGATAGTAACAGAGTGTGGAGGAAGAGAAATATAAAAACAATGAGTATTGCATTTTTAACTGTGTTAATACTGATACAGTAAAGCATAGTGGGACTTAACCCAGGTATGTTATCATCCTGTTTATCTGATTGTTCCAAACACAAAAGCCGTCTTCACATGCAGCCTGACATAAAAGAATAATAACTGCCCTTAAAGAACTAAATTGGACTGAATTCCCACATTACCTCCACTATAGTCAGCTACTTACAGCTCATATTCTAGTATACTACACTGCTAAATATCCAGCACAAACAGTCATGCTTCAGTACTACCACCCTACCAAAACTCTTCTTTCAAAATACAAACTCCCTCTCTCTATCTCTAAAGCCCCAAATTTATCGGGAGCCTCCTTATACTCAAGTACAGCTACCCTCTGGAATGCCCTCCCATATGCTCTTAGGCTTCTTGAAAACCAATAAGCATTCAAAACACTTCTAAGAAAACACCTCTCAACATCCTGGCTGTATAGCAGTACATCTCCAGGGTAAATACAACGTCTTTGTTTCTTCTTCCTCCTCTACTATACTTCTGCTCTCCTCTAGTCTTTTACCAACTATATCTCTGTCTTCACCCATCCCACCTTTTACCTATGCCTCTCTTAACATTTACCACTCATTATAGGTTTATAGGTAGGTACTGGGCTATCTGCCCGAAGGCATATATTAGTCCAGCCATGTTGTGCGGTATTCACCACCCCTTTGGTTAGTTCCCTAGGCCCTTGATCTAGCAGCTAGTACCCTTGGCCCCTATCTAGTAGAGCTGTTGGTATGATCCCTGGTGTGAACTTTCTGTTACCCATCCACTCATCAAGGTTCCTCTTGAAGAGTGATAGTGAGGGGCTCTGTCTTATGTAGATCGGGACCTTGTTCCATAGCAAGGGAAGTCTTTGCGAAGGGAATCTATCCCTCCAGCATGTTCTATTCATTGTTGTCCTGAGGTTTATATCCCTAGAGCGTGTAGCTCGAGTAGATTTGGTTTTGCTAAGATGGAGCATGTTCAACAGTTCTGGGTTGGACATGGCTCTGTATGTTAGACAGAGATCGCCTCTGAGAAGGTGGTATGCAACAGAGAAAAGCCTTAGTTTTTTTAATCATGCTGCATAGGGCAACTGTTGGAGGCCAGTAATCCTCTTAGTGAGGTACCTCTGTGGTCTCCAGCTGCTGGAGATGCTTAGCCAGGTACATTCCAATTGGTGCATTGTACTCAATAATGGGTCTGATGAGGGAAGAGTAGAGGGGCACCACTACATCCTTAGATCTTGATGCGAACCCTCTCATGATCAGATAGGTCACATAGAAGGCTTTTCTAACCACCTTGGCAACATGGTTATCAAAGGAAAGCTGACTATCTACTTGGGTCCCTAGATCTCTTATTACTTCTTCAGATTTCAGGGGGTTACCTCCTATGTGGTAGTTCACGGGTTCTCTGTTTTTTCCAAAGGGGATTACTACGCATTTTTTAGCATTTAGCTTGAGACCATGGCTTTGACACCATGCATCAGTCACATTAAGGCCCTTCTGGAGGATATCCTTGTCAGCCAGAGACTCTATTATAGCACCCAGTTTGCAGTCGTCCGCAAACTTGGTCAGACACAGCCCTTCAGTGCTTGCCTGTACTTCTGAGAAGTATATGCCAAACAGGAGGGGCCCCAGGACAGAGTCCTGAGGCACACTGCTCGTTACTGTCTGGATTTGGACATAGATCCCACTACTTTTACTTTATGGGATCTGTCTGAGGGCCAGTTTGCGATCCATCGTGTGACGTAACGGTTTATGCCCAGGTTGGTGAGTTTATCAATAATACCCGAATGGGGAATGGTGTCAGATGCTTTAGCAAGGTCAAGGTAAGCTGTGTGTACCTCCTTTCCCTTATCTATAGCCTGAGTAACTGTCTCAAAGAAGTCCACCAGGTTCAGGAGGTATGATCTGCCCTTGACGAAGCCGAACTGTGTGGGGTCAAGTGTTTGGAGGTTCCCAATCTCTCCATTTATGAGTTCCATAATGATTCGCTCCAATGCCTTACAGATCAGACTGGTCAGGCTTATTGGTCGGTAGTTCCCAGGGTTGGTTGTGGGCCTACCTTTGTGCAGTTGAACCACCGTTGCTGTGCGCCATTCTATGGGCACATATCCTGTTGAGAGGCTGAGACTGAACAGGGTATTCAGATGCGGGGTTAATTCATTTTGGAGCTTGCGTATGACACAGCCCGGGACACCATCTGGTCCCATGGAGGCAGTGTTTTTAGCTTTCAATAGAGCCTTATTAACCAACGTATCAGTAATAATTGGAGTTACACAGTCCCCTGGAATAGTAATAGGCCCTGTAGGTGGTGGGGTGGGGGGGGGGGATTTGTACTGTACCTATCAGCCAAGATGTTGGCAATGTCAGTGGGGTCAGTGTATTTTGTTCCATTTTGTACTAGCTCAGAACAAACCTGAGCATTGCCATTTAGGTTTTTGACATAACCATAGAAGGCCTTATGGTTATCCTTGGCATCCTTGGCAACTTTCTTTTCGAAATTGGCTTTAGTTGACTTGATGAGGGCCCACAATTTCTTACTAATGCTGATCAGGGATGATTTTTCTACTTGAGATTAGGCCTTTTTTGTATAAGTCTCCTCCTTTTATTGTATCGTTTGCTTATGGCCAGGGTCCACCAGACTGGGTTCTTCTTGCTTGAGGAAGGAGTCTTGGTTTTATTTGGGATAGCATGGTCCATGCAATCCTGAAGATGCATATAAAGTGCCTTGGTGTAGGATTCTGCATCCTGGATATCATTATCCTTCTGCAAGGGAATAGTGAAGCTTTCCACTTCTGACACAAGTAGTTTGAAATTTGCTTTGGAAAGGTTTTTTTACGATGGTTTCTTTGACTGGGGGAGGTGGAGGGGTGAGGACGTCCAGGGTTATCAGTTTGTGGTCTGATCTGACCAGAGAGGGAGTGATAACGGATGTGGTACAATGGGCACCCATATTTGTGATGACTAAATCCAATATGTTGTCTCCTCTAGTGGGAGAAAATAACAGTTGTTCAAGGGCATTTGAATTTATAAATTCTATGAACCTCTGGGCATAGGAGTTAGAACTTTGGTAGTTCGCCCAGTCTATAACAGGGTAGTTGAAATCACCTAAAATTATGGTGTTGGGTAGGAACTTTATATTTTCCAATGCCTCAAGGAATGCTGAGTGAGCATCTTGGGACATGGTGGGCAATCTATAACAGGCTACGACTTGAAATGTGGTTTTGCCTGCTGATAGTTGCTCATGGATGATCTCTGGGGCATCATGCTGTGCCACTAACCTGGAGATGTGGGTATCCTTGATGAATATGGATACACCTCCGCCCTTTGTACTGCGATCTGGTAACTGAGGCCAGAAGGTATGATATGAATTGTAACCTGGTAGTGCTTGGGTGCTCTCTGGAGCCTTGAACCAGGTTTCCGTCACTGCACAAACATCGATTTTCTCCATACTGAGGAGTGCCTCGAGTGCATGCATTTTGAGGTTGAGACTTCTGGCATTTCATTTATATCTCATAATTAAGTCAACCTTTTGCTTCCAACCCTTTGTAAATAACTCAGTACTCTATATTGTGATGTGTCCTACTATGTAATTATTTAACTATATCTGTATGGAATATGATTAGTATAAGAAACCTTACTCTTTATATATAGTTGCTATCTTATCTATTTTGATATTGTAAACTTTAATTGTATTCTGCATTACATTGTTGACATTGTATAACTTAAAAGATTTTGTTTGTACTGCATGTACTGGTACTTTTCTCCTTGGCCTCTTTTGAAAAAGGGACCTTTGTGCCCAGCTGGACTTCCTCGGTCAACAAATGTAAAAATAAAAATATGTAAAAATCAAGATATTTGTCAAGACATTGCATCTGTGTTTGTGGCCAGTGATGCTATTTTATTTTTATTTTTGACTAAAACAAAACTGCATATATACATAATAAACATGTTGATCACATAATAAATATGTTCATTGCAAATGATAGAATATGGACAGATACTTGGGTCATATATTGTGAAATGGCTAGTAAGCTACTGTTTATGGATGCTACATATATGAACTTTGTAGTGGTGCATTAATATTAGCAGGATGACAGATATGCTCTCCCATGACAACAGAATTTTTTTTTTGTGGGGGGGTGGGTTGAACTCACAGCCATCCTAACAATGTCAGTGCACATAGACTTAACATGATGATCCACTTGTCCACTTATAGAGGAGAAGACATGCCGAAACATACCTCCAACATTGTACAGTCATACTATTACCCTTAAGTTATGGATGTGGTACTGCTGTATAAAAGTTATACATACTTTTTTTAATGTCTACAGTTGTTGTTATGCATACAGTAACATTTTTCTCAACAGCATGTATACTTTCCCTTTTGCTGTCTTAGGCATTCTAGTCTGCTCCTTTACATCATCCTGTTCCTTTTCTATCTTTGCATGGACTGGAGACATACCAAGGGAATGATGAGAAACTGAATGGTGGAATGCAGTGGCAGGTTATTTGTTAAGCCAAAAGATGGTATAGTTACAGTACTGAGATGGTGACTGTTCCTTAACTTCAGTCTCTGTTTGGTCAAGGAGGTCAGGCTTGCCTCAACTCAAGTCACTGTAGTGGTGACAACACAGTTCCCCCTTGTGTGGGATGCCAGTAGCACGGGCTGCAGCCTTGGCCAAACTATTTCAGGCATCAGGCTTATACTGTATGTGTGTATTGTGTATAGTCCTCCTTCAGGAGCCAATGGCTGTAATGCTTATGAAGGATGTGTAGAAAAATCTTGGACTCCTCCTACACTACCTGTGTGCTGCAAAAGGCATAGTGTACCCTAACCTTTTCCAGGTGTAACTGTCTTACCTTCAAGCATCTCAGGAAAATGACTGGGAATTGGCACCAAAAACAGTTCTTGAATGTCTCATCCTTCACACAAAGATGGGCACCAATGGGCAACTTATTTGTGCGATGGATGGCAAATTAGGTACTGTATTATGGTATTAATAACACTTTAAAAAGTGAAACATGGCAATCCTCCAGCCATCTGTTTGCTGCTGGGAGTACATGCTCAAGAGCAACTCTTAACAGATGGTTAATTATTAGATGACAATTTTCTCTACCCTAACATAATTAGCTTCCCGCATGTGCAAGGAGCTGCCCACAGCTGCTCAGGCTTGTGTACAGCATTGTATAGTAATCATAACAAAGTTTATCAGGTTTGCTCATTGCATGAATTGAGTGATTTAGAGACAGTAGTGAGATGAGACTGCGGTGGTGGTGCTGCGGTAGCATTGTCGCCTCACAGTAAGACGTTGTCCTGTTCGATTCTCAGCTAGAGCGTCTTCTGTGTGGAGACATGCGTGAATGGGCGTACCTTCGTTGAAGGTTGTGCGTCAGGGCCGACAACTCGGCATGTAAAAGTCTACTGCCAATCATTAGCGGACCTAGAGTTCCGCTGTGGCGACCCCTAACCAGGAAAAGACGAAAAACACAAAGAGACAGTAGTGAGACGAGCCCTAATTATCAAACAGAATTACCCACTTTGCTGCAAATTGCTTATATAGAACTCATCACTGTACTGCTTTGAGGACAGTTCCACTGGCTTGAACTGCCCAACCTCCTAACCTACAATCAGCTCTGCCTCTGTCATTCGATGTATTACCTCCCCAATAAGTGTCCTGCCCTCAAAAACCTAGTACGACATCACTCAGCCAAAATGCCTCTTAGATCATCTAGCAAACTACTACTAGAAGTCACCAACAGCTGCAATAGCTTTAGAGATGCACTATATAGTAGTTCAGTGGCTAAAAAGTGGAAATCTGTCCCCACTAGCATTCAAAACACATCATCCAAAGCCTCCTTTAAAGACCTCATCAGGCAACATCTCAAGCAAAGTTGGCAGTGCCATGATTGCTCCCCAGGCTAGTGAAAGTGGATAAGGTACACATACTAAACCTAGAGTCCTTGATAATAGTTTTCAATCTTACTCACAAACACTGGCTAATCTAATATGTATGTACTGTACCTGTGTACTATGTATGTATTCCACCTATGTTCCAAATTTCAGCAGTACACCACAAATCTATTAATTACATTTATTTTTAAATTAATAATTTTTTGTTTGATCTCTCCACTGTAACTGTTGATGTGCTGCATACCACTGTAAAAACATGTCTTTTGTAATTTTGTGTGATGCGGTGGTGGTGCTGCGGTAGCGCTGTCACCTCACAGCAAGACATTGTCCCGTTTGATTATCAGCTAGAGCGTCTTCTGTCTGGAGACATGCGTGAATGGGTGTACCTTCGTTGAAGGTTGTGCATCAGGGCTGGCAACTCGGCACGTAAAAATCTACTGCCAATCATTAGCGGACTGGAGTTCTGCTGTGGCGACCCCTAACCAGGAAAAGCCGAAAGACACATCATGCTCAGAGGGGTAAATTGACACAATGGAAGACTGAGAGCCTAATCAAGCTAAGGAGGAAGCTTTAGACAATAGACTTCTAGTCAGGGTGGTGGTTCATGCATTGTACTTCCTGGTACAGCCAGCTCCATTCTTCAGTTGTGCGAGTGATAACTGCGCCCTTCCCTTTTTACTTTGTCTATTATGGGTATGCACAGCTTGGTTTTAGTTTTTCAGATACTGTTGTATTTTTGCATATGTATAATGTATATATTTTTCTACACATACAGGCATACTTTTTTTTGGTCTGGGGTGGTGTCGTGCAGTATTGGGCAAAGCAACTGCAGTCACCTGCAGTTACACATTTACATTGGCTTGTGTGATATATAATGTCTGAACACCGGCCTCTACGTGAGCTCAAATCTAAGATGAGTGCAGCATCAGTGCGCATAATTTAAACATTCTTAATTACTCTGCCATCTTGTTTTGCCTCATTATCATATGCAGCACTTCATTATACTGTCATTAGATATAACATGGCTGACTGCATTATTTGGCCTAACCACATAATTTAGGTGGATTTTCTGAGTCATATGCAACCCTGCTCATGGCTGACTCAAAGGATAGGGACTTAGCACATTGTCTACTGCTGTGCTTGCAGTGCATAGATGTGCAATGGATAATCCAAAACTGATCCTTTACACATCTCATTTTCCAGAATACCCACCACCTCTCTTGTGTCCCCGAACAGAATAAGGCTGGTATCAAAAATGAAATAATGAAAAAGTAATGTTAAAAACTCAAAACCATGATGCCAACAGAAGTTTTCTATAAGTTATTCACATCACCGGCACAGTGGTTTGTGGCCTTGCCGCACAGCAAGAAGATCTCCATTTCAATTCTCAGCTGGAGTACCTTCTCTGTGGAGTCTGCATGTCCTCCTTGCATTCATGTGGGTTTTTCCAGATGCTCCAGTTTTCCCCCACAGTACAAATACATGCATCTCGAGCGTTTCTCCATGGGCCACCACTGAAAATTGGCTTATTCCAAGTCGGACTCTCCCAGTAAACAAATATTAAATAAATAAATAAATCATAGACACGTGCTCCATGCATCCTGGTAAAGTACACTATTAAAAAGTAGTTCAAATAAATGACATGCCCTAAGATTCATAAAGTATACCAATATGTGTACACTTTCTATATTCAAGAACATCCCTACCACATTGCATGTGCTGTCTATTCACTCAGAAATGTTACATTAAGTGTACGCTTAGTGATAACCTTTATGAATCCCAGGGTAAGTTTAATACCTACCTTAGGGATTAGGTTACTAAACCTAAAAATATTCCAGTGAATAATAATAACCTCCATGAGGGGGGAACTATCCACAGAATAGATCATAACTTGTAGTGTTAAGAATCACATCATTAATTACCAACTTCCTGTTCTTTCCACTTACACTAAGGTTATTGTCTGATTTTCCAACTTGTGGTGTATAAATCACCTCATTCTTTTTTTATGTGACTTTATTTTGAATAACCACCAGTAACCCTTCTGGGTACCCTTGCCTTAATGATTCAATTTCTTTGAGAAATAGGTTGCCTTCTGAAAGCATTCTTGTGAGGCATACCATTTGTCCCTTGACTAAGACCTTTTTTTGGAAATGAGGGTGACATCAACTATAATGTAAGAGGGAACTGGAGTAAGTGGGCTTTTGAAAGATTTTAGGAACAGATTTTTTTTTTTTATTCACTAAATCTTTACTTATTTCTACATCCACAGAACGCAGTTTATTGCTAGACATCTCATATGTAAAATAAAACATGTATTACTATTGATATATTTAAAAAAACAACTCAAATTTTACCTGAAGGCACCCCAGCCAAGAATCGAAATGGAGAATGTCTTGCTGTGAGGGGACAATGCTAGCCACTGCACCACCGGGACCACTTGTAAATAACATCTGTAAATGTCAGTGGACATAGCAGGAAAGATATTCATGGACTGAAGGAACATCTCTTCCCTTATACCCAACCGTCACAGCACTTAGCTTGAAAGCGCTGTTACGATCAGGTCTCGTGCTGCAGTATTGCGTAACTGGCTTATCTTTTTTGGTTTTGGAGAATAATTACGTGCTCTGTCCACTACATATCTTTTACATCTATAATAATGAAACATAACTCATCTTTGTATAAGGCGTTCAGTCTGTCTTAAAAAATCCCATGAGTTTGTTAATGCATAACATTTTCATTCACTTTAATGAGTTTCATATCAGTGCAGCTAACAATAGAATGTGTTTTAGAATCCCATGCATCCATAATAAACATCAAGGAGGGATCATTACGTTTTATGGACCTTTGCTATGCCAACATTGGTGGGAATCAGATGTAGAAAGCACTTAACCTTGATTTGTTTTTGTTTGTTTTTTTCAATACATATGTGAGCAGTGGAGTATTTTGGCACCTGTTTTTACTTCAAAGGGGGTGCCTTTTAACATACCTTTTGCATCTTTCTTACCCACCTATAGCAGCTACATCACTTCTCAGTGTACATTTGTATAAGCCTAAACCCAAAAACATTTCTTGTTAATGTAGCCTGTACTGTAGTAGCTCTTTGTATCTGCTGATGATTGCTCACACATATCTTACTCTACTTTATGTCTTGTTTAATATTTTACGTCCTTTCGCCATTTCCATAGCATGTACAGGGCACATAAGGTATTTTTCTGTTGTAAAAGCTATACTTAGTAGCTGTTAATGTTTAACATATCTTATTTATTTTCTGTTTTAGTGTAATAGTTAATACTGCAAATTCATTTCTGTAACATGCACTTTTGATCTTCTAGCCATTAACTAATTGTTCATAATGTTTTATTAGAAATGTACGCCTCTTTTACTGTAACCTTGTGTAAGCTTAGTCCATGTATTTTGTGTGGAGCTTTTCTCCCTGTGCCTCCCCGAAAAGGGGCCTTGTGCCCAGTTGGACTATGCCAGAAATAAATTCTAATTAATAAATAAATAAATAAATATCCCAATTCCACATCATATACCCTTTGTAGCTGAGGATAAACAGATTTCTTAGACTGATTTCTTGAAAGATTGTTGCCTGAAACTTCACTGGTATGAAACCCTTGACCTGCCAGTCTCACATAATATGTTTTCTAGGTATTACTCTTTAAAAATGTGGATACTGTTACTGCATTTCACAAGGTTGTCCAGTTATAACCCAGCTCCATATTTTATAGATTTTTACACTTGTATGCATCTATTTAAAAGTAAGCTGTAACTTTCAGAGATTTTGAATATTATGACATTTTCAGTATATGATTTTTGTGTTATAGTTCACAAGAAGGGGTACTCACTCTCCTTCATTTCTCTTTCATATCACTAAACAAAAACACAGTGGAAAGTCAAGGGGGAGAAAGCCCAGCCTTACAAAATATAACCCCAGATATCATATATCATGGTGTTATCGTAAAATGAGCATCTCCATTTAATTTTTGTGGCTGTTTAAGATTGTGTTTGATTGATTGTAATGCGTATTTCTGTTTACAAAGGGCCAGATTCCAAAATAGTTGTTCTCAGTGTAAGTCTGCCCTGATTCTAAAAGACTTTCTGTCAACGTAAGTGACTTACTTTGGTGTAAAGCCTGTCAGTAAACAGACTTAAACTGGGGGCCAATTCCAAAAGGCCCGTTCTTAGTGTAAATAGTCGCACTGTAAGCAAGTCTTATTGGAATCTGTCCAAATATTTTAATTTTTCTGCCTGTGACCTAGTTTGTGACTGAAACAAGTCTTCTAACCATCTCACCTGACTAGTTAATAAGCAAAATAAAATATTTATTAAAGCTGTAGTGCAGTTTTGTGAAGCGTGGATAAGCAGTTGTAAATGATCATCAGTTTTTCTTTAATGCTTCTTATGTACCTTTCAGCTGTAGTGAACTGTTGTGTATCTGAGATTTATCTAAAATTAATATCCGTCCAAGACAGAGTATAGTTTAAAATGTCTGTATTTGAAGAAGGTAATGTACTTTCTCCCATATGTTGCCACAACTTCAGTCCCAACAGGGTAAAGTTTCAGTGCCATTGCCGTCCTTTTCATCCTTTGTCATTATTCTGTTTCCTCTGACCTCTTTCTTTTATACTATTTCCCTGTAGTAGATGAGGTTACTCCAGCACTGTAAACTGTTAAGTGCTTATCTTCCTGTTGACTAGTAAGGTGATACATTGACAGGTATTCTTATAAATGGAGGAAAAAAATAACATAGTGTTCATGAAATATATGCTGCTGTTTTGACTGACAAAAAACATTGTAGCATAGGAAGTTGAAGGGCGTCATAGTTTCATTTTGATCCTTTCCATTTTCACTGAGTTTTGCAGTTTCCACTGTGACATATTAATAAAAAAAAGCTTCACAGTTATCAAGCTGCATGGAATTCTTGTTGCTTGTTCATATTAAACAGCACATATTTTTGTATTTATGTGTATGGACATTCAGATAGTCAACCCCACAAGAGTAGCAGGCTGTCTTCACTTCTTTTTTTGTTATAAAAGCAGGCCAATTAACTAAAATCCAGCATGAATAAAGCCAAGTTATTTCAGTGACCAAGTGTGTTTGATTTTTTTTTTTAATTTTTATTATTTAAAACTTAGTATTTCTTTTTTCAAAATGTTTTTATTCATTTTATAACATAATAACTTAACATTATAGTAAAAAGAAAAAACAAATGAACTATATACAATGTCTACAACAATGAAAAAAGCAATATACATAGGAGAACACAATATTTCTCTAATAGATTAGACATTTTTGTCCAAGCAATTAAGTGATGAGTTGTGTTGTTAGTCCTTGCTTTTATAGTAGCAATGTCATTCTTACAAATGTATTTCACAAGATGAATAAATTCAGCTTTAAAGACATGAGTAGATTGGGATTTCCAATTTTTAGTAACATTTTTCCTTGCTATGGAGAGGATAGACCATAGTAAAAATGTTTGGTTTTTAGGAATGACTTCAGGAACAGGAACATTGAAAAGGATAAGGGAGTCAGAAATTATACAGCTGTCATTCCATAGAGCTTTACAAAGATATTTAAAGTCTAACCAAAATGGGGAAATTGTTTTGCAATTAATAACCATATGTATCCAGTCAGCATCAGGGTGTCCACATCTCCAGCGTTTCATGGCTTTTGAAGTTCTGAACTGTGTTCAGCTGTTTCTGAATGCTTGATTTTAGTTAATTGGCCTGTTATTATAACAAGTAAGTGAAGAATAGCTTGCTACTCTTACTTTGAGGCCAGCTATTTATTCTTCTTGCATATCTGATTGTGTTTATATACTTGTCTGTCCTGTGGCTCAGATTTTGGATGTGCACGTGGATCCTGGTTGTGAGGTGGATTTACCACAACCACTGTTGATCTGTTTCCTTTCATTTTTCATACATATTCCTATAATTAGCATCTCTGAAGGGCTTTGTGCTCATACTTGTCTTTTAGTCAGCTCGTTTGAGCTGCTTGGCACTTTAGGGATGTAGAAGGTACCCAGAAGCTTTGGAAGCTGGTTGGGTGTTATATCACTGGAAGGATATAACCCAGTTAAAGCTACTGCAGCAGTGATCAGTATGAAGAACACCTGTTTCTCCTCTCTAATAGATCATCAGAAGGCAGGACTGAATGAAGTGGAATCAGGAAGTAATTAGACAGTTGGCTTAGTTTATTACGCTTAATAAATATAGGGTCTCTGAAGTAACTAAAGTAAAAACTACACCTTTTAGAAGAAGAAACCACACATTACAAGCTGTGAGCTTAATTAGAGCAAAGAGAAACTGTGAAAAAACCTTTACACTTGATCTTTAACAGCTTTATATTGCTACTAGAGAAGACAGAATTTTCTTCTGAAAATATAGCTAGGGAATGGGATAAAATTAAAGTGGAGTTAAAAACTAGGGTGGAAATAAAGGAAAGGGAGATATATGGTTAAGAAGTAACAGAAATTATTTAGAGGGACTGACAAATGTTAGTACTGCAAAATAGGGGGGGGATCTCTCAGAACAAGAAAAGGAGCAACTGCAGAATGCTAAACAGAAAATAAGGGATTACTTAGGTATAATATGCACGAGTTTAGAAAGATTGCTGTTAAACAACTGTTTATTGATAATAATTTTAGAGCACAAAAACTTTTAGCATGACGACTCAACAGAAAGTGGAAAGGGTTGTCACCAAGTTTAGGGAGCTTGTAACAAGGAAGATAACAAGAGATCGTGTAGAAGTATTAGAAATGTTTTGGAAATTTTATGAAAGTTTGCAGAGAAATATGGCAATCAAGAAAAGGTACAAATGGAAATGTTTATGGAAAAATTAAATATGCCAAGATGAGGCTCAATTACTAACAGGATAGGAAGAGATGAGATAAAAATGGCTATGTATAACGAATATGCAGAAAAGTTCCCAGGAATAAATGGTATTCATGTGAAAGTCTGAAATTTAGGAGGGGGAAAACTGATAAAAATCTGGAAGGTTTTGTTTAACACTGTTTTAAGAGAAGAAGTACCAGCATCCTGGAAGAAGGCGGTGGTAACAGTAATACCTAAAGAGGGTAAAGTTCCATCGGATCCAGCTTCATACAGGCCCATTTCAATACTTAACCATGACTATGAAGTGTTTGTCTGTAATGGCTAAAAGAGTAGCAAAAGTGATAAAATCGATAGATACAGATCAGTGTGGTTTTGTGGACGGGAGGCAAACATTTGACAATAGTAACAGAACATTGATGATCCAGAGGGAAGCAGAATGTAAGAAAATACCACTTTTATTGGTGGGTCTTGATGCAGAGGAAGCATTTGACAGAGTTAGGCTGGGACTTCATGACCAGAGCAATAGAAGCATTTGCTTTCCCTGATACAATTATAAGGTTGATTAGGAGTATATATGAGGGATCAGATGTGAAAATTAAAGGTAGTGGGGTCCTCTCTGATAACTTCTGCTTGAGTAGAGGAACCAGGCAGGGTTGTCCGCTTTCCCCTTTGTTGTTTGCATTATATTCAGAACCACTGGCAAAGAAAATAAGGGACTCAGAAATTCAAGGATGTAATTGGTATGGTGGTCAGGAAAAGCCGGCAGATGATATTATTTTATACATAACAAAACCAGAAAAAGACATTATAGTGTTGTGGAACATATTAAGACAGCTTCAGATCTTCTTGGACTACAAAATTAATGAAGCTAAAACAAAAGCAATAGCAATAAATTATGTACCCACACATGAATTGGTCCAACAGTATCTATATTCATGGGGATATGATGAAATTAAGTATTTAAGGGTATGGATAAGAAATGACTCTGTTGTGGCAACTAAGGATATGTGGGAAGAGACTGTGCAGAGAGACTGACTTACTGCCTGCTGTGATATTCAGAAAAGATAAGTGTTTATTCTCATTTTTCGTCTGCACTTTTGATTTAATATCTCTAAGCTGTACAACTGCTTTTTACTGTCCTTTTGTTGTGAGATAGAGCTAATATCTGTTAGTGTTGACCTCAGTTTGTAGTGAAATCCTTTGTCTAGAGGCCTATCTGCTTACTTAGTGAGAGAAAGTGAACAGAACTGGATGTTCTTCGTGTTTCACTGTTGCAGTCATTACTTTTGGGTTATCTGCTTGCAGGTAGCCCTCAGTTGTCCTGATTAAAGTCTTGGGTCCTGCGTCGGTTGCTGTCCTTTCTTCCTGACTTCAGGTCGTCAGGGGTATAAAACATGCAGCCAACGCCATTACATCAGTCTTTCTTGCCATTCAGTGCCCGAAGCAGAAGCAGTTCACAAGTGCCCGTCGGCCAACTCCTGAAATTTTCGTTTTCGAGTTTCAGAACCGAAGTCTTCAACTAAAGCTAAGTACCCCATTGGGGAAACTTTTTCTTGCTCCTTACCGATGTCAGTAAAAGTTAATAATTGCATTACTTGTGGAAAGCAAATACCTCATAAAGATTTTCTTTCGTATTGTATTCCTTGCCTAGACCCTGACCATGATGTACCTTGCTGTTGGTTTTCTGCTTTATTTAATCAGCTCACTATCCATCGTTGGTATATTTTCGCCTCTAAATATTTCGGTTCTCGGTTTAATTATCCAGAAATGTCGTCGGTTAGCCATTCAACTACTGGGATTCTGAAAAAATGCAAAGATTAAGACAGAGACAGGCCGCCGAGGACCAAAACTGCCGATGACGCTTCTCCTAAGCCAGTCACCAGTTCGCTTGTACTCAGTGAGGCACTTTCGCAGCCCCTGATACCCGCTACTTCTGATTCGCATTTGGAGTTCGGTATGCCACAAGATGCTTTAACTATGGAACCCGCGGATATCTCTTCCTTGGATGGGTCCGGAGCCGCTGTGCAGCACTGGCTTCTGAGGGTGTATTCAGGCCTATGGACTTGATTATTAAAATGACGCCTCCTTCTTTACTTAGGCCTAAATCTCGATCCATGCCTAAAAAACTGAGGCCCAGGCCACATGCTTAGGCCTCTATGCCTAAAAAACAATTGATAAGAATGGCTGAAGATCTAATAACTCTAATCAGGGGTAGCAACCCCAAGAGGCCTAGGACTGAAATTGATTATGGATCTTCTGATCAGGATTCTGTTGTTTCTGATTCTTCTGATGATCTGGATTTGCCCTTATCTACTTATGAAGATTCTGATGCAGAGGACTCCATTCCCTCTACTTCCCCTCCTAAGGATTTTTCTTTTGGGGAAACCTTACATACTCAAAGGGAGCATTTCCACTGGGAAAGCCAGGATTTTTCTGATTCAATAAAGAGGCTTAGGGATTTCCTTCTCCTACCTCAGCATAGGCCTTTAGCTTTTCCTCCTGTACTATACATTGTTGATGATGCTTTTTCGGAATCTAGTTTGGCCACTGATACCCTGCCTCCTGCTCCCAGAAAACCTGACATATACTACAGGGTCCCTGAGTCCCACAAGTTGCTTTTTAAAAATCCTATTGCAGATCCAGAGACTATTTCACAGGGGCCCAAGGGCATTAAGGCTTCTACTGCTAAAAAACCTACCCCTTCTGATAGAGACTCCAAGGCGCTGGATAGATGAGATAAGAAGGTTTACATTTCTGCAACCTTTGCCATTAGGGCTTTAAACTGCCAGTTTCTTATGTTAAAGTATCAACAACATGTTATTGGACTGATTAAACAGAAAAGGATGTTGATTCCTGACTGTGTGGAAAATAAAGAATTACAGGATTTAATGCATTCTGCTGAACAAGTTGGAAAACATACTTTGCAATGTGGTTTTGATTCATTAGAGGCCTCTTGCAGGGCTGCTGCTACTGGGTCTGTGCACAGAAGGCATGCTTGGCTTAAGGAGCAATCTTTGCCTGATCATGTTAAAGCTAAATTATTGGATGCTCCTTTAAATCAGGACCGCCTGTTTGGCAACAAGGCTGAGGAAGTTCTTAAAAAGATGGAAGATAAAGCTAAATCTATGCAAACTGTGAAAGATTTTTTACACGTTCAGCCTCCTAGATTTAGTAGGCACTGGCCCTCTAAGAATTGGTCCTTTCCAGCCCCTTCCAGGTCTTCTCAAGCCAAACCCAGACACAGCAAAAACCCCAGGTTTCAGTCCCAGGGGACACTCAGAGCTAAGCAGTGGGGGACCTCCACTTCCAAATCTGGGAATAAGAAGACTCCCCCCTATGGTAAACTATATCAATGACTTCCTTTTAAAATTTTCAAGCAATTATCAACTGACTGTCCCTTTGGGGGGAAAGATTGCTCTTCATGCAAAGAATTGGGAACTCATTACCCAGGACAAATGGGTTTTAAATATATTGTCCCAGGAATACAGATTTCCCTTCCACATGTTGCCAACACCAAGTGGGTGGCTGGACCTACCTCCAAATCAGTGGGCAGAGGCCCAAAACCAAGTACTTTCTCTCTTAAGCATGGGGGCTATTCAACTGGTACCAGAAGAGGAAAAGGACAAGGTTTCTACTCGAGACTTTTCCTGGTAACCAGAAAAGACCATTCATGGCATCCTATCCTGGACCTGTCTACTCTAAACACCTTTTTGGAGATTCCAAAATTCAAGATGCTGACTCTTCATCAATTACTTCCTATGCTAGGCAAAGATGCCTGGTTGGCAACAATAGATTTAAAAGAAGCATACCTGCACATCCCAATCAGGGAATCTTGCAGAAAATACCTATGCTTCAAAGCAGGCTACATGCACTTTCAGTTCTCTGCACTGCCCTTTGGCTTATCTACTGTGCCCAGGGTATTCACAAAGTGCCTAGCTCCAGTTATTGCATTTTGCAGGCAAAGAAATATTCAAATATACCCATACCTGGACGATTGTCAAATTCAGGCAGAAAGCCAGGACATACTTTTGAATCATCTGGCCTTTGTACAAAGGGTTCTAACTTGTCTGGGGTACACCATAAACGAAAAGAAATCACACATGGTACCCTGTCAACAAATTGTATTCCTGGGAGCAAACTTGAATACAACTTCCCAGATGGCTTACCTCACCCCAGAGAAACAAATTCATTTGACAACCTACTTCAAACAAGTGGCCACAAAAACCCTGCTATCTGCAAGACAAATACTACAAGCCTTGGAGTTCATAGCCTCCTGCATTCTTCTAATTCCATATGCAAGACTGCATATGAGGAAACTACAGTGGTATCTAAAAAGCCTATAATGTCAACATTCTCAAGACCTAGAAACAATGATTCCTATTGTACCTTGCCTATGCCTAGAGTTCCTTTGGTGGGCAGAGGCCTGCCACCAAAACAAGGGACTACCTTTCACACCACCCCCTGCCGCCCACACCCTAACAACAGATGCAGCAGACTATGCATGGGGGACTCACCTGGCAGGGAAGTGCATTCAGGGCAAATGGAACCCAAGTCAAATGCACCTGCATATCAATCAAAAAGAAATGTTAGCTGTACAGAATGCTCTGACAGCCTTCAAGGACCACATTCTTCCAGGACAACTAATGGTAAAGACGGACAACACCACTGTTATGTGGTACATAAACATGCAGGGGGGGTACACATTCTTACCCCCTCTGAAGACTAGCCATGGCATTGTGGAAACTGGAACCAAGGATTTTCAACATGTTGACAAGCAAATGGGGAAGCCCAGATATAGACCTATTTGCCTCTCCCCAGAACTACCAATTGGACAAATTTTGCACAAGGACTCCCCACAAACAAGCCCAGAAAGTGGATGTTCTGTCCTTCAGCTGGAAAACCTATCAGTCTATGCCTTCCCCCCTCTGCCTCTGCTCTTCAAAGTACTACTAAAAATCAAACAGGACAAACCAAGGATGATTTTGATTGCTCCAGACTGGCCGCGCCAACACTGGTACCCCCTCCTGCGCAGTGTGTCATGGTTATCTCCATGGCACCTGCCTCAGACTCCTTCCCTGCTGTCTCAGCAGGAGAACCAGATTCTGCACCTTCAGCTTCTAACACTGAACCTTGAGGCCTGGCTAATTACTTAATCTCTCCTTTACCATCCCTCAGCAAACCTGTGATGGATATCATTTTACAGGCAAGGAGGCCTAGTACTAGAAAACCTTATGCTGAAAAATGGAAAAGATTCTGTGCCTGGAACCAGTCTCAAGGGATGAGCACAGCAGCGCCCAATCTACCTCAGATTTTACAAAACTTAACTGAGATGCTTCACAAGGGCCTGTCTTTTTCCTCCATTAAAATCCATGCCTCAGCCATTTCAGCTCATTATAACACAGAACCTCCCCTCTTCTCTCATCCACTGCTCAAGCAGTTCCACAGAGGGGCCAAAAGTTTGAGACCACCCAGGAGAGCTCCAACCCCAACCTGGGACCTTAATTTTGTCTTGGAGAAAGTCACTGTACCTCCTTTTGAGCCAGCTGCTACTGCAGACTTAAAATTTCTTTCTTGGAAAACAGCTTTCCTTTTAGCAATCACTTCAGCTAGAAGGGTATCTGAATTACAGGCCCTTATGGCAGTGGAGGCTTTCATCATCTTTCATGCGGACAGGGTGTCCCTCAGAACTAATCCATCCTTCATGCCCAAGGTGGTATCCAGTGTGGCTCTTAATCAGTCCATTCATTTGCCAACCTTCTTTCCCAATCCACAGAATAAAGGGGAATGGATACTGCATTCCTTAGATGTGCACAGACAATTTAGATTCTACTTGGACAGGACTAAACCTCAAAGGAAATCTGAACAACTGCTGGTGGCATTTGCTGCAGGGGCAGAGGGGAAGGCTCTTTGAAAGCAAACCATTTCTAAATAGATAAGCCATTGCATTTGTTTCTGCTATAAGCACCATGGAAAACCTATCCTCCAGGGGATCAGACCTCATTCCACCAGGGCTGCCGCTACAGCCTTTCTCAGAGGCGTCCCTACCAGGGACATCCTAGAAGCTGCTAACTGGAGTTCTGTACATACTTTCACCAAGCATTATCATTTACCAATTTTCTCTAAATCCAGAGCTGGCTTTGCCACTGCAGTCTTGCAGGGCCTTATAGCCGGCCCTAATGCTGTCTAAATGCCTCCTCCCAACCATAGCTTTGGGAATCTGCCCAAATGTAATGACTGCAAGAGTGAAACGTGAAGAACATAGTACAGTTGTGTACACTTACCATAAATGTAGATGTTCGAGTATATTCACTGTTGCAGTCCTGGTTACCCTCCCTCCAGCCCGCTAACTTCTTTTGACTATACTTCTACTTTCCTTTACTCTGCTTAAAAGCCTTTTTGGTCTATTTGCTTTTTTGCTGGAGGTATATCTTTGTACTTTTATATTTAATTGCTTCCCATTAGGGGGGGCACCTGACATCTGAGGCAAGAAAAACTGATGTAATGGCATCGGCTGCATGTTTTATACCCCTGCCGACCTGACATCATGGAAGAAGGGACAGCAACCGATGCAGGACCCAAGACTTTGTTAATCAGGCCAACTGAGGGCTACCTGCAAGCAGATAACCCAAATGTAATGACTGCAACAGTGAATACACTCAAACATCTACATTTATGGTAAGTGTACACAACTGTACTTTTCGTCTGCGCAGGCCATTCCTGCAACTGTATTGTCTGGATAATAGGGCTGTTTCTGCTTTCTGTGCCTTAAATCAGATATACCTGTTACTCAAGCTGTGCTGAGAGAATGACTTACTGCCTGCTGTGATATTCAGAAAAGATAAGTGTTTATTCTAATTTTTCATCTGCACTTTTGATTTAATATTTAATCTGTACAACTGGTTTCCCACCAACCCTGTTCTTGTGGTGGTTTTATGTCTTGGTGGCTTTGAGTTGCCCACCTCTGGTATTAAGTCGATACTGGACACTCCCACCCAGTCACATTATATCAGCTCATTCTACTGTTAATAGTGAGAACCTAACAAAGGCCCCCCCTTTAACTTCTGCATATTGAATTATCTCATTATCTTCTGCCTCTTCACTTTCTTCTTAAAATAAATAAATAAATAATTCCTACCTCTCCTTGAACTAGTGTAGCCCAGATACAGATGTGCTGTATCCAAGATTTTTTGTAAGCTTCAGAGCGGTGCTCTTAATTTTTTCCCTTAGATCTGCTAGTTCTCTGCTCTTCTGCACTTTTATTAGCTTATTAGTCTAGCACTTTAAACTATTCCCAGTGCTAGAAAGTATGCTCTTCAAATTTTCCCTTAGAACTACCTGGTTTCTCAGTAGTAGCACTAAAATCTGCTTTGCCAGAGATGGTCTGCACCTGTCGCCCCTGGGATTCAGGTTACTGGCTAAGGCTCTTGCCACCCCTATAGTGACTTTTTAGGCAAGGCTCAAAGGACAAAACCACCACCGTAACAGATATAAGCATGCAAAATCTGAAGGTAATGCCACTCAATGCTAGAAGTCTAAACCTCAAAATGCACTCTCTCGAGGCACTCCTAAAAACAGATGTCTGTGCAGTAACTGAGATCTGATTCAAGTCTCCAGAGAGCACCCCTGCAGTACCAGGCTACAACTCTTACCACCAAACCAGGACTGAAGCACTAAAGGCGGAGGAGTGTCCATATTCACCAAGGATATTCTCACCTCCAGGCTAGTTGCCCAAGACAATGCATCTGAAATTCTACAGGTGCAACTGACACTAGGTAAGACTGCAATCCAAACTGTAGCTTGCTACAGATCCCCCACCATGCCCCAAGATTCCCACTACACCTTTCTAAACATACTAGATAATATTAAGATACAACCAAAAACCTTAATACTGTGTGATTTCAACTACCCTGCCATTAATTGGGAAAACTACTCGAGTACCAACACCTTTGCCCAACGGTTCTTAGAATTCATAAATTCCAATGCCCTGGACCATCTAATCCATAGTCCCACCAGGAGCTCAAATATCCTAGACCTGGTCATTACCAACATGGGAGATCGATGTTCCACACCAGTGGTCACCCCCTCGTTGGTCAGGTCTGACCATATGCTAATCAACCTTGATGTCCACATCCCACCCCCACCCCCCAGTAGGGAAACTTCCATAAAAAACTTCTCCAAAGCCAACTTCATGCTACTCAAGTCAGAAGTGACGAACTTCATGACACCTATGCAGACGGGAACTGGAAGTTCGACCAAATCCTACACTAAAGCACTGTACGAGCACATCCACTCGTGCATGAATCATGCCATTCCAAACAGGACCAAAATGGTCTCCTCCAAAAAAAGGAACCCAGTCTAGTGGTCCCCTGCCATAAACAAACTATACAACAGAAGGAAGAAACTGTTGCAAAAAAGAGAAAAATCCCAGGATGCAAAAAACTCACTTACCAGCCTCAGTAAAAAGCTGAGATCCCTCATAAAATCCTCCAAAGCTAGTTACAAAAATATGAAAAAAAACAAAAAGCAAAACTGGATCAATAAAATGAGACAACCGAAGAGTGGCAGGCTTGAGACTGAGCAAATGTAAACCAGATAACAAGCGGTAGTAAAGCTAGAACAAATGTCCGTTTATTAAAAAGTTACAAAAATAAAATTGCCAAAGATTCCAAGGACAACCAAAAGGCATTCTATACTTATGTCAAAAATGTAAATGGTAATGCTCAGATCTGCTCTGAGCTATAACAGAATGGCATTAAATATACTGATCCCAAGGATAATGCCAATATCCGGGCAGATCAATTCAGTGCCAACTTCACCCCCCTCTCACCCCCTAAGGGGCCCATCGCAATATCAAAATATTGCCAAATTCCGGTACTCACGGCTACACAGGTAAAAAACGCACTCTCGAAAGCTACGAATACAGCATCCAAGGGATCAGACGACATCCCGGGCTGTGTACTACATGAACTACAAAATGAACTGGCACCTCACCTAAGTGCCATGCTTAATCATAGCCTCACCTCAGGCTTCATGCTCATTGAGTAGTGCACAGCTACAGTTATCCCACTCCACAAGGGGAGATCCACCTTGGATCCCGGGAGCTATCATCCCATCAGTTTGACGAGTCTGATCTGCAAAGCCATGGAATGCATTATCATGGAACTTATAAACAAAGACATTGGCAACCTTCAAACACTGGACCCCACCCAGTTTGGTTTCGTAAAGGGTCGATCTTGTCTCCTCAGCCTGACTTGACTTCTTTGAATCAGTCTCCAGAGCCGTGGATGAGGGTAAAGCGGTCCACACAGCCTATCTGGACCTCGCCAAGGCCTTCAACAACATCCCCCACTCACTCGATGGGTTGCCAACTGGCTTACTGACAGAACCCACACTGTAAAATAGCCTACTCAAAATCCAGCTCCACACAAGTGACAAGCGGACTACCTCAGGGTTCAGTCCTGGGATTGCTCTTGTTTGGCACCCACTTCTCTGAAGTATAGGCCAGCACTAAGGGACTCTGGCTAACAAAGTCCGCAGATGACTGACAACTGGGAGCCATTATTGAATCCACAAATTATGTGGATATTCTACAAAAGGGCCTTACAGAAACAGATGCTTGGTGCCAGAGCCATGGGCTCAAGCTTAATGCCAAGAAATGTGTAGTTATCCCCTTTGGGAAAAAACATGTACCCATGAATTACAACATAAGTGGCACACCGAAAGTCTGATAAGGGACTTAGGGACACAGGTGGACAGTGGTCTCACCTTCAATAATCACATATCCACAAGAGTCAGGAAATCCTTCTATGTGGCACACCTCATCACTAAGGGCTTTTCATCCAGAAAAAAGGAGGTCATTGTCCCACTGTACTCATCCCTTATTAGACCCATTATAGACTACAACGCTCCATTTGGTATGTACCTCAGAAGACATCTGCAACAACTGGAAAGGCCACAGGAATACCTCACCAAAAGAATCACAGGCCTAAAGCAGATGCCCTATGCTGACTGTCTAAAAAAACTCCAGCTATACTCTGTCGCATATCACCTACTCAGAGGCGACCTCTGCTTAACATACAAGGCCATGTCAAACCCAGTGCAGTTGGACTTGCTACACTTAAAGAAATCCCAATCCCTTAGAGCCACATGTTCCAGGGATCTAAACCTTGTCATCACAATAAACAAAACATGCTGGAGGGATAGGTTCCTGACCCAGAGACTTCCCATACTCTGGAATAGACTGCCCGTACATGTCAAGCTGAGCACCTGTCTGGCCCTCTTCAAAAGGAACCTTGACGATTGGATGGGAGATAGGAAATTCACCCTGGGGTTCACGTCAGTCACCCTGCTAGACAGGGGACCAGGGAAGTAAATATTCTGGGAAGAAATAGCCAGGGAATTGTTATGGCTAGGCTTGTATAGGCCCTAGCCTATACCCTAGTACCTAGCCTAGTACCTACCTATGAACCTATGAAACAGAAGATAATAAAAAAACTGAGAAACTGGAAGCTTTGTTACATGCATATGGATACTAAGATATAAGCAATTAAAATGTTTTAGCGCCTTTAGTCATACACATGTCAGGCATATGTTTATCAACCAGAGGAGAAGCTGTGGATAGCAATTAAAAAAGAGTTGAAGGATTTTATCTGGGAAAGGAAGACAGCAAGGGTCAAGTGGGATAAACTAATTATTCCAATAAAACAAGGTGGACTAGGAGTACCCAATTTGAGGGGGTATTTTAGAGCAACACAGTTAATGTTCTTATACATAGCACAAGCAAACTATAATTCAGAGTGGAAAGGAATGATGATGATGATACAGGGAGGAAGCTCAAGAAATAAGGAGAGACTGGGATTGTGGATGCAGACTGTTAAGAAGAACAACAAAAGTCATACAGAGTATTATATTCATAATATAGCAGGGAGCATTCTAAGAACTAAACCAGCACTAGAATGGAGAAGAGATTCTGCCAATAGGGGATAACTGTGGTTAGGGATGCAGATAATAGGCATGAGGGGGCCAGAATTTATTGGAGAAAACTGGCAAAGGAATCAAGGCATTGTGAGGAAATAACTACAAAGGGAAGGTAATAGAATGGGAAGAAGCCAATAATTTATTTGGGCTGCAGGTTTCAGATTAACTTCCCTAGAAATGACTGATATCAGAGTATAGGAAAAAAAAGAAGAAATAGGGGGTCCTAAATGAAAGACCAGCACTGGTAGAGTTTTTAATAGAATCTAAGAGAAGCTGCCATTAAAAAAGGAATAATTAGTAAAGCATTTAAAATATTGCGTGATAATTATAAGAATCATTCAGAGGAGCTTAGAAAGGATTGGGAGGAGAGACTGGATAAGCAATGCACAAAGAGGCAATGGGGGATATATGTATATTTCCCAAATATGCAACAAAGTGTAGAAGATTTAGGATCTTTGCCTGGAAGTGTTTACATAGATACTTTTATACCCCAAGTAGACTCCAAAGAATTTTTCCTCAGGTGGACTGCAAATGTTGGAGATGTGACGGGCGAGAAAGAGATGGCTGGGAACATATTGTTTGGGAGTGTAATGAGCTGGCAGACTTAGGGTTCCCTGCAGAACACTCTGTCAGAGATGCTGAGTGAGTGGATTGGATTGACTGGGGAGATGATTTTTTTGAGCTGTGATACAGAATCGCAATTGCCTATTCATAGTAAAGCTTTGCTGAGTCTAATTATGGTGGCTGTCAAAAAGCAGTTACTACAAAATGGAAATCAAAGTCTAGACCAACTTTAATAGAAGTATTAAATACAGTAACAAAGATAAAACAACTGGAATTGAGCTCTTTAGAAAAGGGAAGGGGCAAACTACATGGGAAAAATGGGAATTGTGGGAACAATATATGCAGAAAAGTAATGATGTTTAAGAGGGAGGATTTGAATGAGCCGTATAATGCTTAACTGATAATGACTGGATAGATTAGAAGTGATGTATAATATTTGTAACTACAGTTGTTTCAATGGGTGTCTGTGATGTATAATGTTTGCAACTAAAGTAGTCATTTTGTTTGTTTTTCATTTATATAAATATAAAATTGCCTGTGTCATATGTGATAATTTAATTAAAGATTTTTATTAACAGCTTTTATTGCCAGCTGCTTCCTGATTGCTGGGATGTAGTAATCTAATCATTTTAAATTATGTCTGGAAGAAAACAATCACTGTGTTGATGGTTAAGCTAGAGTCTGCTGATACGTTAAGGTACATGAAACTATATGCTGTTCCCAAATTTTTTCCTAATGGATTATATAAAGAAATCTGTTAGGTGTTCCAGGATTCATGTCATTGAGATGTAGTGCATTTGGAGACCCTGACATATATCCTGGAAAAGTCTCCCAGAAAATATTTTTGTGCATGTCACACTATGGAGAGGGTAAGGCATAAAGTTGTCAAATGTTCAACGTGTTTCACTGTTGCAGTCCTTACAAATGGGGTTATCCAGCTCCCGGTAGCCCGCAGTTGGCCAGAATACCAAATTCCTTGGTATATGACGTCGGCTGCCTCCAGAATAAGCCTGACGCCAGGACGTCAGGTATAAAGGCAGGTAGCCAACGTCATTTGCTCAGTCTTTCTTGCCACAGAGCCCGAAGCAGAAGCAATTCGCATGAGTGCCGGTCGGACGATTACCTTCTTTTTGTATTCCGACTTCTAAAGTTGAAGACATCCTCATATAAGTACGCCGTTGGGGACCCTTTTTTCTTGCTTTAATGAATGTCAGAGAAAATTAATAACTGTCTTGCCTGTGGAAAACAGATTCTGCATCGTGATTTTCATTCTTACTGTATTACTTGTTTGGCCTTGAGCACGACGTCCCAAATTGTGATCTCTGTGCTTCTTTCAACCCACGCACCATATGCCGTAGAGCTAGGATTTTGTATAAGCACTTTGGAGTTTGGCCTGAGTTTGTTGGTATGGTGTCTTCTGGTATCCCGACTTCAGATGTGCCTAAGAAGCGCAAGGATAAGGACCGCGACAGGCCTAGGGTTAAATTAACCGACGACATCCCTATTAAGTTGGTTGTCGGTCCAGCGGCAGCCAGTGAGGTGCAGTCCACAGATGTTCAGCAGCAGGCATCTTCGGAGGCCTTTCCTGAGTCCTTCATTTCTCAGCCTTCTACCTTGCCTTCGGACCCTCTGCCAGTCGTTGCCTCTGATGGATCTGGAGCCGCTAGGCAGGCGCTGGCGTCTGAGGCCTCTTTTCTCTGCCCGGCAACCAGATCCAGGCTGACGACCTCGGACCACATTTCTGCAGTGGCTAGGCCTCCTGAGTCCCTCTGGCTTTCTAGTAAGCCTCTCTGCAGAAAGTCTACTACTAAACAGGCATCGGCCTCCCCTCAATTACCTCAGGCTCAGATGGTTAAGATGGCTAGTGATCTCTTAACTCTTATCAAGGGCTCTCAACCTCCTCCTTCTAAGAGGGCTAGGGAATCATCCCCTGAAGTTTTGTCTGCCTCAGATTCAGATGTTTCTAGCAACTCTGATGATGAAGAAGGACATTCTCAGCTTTTTTCTGGTTTTGAGGACTCTGATGCTGAAGACTCCAGCCCTTCTGCCTCCCCCCAGAAGATTTCTCTTTCGGGGATACTCTGAATACCCTCAGGGAGCATTTTAGATGGGAAAGTCAGGATTTCCCTCAGTCTAAGAAGCGTATTAGGGAGTTCTTGGATTTGCCTCAGCATAAGTCTTTGGCTATTCCTCCGGTTTTGGAAGTTGTTGATGTGTACATGGAGAATTCTTTGACATCTTATTCTGTTCTTCCTGCTCCCAGAAAGCCTGACAGGTATTATAGAGTGCGTGATGCTCATCAGTTCCTTTTCAAGAATCCTACTGCTGATCCAGAGATTATTTCTCAGGGCCCTAAAGGTGTTAAAGCCATGGTTGCTAAAAATCCTGTTCCTTCTGACATGGAATCTAGGGCCTTAGATAGGTGGGGTAAAAAGGTTTATACTTCTTCCACCCTGGCTATTAGGTCTGTTAATTGTCTCTTTCATATGCTTAAGTATCAGCAGCATACTTTGGAGGCTATCAAGGCTAAAATTGCTGGTGTTCCTTCCCTGATGGAGAATAAGGGCATGCAAGACATATTGAATTCTGCCACTCTGGTTACTAAACATTCACTACATTGTGGTTTTGACACTTTGGAGGCTTCTTGCAGAGCAGCGGCCACTGGTTCTGTTATCAGAAGACATGCTTGGCTTAGGGAGCAGCCCCTTTCTGAACCTGTAAAGTCTAAATTACTGGACGTGCCTTTGCATAAGGACAATCTTTTTGGAATCAAAGCAGAAGAGGTGTTGGAGAAACTGGAGGATAAGCCTAAATCTATGCAAACTGCTAAGGATTTTCTGCAAGTTCAGCCTCCTCGTTTTAGCAGGCATTACCCTTCTAAGAGTTGAACTTTTCCTGACAAACAGGGTTGTACTAGATCCAGGGGCTACAGGTCTTCCAGGGGACAGACTTCCACCCCTCACAAGGCTAAACACTGGCAGACTGTATCTTCTAAACCTGGGAGTTCTAAGCAGACTTCTCAAAGCAAACATTCTCAATGACTCCGGCTTTCCCCTTCTTGTCTTTGTGGGCCCAGGGTTTCCTTTGGGGGGAAGGTTAGCCCTTTTTGCAGATGTCTGGCACACTATCACAGACTACAAATGGGTGCTAAAAATAGTATCCCATGGCTACAAATTCTCCTTTCACACCTTCCCGGTCCTCCATGGATACCCAGATATTCCCCCACTTCAAAGGGCAGAAGCAGAAAAATAAGTTTCTTCCTTGCTAAACCTGGGAGCAGTAGAGCCAGTTCCTGCACTACAGACAGGCCAGAGTTTTTACTCAAGACGTTTCCTGGTTCCCAAAAAGGGGGCACCTGACACCCTATTCTGGATTGTCCATTCTAAACACTTTTCTGGTGATTCTCAAATTCAAGATGCTCACCCTTCAGCAGTTGCTGCCAGTGCTGGCCAAGGATTCCTGGCTGGTGACCTTGGACCTAAAAGAAGCTTACTTCCACATCCCTATAAGAGAAAGCTGCAGGCAGTTCCTTCGTTTCAGAGCGGGGAACAGGCACTTCCAATTCTCTCCACTACCCTGTGGCTTATCTACTGCTCCCAGAGTTTTTACAAAATGTCTAGCTCCAGTCATTGCCTTTTGCAGGCAAAGGAACATTCAAATTTACCCTTACTTGGATGATTGTCTTATTCAAGCAAACTCTCCAGAGCAACTTCTAAAGGATTTGGGCTTTCTAAAGAACCTTCTTACCTCTTTGGGCTACACAATCAACAAAAAGAAGTCAAAACTGGTACCCACCAGGGAGATAGTATTCCTGGGAGTGAGTCTGAACAGAGCCGCCCAGATGGTATCCCTCCCTCAAGAGAAACAGATGGATCTTTCGAATTACTTCAAGGACTTGGCAATCATGACCCAGCTCTCTGCAAGGCAATTCCTGCAAGCCCTGGGGTTCATGGCTTCATGTATTATGATGATTCCATATGCAAGACTGCATATGAGGAAAATACAATGGTACCTCAAAAACATTTGGTGTCAACACACTCAGGATTTAGACTTGATTCTTCTTCTGGTTCCCTGCCTGCAAACGGAGTTCCTTTGGTGGACAATGGCCTGCGCACAGAACAAAGGCCTACCTTTCTGTCCACCTCCTGCCATCCAGACTCTCACCATGGATGCCTCAGACTACGCTTGGGGAACACATCTAGAGGGCACATGCGTTCAGGGAACTTGGACCTATCCACAAGCTCAACTGCACATAAATCTGAAGGAAATGATGGCAGTTCAGCAGGCTTTGATGGTTTTCAAGCATCTTCTCTCTCCTGGTACTCTTCTAGTCAATACAGACAACACTACAATCATGTTATACATCAACAAGCAGAGAGGGACTCACTCTTACCCCCTCTGCAGACAAAGCATGAGACTATGGTCCATCGCAGCTTCTTTGGGCATTCATCTGATAGCCCAGTTTATTCCAGGAAGGCTCAACACATTGGCAGACCAATTGAGCAGACAGGATCCTCATGAATGGCAACTAAACAAGACCATCTTCCATCGCATCATTCAGCGTCGGGGCACTCCTCTGGTGGATCTCTTTGCTTCTCTAACCAACCACCTTCTTCCAACCTTTTGCACCAGGGATCATCACAACAAAGCTTGGAAAGTGGATGCCCTGTCCTTCCCCTGGACACAGCTTTCGATCTATGCATTCCCTCCTCTGCCTCTTCTGCCCAGAATGCTGTTAAAGATAAGGGACGAAAAACCAAGGGCCATCATCATAGCTCCAGACTGGCCCAGGCAGCATTGGTATCCACTTCTTCGCAGTCTCTCCCGGTCTCAGCCTTGGCATTTTCCCCTGATACCAAATCTCTTGGCTCAGGATGGAGGAAAGATTCTGCATTCTCACCTTCAGACTCTGCTTTTGGCTGCCTGGCTCATAATTTAGACTTTTCTCAACAGGTAGTTGAGGTCCTTAATGAGGCCAGGAGGCCTAGCACTAGGAAATCCTATGCAGATAAGTGGAAAAGATTCTCCATTTGGATGCAGACTAGAGGAGAAGATCCCTCTCAACCTACTCTTCCTCTAATGCTTGATTATCTGGCAGATTTACTTAATGGCGGACTTTCCTTCTCTTCTATCAAGATTTATGATTCAGCTATTTCTGCTCACTGTTCCTTTGAACAACCCATTTTCTCTCATCTCCTGATGAAACAGTTCCTCAGGAGAGTTAGCAATTTAAAGCCTCCCAGAAGGGCACCTACTCCGGCTTGGGATCTTAATTTTGTGCTTGAGAAACTTACTCTGCCTCCTTTTGAGCCTGCTGCCTCAGCAGATTTTAAGTTTCTCTCTTGGAAAACTGCATTTCTTTTGGCCATTACTTCAGCTAGAAGAGTGTCTGAGCTGCAGGTCTTAATGGCAGTAGAGCCTTTTATCACTTTCCACGTGGATTGGGTTTCTCTTCGGACTAATCCTTCTTTTATGCCTAAGGTGGTTTCTAGCCTGACTCTTAACCAGTCTACCCACCTGCCTACCTTCTTTCCTTATCCTCAGAATAGAGGAGAAAGGTTGCTACATTCTCTGGATGTGCATAGGCAACTTAGATTTTACCTGGATAGGACTAAGTCTTTCCGAAAGTTAGATCAGTTGTTGGTCAGTTTTGCTCCTAGAGCCCAAGGCAAAGCTATTTCTAAACAAACTATTTCTAAGTGGATTGCTCATTGTATTCACTTTTGTTACTTACAGCATGGCAAGGTTCCTCCTCAGGGCATTAGGACCCATTCTACTAGAGCTACATCTACCTCAGCAGCTTTTCTTAGAGGTGTACCTACTAAGGACATCCTGGAAGCAGCTACCTGGACCTCTGTCCACACTTTCACCAAACATTATAATCTGCTCTTTTTTTCTAAGTCCAGGGCTGGTTTTGCCACTGTAGTGTTGTAGGGCATTCTTATCAACCATTAATCTTTGGTGTTCCTCCCCCTTTTTTGTTTTTTTTCCTGGGCTTTGGGAATCAACCCATTTGTAAGGACTGCAACAGTGAAACATGATGAACATAGTACACTTACCATAAATGTAGATGTTGGAGTGTATTCACTGTTGCAGTCCTGGTTTCCCCCCTTCCATCCCCCTTTTTCCTAGTGCACAGACTGGATTTTTTTCTTCACCTGGTCTTACTTTTTTTTGGGGGGGGGGCTCCTGACAGTTATAGCAAGAAAAACTGAGGAAATGACATTGGCTGCCTGCCTTTATACCTGACGTCCTGGCATCAGGCTTATTCTGATGGCAGCCGACGTCATATACCAAGGACTTTGGTATTCTGGCTGACTGCGGGCTACCGGGAGCTGGATAACTCCATTTGTAAGGACTGCAACAGTGAATACACTTGAACATCTACATTTATGGTAAGTGTACACAACTGTACTTTCTTCTGCATTTGAAATGCATGATTTCAAGTATTTCCCAGTTAAGATGGCAGATAAGTAAATGACATCAGGCTTAGGACTTGACCTTGAGGAAGAGCTATAAGCTTTGTTCGATATTGGCTCTTAAACCAAAATAAGACTTTTAATATAGCCCTATATCCTCTAGCTTACCTCTGACGTTCATGTGATTTATTTTGTCAAATGATGTAGTGAGAGCCATGTATAGGTAGCCATGAACAAGTCCTGCATCTGTTTATGCAGTAAGTCTGTATCACTTTTTCAAAGACCCTATTCAGTGAATGACTATTCGTTGAACCCACTTAAGTGAAACATCATTTTAACAAACAATCGTTTCAGCAAATTTTTTCACAGGGAAAGGAAGTAGTTGGCCATCATCAGGTTTTTCCCATTTCTCCACTGTAGCAGTGTGATGTCAGAGTTGGTATATTTAGTTAGGGGTGTGTGTGTGTGGGGGGGGCACAGCCCCCCCCATTGGGAGGGTGTGTGGGGCAAAGCTCCCACTTTGCTGAGTTTTAAAATGTGTAGTGTTTGTTAAGGTCAGTAACTGGCCCACTATTTTTTTCCCTTGAAACATTTCAGTGAAACAGTCTTTTGCTAAAATGACATTTCGCTTAAGTGGGTTCGAATAGTCATTCGCTGAATAGACTATTTGACAAACTGATGTAGACCCTTATGAAGTATTGTCACTGGCAGGTTACATTCCATATGACTGTCAAGATGCTGTATCTAGGGCAAAAAAAAAAGAGCGTGCTAGTACCAGAAGGCTTTCTACATGCTACTAATGGACAAGGTGTCTGCTGTTGACCAAATGTGTGAATTCCACTCCAAGGTAGGGAGAGAAGGAAATGGGTTGGTAATTTATAGCCCTAATCAAGTCATCAGACTATTGCATTTTTTTCATTCTCTGGTCAAATACCTAATCAGAAGTGAGGTATAATTGTGTGTGGGTACTCAGGCACAGCTTTTAGAATATGAACTAAAACCCATTAAGTCACACTTCTCCATCAAGGTTCCTGTTCCAGAAAAGGGGTAGTCTGTGAGACACATACGTTTCCCTCCAAAATGTCCTATTTGTGTTGCAGATGAGATTTAGGTCCCTAGATTAGGTAATTCATATGATGTTAGTTTCCCAGATGTGCAAGAGGTACATCAGAGTGAGTTCAGAGGATTCTTTGTAGTCCAGGCATAGATCACCTCTCAACAGTCTGTAGGTGACAAAGTGCAGGGAATAGGGCTTTGAGGTGGTCCACATTGGACATGTTTATGCCTTGTATTCTTTTTGTGAGTAACCGCGGTGGACACCCCATTTGCTACATATGCCTGGTCAGGTATGTACTGTAGGGATTTTGTACTCTGCTTGGTATGTTGAGGGCTGAGTACAGAATACTGGCATCCTTGGATCTAAATGCCATAGCCTTGCTTATAAGTTGCACAACATAGAATGATTTTGAGGCATATGATGGTCAAAGGACAGGTTATTGTCTACATGTGTTCCCAAATCCCTGGCCATTGAGTCTGTTGTTAGGGGTGTATTATCAGTGTAGTATTTATGCGGGCTAGCTGTCTTCCCAAAGGATACTGTTGTGCATTTTTTGGCAGGAGTTTTAGACCGTGGCTTTGGCACCAATTATTCGCCTGTTTCAGTCTTGAAGGGTGTCTGTCCTTTGTGGATTCTGTGACTGCCCCTAGTTTGCAATCATCTGGAAACATGGTCAGCTAAAAGCTGTTGATGTTGGCTGTGATTTCAAAGAAGTAGATGCCAAAAAGGAGCAGACTCAGCACCTAGGCTTGATGGACTCTGATAGTGACTGGCCTTTTTTTAGAGGTAGTCTCCTCTATCCTAACTTTTTCGGTCCTATCTCTGAGCTAGCTGGCTGTCCAGCAGATGACATGGGGATTTATCCCTAATTTCTTGAGTCTGTCTGCAATGACTGTGTGGGGTATTGTGTTAGAATGATTTGGCCAGGTCAGGATAGGCAGTATGCACCATTTTGCCCTTGTCCATTGCTTTGGTGACTTTCTTGAAGAAGTCCACCAGGTTGAGTAGGCATGACCTGCCCTTGATGATACCAGATTGGGTTGGATCCAGTGTCTGAAGGTTTCCTATGTCACTGTATAGCATTTCCATGATTCTTTCCATGGCTTTGCATAGAAGATTAGTCAGTCTTATGGGTCTGTAGATAACGAGCCCTTGTGTAGATGGATGACAGCTGCAGTCTTCCATTTTCTTGCAAAAAAACTGTCTGGAGGCTACAGTTAAACAGCGATTCTAGTAGTTCTGAGAAGTCGTGTTTCGTGCTATTAAGGAGGCATCCTGGGATGTTATCATGGCCTATCAATGCAGAGTACTTGGTCTTGGAAAATGCATTGAGGACATGTTCCCTAATGATAGTTGAGGGAGTTATGGTTGAGGGTTTTTCCTGAGGGATGTTTGGGGGAGGGAGAAAATAGATACATTTTTCAGCCAGTAGAGTTACTATATCTTCTGTCCCAGTATAGGTGACTCCATTTGCAGTTAATTGTCTCTGTTATTGTGTATTTTATTTGAAGTTGTGGACATAGCTGAAGAATGCCTTGTGATTGCTCTTGGCCTTGGAGGATATTTTTATCTCACTATTGGCTTTGGTACACTTGATTAGCTCCCTGAGTTTGCTTAGATTTATGAGGGAGTTTTTACCTTGCTGGGCAGTAAACGTCTAATTGTTGCCATTATTTTCTTTCTTTTCTTATACAAACTATTGATGCTGAGATTTCATCAGGATGGTTTATTTTTTGAGTTTGCTGTGTGCTTTTTCCAGGTAGGTACAGCTGTTTCTGTGCATCCATTAACATGATTGTACAGCGTTTTCATGAACAGTTCCGTACAGGCTAGTGGGCAGTGTTGTTCTCAGGGTTTGGGGGGCTTGAAACTTTGCTAGGATGTTACTTAATAGTAAGAAGTTTGCCTTAGATTAATTTCTAAAAGTTCCAAGGTTTGCTGTGTCCTGGATTTTAATTTTATTTCAAAGAGGCAGCTTTATAGTCTGACCTGACCAGTGAAGATGTTACACCAGGGAGGTCGTTTGCAACATTCTGCCATGTTTGTGAGGACCAGATCAAGAATATTAGCATCCCTAGTGAGGTACGCACTAGCTGATTCATGTATTAATGTTTACAAAGTCCAGGAATCTCTGGGCTTGCATATTTGGGGTGGCGTATGATGCCCAGTTTGTAGTGGGATAGTGAAAGTTGCCCATGGATATGGTGTTTGGTTGAATGAGGAGTGTCTCCATTACATTTAAGTATGTGCTATGGGTTTACTGGGTCATAGAAGGGACCTGTAGTTTGCAAGGGTACCCTGTGTGACTTTGACTGTGGTAGTATGGATGTGAAGAAGCTCAAGCACATCCTACTCTGTGACCATTTTTCAGACATGTTTGTTTTTGGTGTAAATTGAGACACAAATATCTTTTGTCCCTTCCTGTACAGTGGGTAGTCTAAATATATAGAAAGCATTATAGCCCTGTACTACTGAGGTGTTCTGTGTGGCTTTAAACCATGTCTCAGTAACTACACAGATGTATGCATTCTCCAGGGTGAGAATTGCTTGCAGGGACTGGAGCTTCTTATTTGGTCTCCTGGTATTAAGAAATAATACCTTTTGATTTTCTTGGGTTGGTTTTGCAGTGTTTGAAAGTTTTGTCACATTGGCAATGCCTAAAAAAGGCACCATGGAGGAGGACAAAGTTTTAGCTTATATTTAAAATCCTAGAGGGGATAGGTGCAGACCATCCCTGATGCAGCATGGCCTGTCAACCATGTCTTCCCAGGCTGACAAATATTGTACCCTCTTTGAATGGTACCAAAAAGTAAACAAGTTGTTAAAGCCAGTTATCTTCTGTTCGTATTGTGATATCGTCCTTGGAGGAGGTAGAATGCTGCTCAGTGCTAGTCTCATACAGCTTTGGACACACACAGTCCAAGATCTCCATCATGTTTATTTTCATATAGTCCAGAGAGGTATGTGTCGGTTATACCCAAATGAACTATGGCTGTGTCATACTGGTACTTGTAGGTCAATGACCTGAGTTTGTGCATGATTTAGTAGATCCTGGCCCCTGATAGACAATTGACAGTGACTCTGCCCTTATTAAGCCTGGTGAGTGGGGCATTTGTTTGTCTCACAATAGAGTCCCCTATGACCAAAATGTTAGGTTGTGTGATGGTTTGCCTTATGAGCTTAGAAGTCGGGCACCTTGAGATGTGGATGTGTCTCATGGCGGCTGTTTTGGTAGAGTGCCTTTTGGTTGTTGATGATACTTATTGAAATGTCTGGTAGGAGTTTAGGGATTAGGAAGATTATATGTGAGGACCTCAGCATATGTCTCTGGTCCATGCTTTGTGTGTGGTTGATGTAGTATGTGTTTCTGACAACTTGTTTGGTATTATAAGTGTTTGTACATGAGATTATTTCCTCCAGTGACATTGTGTAATTACATCTCCTGCATACAAGCGTTAGTTTAAGAATTGGATGTTTGTCAGTAAACATGAGACAATTGCTACATTGCTTCAGGATGCCTATATCCACCAAACTGTCTGCAGAGATAGTAGGTAAGTGCATATCCACGGAACCTTATTATATGATGTACAAAAGGAGGAGAAAAGATAGGTTCACAGCTAGATAGCATGGGCAAGAATTAAGACTAAGACTAAATTTGTGGGGTGGTGCTTCTCAGTATCCAAACTAGTTGCTCTACGTGCAACAAAGTACTGGGGAAATTTCAGAATTAGTTGTATATGTCAGTACAGGGCACTACTAACTACCACTATACAATGCCAAGCCTTGAGAAAATATGTCTCCTTGTACTTTATATACTGGTAGCAGTTAGAAAGTGGACATATTTTTATCTGTTTATTTATCCTTTGTTGAGTGGGCAGTTCCACTCAGGCCATAGTCTCTTTCCAGGGGAGACCCATTGTGGTATTTCTCCTGCGAGAACCCAATGTGATATTTCTACTGCTAGACAAAATTTGTCCAGGGTATCATAGAACTTTCCCAAGTCTGTTTTAGTAGGTGTAATGGGATCTTATGCATCCACTTGTACTGTCACTAAGTCATGCAGGTGGAACCTCTGTTTAATGTCTCAAACAAAGGATGACACATTTAGGAGTGTAGCAGCTCCCTAATGGCAGTAGTGTATTGTCAGCAATCCATTCAACTGGAGTGGGAATAGAACCCACAACTTTTTGTTCTTCCAACCTTAAAAGTGAGTATACTACCTTTTGTGCCACTAAGACAGCTTGTGTGTCTTTTACTAAAGTTGGTTGATTATGATAGTGGACCGATCCTAAATGGGCCTATTTCAGCCATAACCTGAGATTACAGTTGAGATGGAACAGTATGATACAGTGACACTATAGCAAAAGAGACTTAAAAAGCATAGTTATAAGATTGTCATTGCCAAAGCAAAATAGACATAGAAGACATGGTTAAGAACTATATATGTTTGTTTCCAAGTCATCCTCTTACATAATAAATACACTTTTTGCAAATTATTGTATGTGCTTCTCCAGAAACAGATTGAAAGATTGCATGACTGTTACTCTGAGTGTGTAGTATTCATATTTTGTTTTAAATAGTTCATTAAGTATGCAGTATTCATATTTTGTTTTAAAGAGTTAATTAAGTAGTGAACATGCTGTTATGTTCACATTAACAACACTTGGGCTGATGTCACATACATTTTTGCCCTATTAGCAAGGTTACTGATCAAGTTTACGAAAAGTCTTAAGGGGGTATGGATTACTGATTGTGAGCATAAGGTAGGTCTTGTCTCCTCTTTTACTGTCTACATTCATATCTAAGAGAAAGACAACACTCCTCGTAAGAATATAACTGGCATTCACTTATTTCCATGGCTAGGTTTTTAACTTGATGAAGTCTTTAAATGGCTGACCCAGTTATTTTTACTTGCTACCCTTTAAGAATAAAAATGCTGTAAACAAAATGCTGGGTACCACACTGCAAGGTTTATTAAAGGTTTGGTGCTTTTGTCCATCAAGTAACCCAGACAGCCTCAAAACAATATAATGAATAAAACCATCTCTAGTTATAAAAAAGGCATGGTGGAGACCACTAACGTTACAAATAATTGGGCCTTGATTTTAATATAGGTAAAATACTCACAGAATCATTTAAATCAAGGATGGTGGTAATGTCCAATCTTATTTGCCAAATAATTTCTTTATACAGCAAAGTATTGTCAGCATCACCACCCATGATATCATAAACCACTTCCAGAATGGTTTGCAACTCCATGTATGTTTAGGTAATGTATTCCTGTTGCCACATTTTTAATTGCTAACAAGTGCACATATAAAACATTTTTAATGGTCTCATTCTCCTACGTAAATAAAATTCTGTACAGTCTTAGCAAGCACTATAAAGAATGCCACTGGTTTTATTGTTTAAGTGGCCTGGACATGCAGTAACTTTAGGATAATTATCAGTCACATCATTTGGTACTTCCAAAATAAATCTACATTGTTAAAAACTACATCTGGACATAACAACCATTTTTTACTATAATTGGCTCCACTCCTATGTAAAATGCTCTCAGTGTTATTATTGGATTTGTAAATTAACAAAGGTGTGGTGCCAGTCTTAGACTTAAGATATTCATCATTAAATATAATATTCTAGTTCCTATCTATGATGTGGCAGTCTTGTCTGGGATCTAAAGAATGCTGTAGTACAGTAGTTCTGTCCAAATTCTTGGTAGCCAACTTCCTTTCTAGTTTAACCCAAGACTTCTTTAAAATAGGTATATATCTATCAAAACATTGTCCCCAAATATTGTTCATAATATTATCCTTGGTTGGGCATGGTAACCCCTAGCTGTCAATAAACATTTCAACTTTGGCTTCACAATTAATGCTGGAATTCAAAATCCAGTTACCTTCTTTTTTACACAAATTTTAAGTCCAAAAAAATGGATACAATCTGGTTCGTACTGTAAATTCAAAAGGCAGAAAACCAAATATTGACAAAAAGTATTAAGGGAACTGAAATCAGCAAATCAAATAAAATATAACATCTAAAAAGCAGTTAATAATTGGATGTACATATGGTGTACATAGTTCTCAGCATATAAATGCTACCAGTTTCCCCAGAAAAAAATCACAAAAACAGGGGTGCAAGATACTTCCATAACCACTCCTGACACCTGTCTGAAAAATTCCCCTTCAAAGATGAAAAAAATATTGCTAAAGAAAAGCTCCATAACAGTGTATAAAATATTGATCAAACCAGTGGTAAAAAATGTTTTCTTGTTTAAAAAATCTCTTAATTATTCCACTCCTAAAGCCTGAGGTATAAATGTAAATAAATCAGAAATATCAGCAGTCACAAGATAATCATCAGAACCCATCAGAACAGATCTAAGTTTATTCAGTAGATCCCACAAGTCAACTATAACACTTTAAATCAAACAGGTTTCAACCAGTGGTCAACCATAATTGCTGTAAGTTCTGTTATAGACCCACTCAGTATAAATACTGGGTCTAATGGTGGGGATTAGTCATGTTCTTGTGTAGTTTTGGAGTTCTAAAATTAATAGACAACCTAGACCTAGGAACATACAATTACTGAAATAATTCAGGATCAGTGAGATCATTGCTGACCATTTCATTCAGTACAAATCTGCCATGATTAGTTTTATGCATCTCTTTAATGGAAATAATTTCATAGTGGTTGTCATTCAGCAATAAATTCAACACACTGCACAAGAGAATTCCATAGAATTCATAATAGCGATACCTTCGTCCCTATGTTTCATAAACCTGATACCACTCCTTTCCCCTAACCTGTGTAATAGAGCCCTTTCACTTGACGATCTATTAAAACTTTTAAAAAGTAGACTTACTACAAACCAATTAACATACCTTGTTAGTATACACCTTCTCATACATAACCAGAGATGAGTACAAAGGGGGATTCCAAAGGGAGCGCTGCCTCTTGAGACCCTCTATCTGCAATATTATGAATATAATCTGTATCGTGGTTATTATTCTTATTAAGGATCTCCATCAAAAATCCCACACTTTCTCTTTCTCCTTATTTCTTGTATTTCACCCCCCAACTGCTTCATCATCCCATTCTACTTTGAATTATAACCTTCTGCTTGTGTTCTGTATATGAGCCATAACTGTGTAGTTCTAAAATATCCCTTCAAATCAGGTAATCCTAAACTAACTTGTTCTATTGGGAAGATCAACTTATGCAACTTAGCTCTTGCCCTCTTCCCCTCCCAGATAAATTTCTTCAACACTGTACTAATTATTGCCCACAATTTGTCTTATTGATAAAAACATATCCCTGATCTAAAATGAGAAGTTAAACTAAGCCACTTATCTGTTTGAATTGGTGGTAGCTCAGTTTAATGTAAAAGATCCCACAGCACCTATCAAAAAGAGTAGTTGAAAACATTCATCATTCCCACTGTCTCAATGGCATTTTGGATTATCTGCCAAGGTAACCCAGTACTGGCCATCTTTCAAAAACTGAGACTGCCCTCCCTTTCTGTTCCTGTGACAGTTGATTAGCTCAGCATATCCTGAGAGGGAAGCAGCTCTCACAGGAAGTGGATATTCAGTCTTTATCTGCCATCCAGATAAGAAAGTCCTCTGACTCTTCACAGGATCCAGTGTTGATTTTTTCTGATTCTTCTGGTTTACTGCTCCGATAAGCCCCATTTTGGGACCCCCCCCCTTCCTTTCATTTTATTATTAGTTTTGTTGTTCTTTTTTCTGTTTTTATGTCTCTCTGAATCCAGGACTCCCTTTCTGTCTTTTGACCCCAGTCCACTCTGTCTAGATGGACTCTTCAGGTTTTGCACGAGGAGCTGTGCCCATGGGAGTTCAAGTATAAGGCTTGTGGGGTCCGCAGGACACACCAAAGTGCATAATTGTGAAAGATTTGTTGGCAGTGAGCATGCTTTAAAAGTTCATCACCACGTACAGACTCCAGATTCTTTTCTAGTGATCACCGACAACACTACTGTGATGTGGTGCCTGAACAAGCAATGGAGTACAAGGTTATACATCTCTGTCGGCATAGCCGGCCTTAGGTATAGGCCAACTAGGCGGCCGCCTAGGGTGCTGGTCTAGCAGGGGCACTTTTCTAGTATTTATTTGATGTAGTTAGACCAGGATGGGGGCACCAGGTAGTGTGGTGGGGGTGCCGTGGAGCCCTTTTGCCTAGGGCACCAGTTGACCTAAGGCTGCTGCTGTCTGTCGGTTGGCAGTGATGACCTTGGAAGCTGGCTCTACAGCATTCTGTGACTCTTCAGGCCTCATATTTTGTCAGAGAAAAACACAGTGGCATGCAAACTGTGTAGATCCTGAAAAGACCCTCTTGAGTGAAAGTTCCATGTAGAGGTTTTCCAGGACTTATCCAGTTGTGGGGAGCAATTCAAGAAAATCTGTTTGCCCCCTTTTGTTTTTGAAAAACTGACCTTGCCTCCGTTTGAACATACCTTTCAAGCTGATTTACAGTTTATTACTTGGACTGTTTTACTCATTGCTCTGACATCTGCAAGGTAAGTCTCTGAGCTGCAGGCTGTTGATGTGGGCGACTCTTGTCTGATTTTTCACAAGGACAGATTTTACGCACTAATCCATCATTCATGCCCAAAGATGTTTCTGAATTTTCCTTGAATCAAGCCATCAATGTCCCAGTGTTCTATCCTGATCCAAAACACAAGAGAGAAAAGGTTCTACATACCTTGGATGCACATAGGCAGCTCAGGTACTACCTTGACAGAACAAAGTCCTTTATGAATGCTGAAGAGCCATTTGTCTTCTATATGGGAAGTAAGGTGAGGCAACATGTCGTTAAGCAAATTGTTGCATAATGGTTGTCTTCAGCTATTATTTTCTGTTACTCCCACATGGTAAATGTCATCCATGCAAGGTTAAGGCTCGCTAAACTAGAGCCTTCTCTTTGATGGCATATTAAAATGGGGTAGACTTTAGAAGCATTTAGGAGGAACAACTTTGTCCTCTGTTCATACCTTTGCAAAGCACTACAAACTGGATTCTTTTTCAAGGTCCAGAGCAGGCTTTTCTAGGACCATTCTCCTTCCACCTCCCAGGTTGAGTAAGCTTTGGGAACTTGCCTAAAATGCCACTGGGAATGATGAATTTAGTACAGTTGTGCAAGTCCTTTTTACCCATAACAGTAGATGTTCAAATTCTTCACTGCCTCACTGGCAGAAGCTACCCACCATTCCCCATATTGTGCATACCTGAGGTAGGTTTCAAACTCTTTGATTTGGTTGTTGCTAGATTTGTTTTTTTATATGGTATTGTGATTTATTGAGAATTTACTCTTGCTGGATGATTCTGGCTACAAGTACTTTGCTCTCCTTTCTGGAAGTGAAAAAGCCTGAAGACTCACTTCCTGTGAGAGCTGAATGCTTCCTCTGAGTATATGCTTAGCCATTCAGCTGTCAGAAGAGAGAGGGAGATGACTCTGAGCTTTTGAAAGCTGTCCAGTACTGGGTTGTCTTGGCAAGTAATCCAAAATAAAATCAAATAACAAAAAACAGGCCAGCAAGTGTGTGTTGTGTATATTAATTTAGTCTTACATAAAACACAAGAAAAAACAGACCGGTTTCGGCTAAGGAATTAACCTAGCCTTCATCAGTGTAAAGATACAACACTTCTTGTGAATATATATATATAATATATCCTTAATTGATGTATACATATTATTGGTCAGCTCATAAATATTAATTTAAACCTGGGCTAAACAGCCCTCCCAGTTTAACAATCCACTTTTTTTCCATTGCATTTAATTTGGTATGCCGTCCAGTTTTTTGGTTCCTGTCACCTCATATCATGTCTATAATGGTAAAATGAAAAGTTGCTGTGGTGTGTTTAAAGTGTGTTTGGATAAAGCATTGCTCATTCTTTTATGTTTAACATCAGAAAGGTGTTCAGAAATCCGTAACCTAAGGGGTGTAGATGTTTGTCTAATGGAGAGTGCATGACAGTTGCAATTGGCCAGGTATACCACCCAGTCTGTACTGTAGTTTGCAAAAAAATTTATGTCAAATACCATGCTACAATTGTTGCTAGAGACGTTTTTGATTTTCAAAACTCGGACACAATTACTACAATGGCCACAAAGCATGCAACCAATGATCTTCTCCCCAGAAATGGTGGTTTGGATAGTATTATGCTGAGTGTATGGATGCTGATGTTTGAAATGGTTAAAATACGACCCCAGATTTTTCCCTTTTCTAAAGGACAACTGACATGTTTCATTTAGATGTTGGGACAAAAAATTGTCTGCCAACAGTATATTCCATTGTCTTTTAATAATCTCAATCAACCTGTTAGTGTTCCTACCACATGTGGTGATAAACCTTAGTTTTTTGGAAGTAGAGCTTGGTTTTTGTTGGTATTTCAAAAGGTCCTTTCTGTCAGTGTTAGCAGCATAATTACTTGCTGTATAGACATGACCCATATTGTATCCTCTCTTGAAATCTATGTACTAAGTCTTTGTGAAAATGTGCAAAGGATTTATCATCTGAACAGATGCTTCTCATCCTGATGAATTGTGACTTGGGGATGTTTTTGGTAATGTGGGCTGGATGAAAGCTGGATGCGTGGAGTAGAGTGATATATTCAGGGTATTTGCGAAACACTTCTGTATGTATTTTATCCAAATGGTAATTAACAGTGAACTGTAAACCCCATTTATTTTCGTTAAGATACCCTATGAATTCCATAAGGTATTCAACATCAAATCTCCACATCATCCAGCAATCATCCAAATACCTACGCCATATATCAGTTTTCCCCAAGTAGATGTTATGTGCAATGTCATAAATAATGTGCTCTTCTATGTAAGCCATATAGAGATCCGCATATATAGGGGCAAAAGATGCAACCAGTGCAGTCCCACATACTTGTAATGATCATTGGTTAATGTGTACACTAGACGTCTGTTCATTATATACAAACATACCGCACTGGGCCGGGTTGGATGCTGTTGAATACTGATTGGATAAATCTAATTTATATAGACCTGGTTTCAACACCTTTCTCCTTACCCTGACAGAACATGTTCTCACGAAGAATGTCTTCTTCTATGGTAACCAATGTTTCAGCAACTCGAAATTCTAAAACAGATGTAAAAGACATTCAAAAATGTCCTTACAATGTTTTTGCAGGGGGGCAAGCCCCCGTGCACCCCCACACCCCCCTACTTAAATATACCAAATCCGAGATCGCACTACAACGGGGATGAGGGAACTCTCCCATTCCGCACTGTATACAGAAGTGCACAACGGGAAAATTTCCATTCCTTCCCTATAGTGCGGTCACGAAGCTGGTATATTTAAGCAGGGAGAGTGCAGGGGGACTCTGCCCCCTGCATACATGTAAGTAAACTTCCCTTTTTTTTTGGCTGTCTCCCCTTCAAAATTTTGAGTTACTGAAACTCGAGATTTTGGGCTCGAGCTTTCAGTAACTCGAGCTTGTGAAGGGGAACCATATATATATATATATATATATATATATATATATATATATATATATATATATATACACACTTACACATATACATATACATATTGCACAATTCCTGCCTTTTGTTAAACCTCAGTCATCCTCCTGAACATTATTCTAAACATGAAGGAAAGGTGCTTCAGCAAAGTATTAGTTTAAGGGTGTGCACACTTATACAACCAGCTTATTGTACTTTTTTATTTTTTATATTGTTCCCCCTAACAGATTTGTCTTTCAATTGAATTGTACAAGTTATAGGTCATATTAAAGGTGTGAAAAGTTTTGAAATGATTTATTGTGGTCTCATTTTTTATATCATAAAAACCTGGCATTTTAACAGGGGTGTGTATACTTTTTATATCCACTGTACGTGTGACGTCCCACGCACCATATAGCAGTCAGGCTAAGCTTCTGTATATGGGCCTGATGTTCGGGTCTCCACAGGTGGGGGATCCCTCATGTTTAGAATATTCCAACATGGAAGAGAAGGACATCTGTGGTTATGGTAAGATTTTATACAACTATTCTGTATTGCTGAACCAATTCATGTATGGATACATAATTTGCAGCTATAGCCTTTGTTTTATCTCTATTTATTTAAAATCCTGAAAAGACTTGAAACTGCCTTACAGTTTTCCAGAACACCAAAATATCCTTTCCTTGATTTATCAAGTAGAAAATATCTGCAAATAAAGCCAACATTTCTTGATTACCATACTAGTTATATTCTTGAATTTCCAAGTCTCTTATTTTCTTTGTAAATGTAAAGAGGAAATACCCTCCTACCTGGCTCCTCTGTTCACACACAACTTATCGAAGAGGAGCACTCCATCCCACCTTAATTCTTGCCTCTGATTCTTCAGGTCTATATTATAAGAACAAAGTTTTAAAACTTCGAACACCATATGGGTGACACCATATGAGCTAAGTTATAAAACATCGAAACCAAAATAAAAAATGTAAAAACAAAAGAAAAGCCTACCTGATTGCTCTGAGCAGGGGGGCAAGCTCCCCTGCACCCTCACCCCCCCACTACTTAAATATACCAACTCCGAGATCGCACTACGTTGAAGTAAAGGGAAGAATTCCCTACGGCGATCTTCATTCACACTTGCGAGGTTTTAAATATTTAACCATTTGGTGTCGCCCTTATGGTGTTCAAATATTTAAAAACTTTATTCTTATAATATAGACCCGATTTTTCATATATCCCCCTAATTAGCCTTATTATTGTATTAGTGATGCAGATTATTCCATTGCCCTACTCAAATTCCCAGTTTAATCCGTTGAATGCTTTCTCTGCCTCAAGACCCACCAATGACAGCAGTATTTTCTTATTTTCACCTTCCCTCTAGGTCATCATTGATCTAATAATGTTAGATGTTTGTCTCCCCTCCACAAACCACATCCTCCCCATGCCTCTTAACTGTCAGTGATTTTGCTTCGTAGTTTTTCTGCATCTCATACAGTGTTTGATTTCTGGTAAATTACTGAATAGTACTGTCAGTCAGTAAAGCCAGACGTTAGAGTTTCATAGTACTTATTGTTTAGTCAATGCGTGCTTTTGCAGTGAAAAGAAGTTGAGTTATATGCTCTCTCTGTTTCCTTCTCTCACTCTGTTTCTTTCTTGCTCTGTCATTCTCTTTCTCTCTCACACACAAGCATTATTTTTTCTTTACCTTAGCAAAGCTGCACTTAGCAAGATATTGAAAAATGGTGATTTTTTTTTTTCAGTTTATTCTTTGCAACAACTTAATATGCTGCCAAAAAGCCATGGAATTGGTTTTTTTTATTGAGCAATATCTGCACATTAGCACCCTGTTGGAGAATGCTCATTCTCCAGTAGTGTGACAATGTACATTTTACCCTTTCTCTAAAACATAATGTACATGCATTTTCTTTGGATGTTATCACTTAAGAGTTAGCAGCAAAAGTTGAAATGAAATGTGCATTTGTGGAAGAGAGACAAATGATGCTGTTTTACCAGATAGACATTTGAGTATGGAAAAAAGAGGATGGTTGGGGTAGGTAGTTGGTGTAGAATGAAAATATTTCAGATGGATATTGTTTTCTGTATAATCATTAGATGATATTTTGCTGAATTAAGTTATTTTAATCTTAAAAAAATACCTTTATTCATTGTAATTAATGTAGTCTAATATTTTACATCAAAGGTACTGCTAAGTGTGACTGATAGGATCTGAGGTAAATGTTACCTCTGAAGAATAACATCTCAGGAATAGCTTATTTATTTATTTATTTACAGGGATAGTGCACTGATCTCACTGGACCATTTGCAGTCACAGCCCAGGTGAACAGGGTCACATACAAAATGAACAAAACATATTTACAAATACAAGGATGTGCAAAAATACTTAGAGATATAGAGATGTTTGAAGACATTAGAAGGACAAATGAGAATAATTTCAGGGAACGATACCATGGGGTGAAGACAGAGAACTGGAGAGAGAGATATGCAAAGGGAAGAGGAGTAGAAAGAAAAGATATGTGAGAGATGCAAAGAGAATATGGCAGTAGTATGAATGAGAAGCAATAAGTGAGGGGATGGCAAGATGAGAAAAGGAAGAATGAAAGAGGGATAAAGGGGCGTGATTAACTGTCCTTATGCTGTACTGCAGTGGAGCAAGAATCAAGACACCTGATGTAGGAATGGAAACCACAGATTTATAATCTTCTCAGCATCAGTAGTATGTGTATACCTGTTGAACTGCTGACATTGTTAAAAATAGGGCTTTTCTGACCAGAAAGATATGACTACTTTCCAACCATCTTGCATCCTTTATAAGCTTATACTGCACAGCAACACTGCCTCGTTGCCAACCATTGATTAAATTTAGCCAGATAATTTGGATTTAAAAATTCTTGTTGGACAAGAACTGATTCACAGTAATTTGCCTGGTTTATGGGTTTGAACCCAGGACATCACCTGAGCAAACTGCGCTGTTACTGACTGCCATTAACCTCACAAGAGCGAAATGCTTATTTTTATGGCTTGTTAAACATCTGCATGTCATGCTTTTCCAAAAATCGTCTATTTGCATTTGTATCCGGACATGTTGACAGTACAAAAGCCTGCTTTATTACAGAGGAAGACCTGCACTGAATAGCAGTTTGTTGGGCATTTCCTCATTTTTGTGTCTTGTGTTTCAGTGCTGTTGGAATTTACTAACATGCTGCTTGTTTGCATACAACAATGTCTTTATATATTGTTCAAGATGCATATAAAGGTTAAAGACCATTGTTGAACAAAGAGTTGCAGTTAGACATGAAAATGTGGGTGTCTTCAGTGACAGTAAGGTCATATTACTGTGGATTTGCTTGTTCAGCTAAAAACATAAGCCTAACATTTTAGCCTGTGCCTTTCCAAGTTGAGCAAGAGAACACTTTAACGTGACTTTAGTGGTGTCTTATTTGTATTCATTTGGGAGATTAGCGGCATGTCCTTAGCCAGACATTTTATTGTAGGATACAGCAGAAACTGCAAGTAAATAATGCAACATGAATGTAGCAGTACTATCTGCATGCAGAGAACAGAAAAAATAAATTGTAACGCTGCTGCTGTTTATCGCAGTTACAGTGAAATTCATTGTCCAAGTAAAAGTGCAGCTAAATATGTAGGCATGTGTATTCTAACTGTTCTCATATGGAAAGCCATGACTATGGATATTGTAACAGATAAAGATTTTAACCAGAAATATTTACAGAATATAAGTAAGTCAAGGGTAATGTGGTGTCATCAGTAAACTTGGTGATATGGTTGGACTTGTGCTTAGCATAGCAGTCGTGGGTCAGGATAGTGAATAACAGTGGGCTGAGAACACATCCCTGTGGAGCTCTGGTGATAATTGTGATGCACTTTGATGTATTCTTACCTGAACACACCCTCTATGGTCTCTCAATCAGGAAATCCAGGATCCAGTTACACAGATGTTAACTGATTCCTAAATGTGCCAGTTTTTCCTATCAACTGCATTGGTACAACTGTATTAAATGCCGAGCGGATGTCTATGAATAGCATCCTCACATAACTGTTTTTGCCCTCTAAATGCTCAAGGGAGATGTGTAGTGCTACTGATATGGCATCAGCCGTGGATCGGTTAGCTCTGTACGCAAACTGCAGAGAATCAAAATCAGGAGGTAGGCATGATGAAAGATGCTTTTTGATCAGCCGCTCAAAACATTTCATAACAGTGGATGTCAGAGCGACTGGTCTGTAGTCATTAGGGCTATGGTCCTTTGGTCCATATCCCACTCAGTCACACTTCGCACACACACACTTAGACATTCATTATACATGACACCCTCTCTACCGATCACACACACACACACACACACATACACACACACACACACACACACACACACACACACACACACACTCCTAATCTACCAATACCCTAAGCCCCTCATACACATGTACACACCTAATCTACCAGTCAGCTCCATCGATAGTAAAATACTAATTAATAGAAAAGCACTTGGTAACACTGCAGGTAAAATCACGGAACCTTTATTGTCCAAATACAAAGAACCAGAAAAAAGACTTCACTGACTAAGCGCTTTCACCCTCCTGGGCATCTTCAGAGTCAGTTAACTTCATTAAAATCAAGCTTTAAATACACTTGCCAATTAGTACATAATTGAACAAAACAAATGAAAAAATCAAGTGATTGATTACTCAACCCTTAAGTGTTTGTTAAACGAATCTTTGTCTTTTAAAGAATCAGTATTTATTAATACAGTGTACTGAGTTCAAACTGCAATTAATCAAAACAAAAACAAGAATATATAAATACATCTAAATAAACTATACAACATATATTGTTTGAAGTCTAACAAAACAAAAAAACTGATGTCTATTTGCATTAATATATGTTTACATTTTTGTATATTAAATACATGCTGCTTTATGTCTTAAAATACAAGCTAGGGAAAGAGTATAATTTATGCCCGGAGCATTACTAGCATCCAATCTTATCTGCCATAGACATTCCCTTACCTCCAAAATAGTTTTATAATCCCCCCCAAACTCTTTTGTATAAAGCCTGTCTATTACAAAAAATATAAACTTTTTGAAATTTAAATTGTTATTAGTATGAATATATAGTGAATTGGTGTTTATTTTGTTTTTTATATCTCTGTAATGTTCTAAAATTCTTTGTCTTAGCTTTCTAGTGGTCATACCTATGTAGAATGCTGGGCAGGATAAACAAGTGGTAACATTTTCAGTTTTTTTTTTTTGGAAGAGTGATTTACTTATTCTGTTATGATGCCTTGAAATAGATACATTTGTAGATATTTTTTGTGTATTTTTCCATGTTTTGCCAGTCTTCTGATTGGCCCCTCTGAATTTTCTTTGTGTCTTTTGATCTTTTGATTACTTTTTTTGTCTTGATCAGAAGCTCTACTTAATGTCATTTTCTCAGAAGTGCAGAATATTGCCCAGATTATACCACTTGCACAGAATAATCAAACATCAGATTCATAACAGCTTTGAAGTTTTATGCCCAAAAATGAGGCAGGGACCATTCCAAGTGGCTAGAGTGTAGTAGGTGTATTGGGAATATCCGTACTTGTAAAAAAAAAGAAAAAAAGATTGTACCTAGAAATAATAAAGTGGTGCTTCATGTGCAACAAAAAAGGGAGTACATCATGCGACTAGACAATAAAGGTTGATTTGAAATTTAAACCTGTGCTGATCTTGATGAAAAATTGAAATATTTGTATAAGAGAGATTCTGTCAAGGATATGCACGTTTCTCTTGTTTGTTACTGTGGGGCATGTCTCCTCATAAAAGTTTGAGGAAAACTTAATTTGGTGAATAGAATTCTACCCTGGATGACCAGGCAGGCTTTCAGGTTTTTCTTATGTTTTTGGTACTACTAACTTTGACACGTTTGTTATATTTTGGAACATTTTTGACATTCTAAGGATATTTAAAGCAGTAGCACAGACAGCTTATTTTAATCTCTTGAACTGTAAAATGTACTTGAAAGTCATTCAACTCCGTCTACATACGCAAGCACAAGACTTGCTGTGGAAACAGCATAGTGATGGGACAGGCTTACTGATATTAATGTAGTATGTGCATGAGAGAGCATATTATAAAAGACAATATTTCTAGCTTTGATTGCTGTACATTGTCAGTGGTTTAGAGACAGTGGACTTGTCTTTAATGCTAGGAAGATCAGAAAGATATGAAACCCAGTAAAAAAAAACAGCAAACGTTGATGAGATAGTGTGTGACGGTGGAGGGGAAGCTGGTTTGGGGGCTGTATTCAGCTGTGTCATAGAATAGATATGTATACCATTATTCTTCCTTTGCTGATGCTTGTGTACCATTAAGTTATGGGGAGGTTCTGTGGCTGTTTGTAAAAGCTGTATTGGAAACAGCAGGTTAGTAAGACAATGTCCTCTGCGTAGTTGGTTGGCTTGTGAACTGCCAGAATGGAAGTAAATCTTGCAGATGTGATGGTGATTGGATTGTTTGTGTGTGTGTGTGTGTGTGTGTGGTGGTGGTGGGGAGGGGGAGTTAATACTGTTTTTCTCTAGCAGTTTATATTTTGCTAAAATTGTGTCTTGACATTGAGTTGTGTTTCTGACAGCAGTCTGGACTGCACTGTAGGAATGATGTGAAAGGCCAGAGCAAAGTAAAGATCATATAGGTCCAAGAAGTTGTACAGTGAAACATTTAACTGTTGAATGAGATTTGGCAGAAAAAGGTCAGGTGATGTGGGACTGTTTTAATATGACATTATAAATTATGAAGCACTAGAATAGAAGGCCCTTTGGGTGGTACATGTTAAGCCTGCCCTTTGGCATGTATTTGTCCAGACACATGCAACAATCGGAACACCCACTAAAAGGTTACAAGGCCTAAACAATACATCCTACATGGACTGACTCAAAGTTTTGTCACTGTACTCTGTATCCTACAGACTGCTAAGAAGTGACCTGTGTCTGGCATGCAAGGCATCCATGGACCTATTACTGATGGATTTACTACATATCAACAAGTCAGATGGCATCAGAAGTACCCAGGCTATGGATATAAACCTCTTCTGCAACATCAACAGAATGGTTTGGATGAATAGGTATAGTTCACAGAGGATACCACTGCTGTGGAACAGACTTCCCATCCACATAAAGCAAAGTTCATCCCTGTCCATTTTCAAGTGCAACTTGATTTACAGATGAAAAACAGAAAATTTACCCCAGGATTACTCTCTGTACTACTAATGGACACTGGCAGCTCCTGAATGCTTTATTCCATGTATGGGTCCCCTCTGATTGTCTATTGTATGATCCCAGTTATTCTCATTAGAGGCAGTGTATAATTAACGACCATGGGGTGGGTAAGGCAGTCAAAAAAGGGAACTCAGCTAGTCTTAAAATGACCCACAATGGCAGCTAACCTTGCAATTGCCTATGAAGGCAAGGCTCTGAAAAAATGTTTTGAGTGGATGTAATTTGTCTTGAGATGCAGAGAAAAGGAAAAGTTAAACCAGAAAAACAAAGCCATTGGGTGTTCTTTTGATAAGGTCTGGAGAGCTGTGTAATAGTTGAATTTGAAATATTGAATCATGAACTTTTGTCAGAATTTAGTAAATACTTTTCATGAGTGTTAGGACAAATCATAAAAAAATACTCTCCTGAGTACTGTTCATATCATGTTATGCACATATATTTTATGGTGACAAAATGCTGAATGTGATCGCAAGTCTTACAGATAACTGAAACAACATTCTTTACAGTTTTGCACACTTGAGGCATTTTAATAAGGATCTGTAAAGTTGCAGGAAGTCTGTTGGAAAAGTGGTAAATTGCATTCATTATAAGTTTAATATCCTCAGCTTCTCGGACGCATATGTGTGGAAACAGAGTGAAAAAAAAAACAGGGCATTATCCAGAAGAAATTTAATATTTTTATCCAGTCAAACCTAATGGTTATGGGAGAATGACTTTTTACTGTCTCTATGAACACATCCAAATCAATAAATTTAGTGTGCCTTTTTTTTGCAGTTGTAGATTCTAAGATGCTAATCACAGGTTATATTTTATGTCTTGTTTACTGTAAATTGCTGATCTGTGCCTTTACACTTTTCTGTGCTCTTTCTGTATGTTTTTTCTGGGTTATCACTGAAATTAGTCCAGTATGATCAGTCCAGCTACATGGTCACATGAACTCTGTTCTTCAGTTCTGTTTACTGTTGGAAAACTGTAGAGATCTGCAGCTGGTTCCCTTTTCTTTCCTATCTACACTGACACAGTTCTGCTAGAAAACTGGTTGCATTCTGTAGTCAGTACTGAAGATTCAGTCCTGTTCAGATTAGGAAAAAAAGTCATCAGCCATTGCTGAATTTGCTTAGCGTTTACCCAATTACTGTAACCAGCTTGTTTATGCAGAAAAGGGTCCACTACAAAATCTTGAGATTCCACAATCTTGACTGTCAAAATCCCAAAGCCATAAGGTTGACATTGTGGAAGCTCGAAATTGTAAAATAAAAAAAAAAGGATGACAAAATTTAAAAACATGTTTTTGCAGGGGCACAAGCCCCCCCTTCAAATGAAATATACTAACTCCGAGATCGCACTACAGTGAAGGGAACGGTAATGTTCCCGTTCCGCACTGTATAACTATCTACATTACCATTCTCTTCACTCTACAGCGATCTCGGAAATAGTATATTTAGGTTGCAGGGGGTGTGGTGGGTGCTGGAGGGCTTGCCCCCCTGCAAAAATATGTTTTTAAATGTTGTCATCTTTTTTTTTTTTTTTTTTTTATAATTTCGAGATTCCACAATCTCGACATTATGTCTTCGGGATTTTGAAAGTCGAGATTGTGGGATCTTGAGATTTAGACGTGGACCCACAGAAAAAGCTTCATTTAAGTAGTAACAAAGCCAACAGGCACAATTTCAACTTTACCAGGTATTTCTCAAATTGAAATAAAGAATTAAGATACCTGGTCCTGTGGCTGGATTGTTTGCTTCTATAGTAGAAGGGTATTCATTCACTGGACTGAATATATCCCAGATTATAGCATCTGCATCTGACACTAATGTCTTCAGACTACTCAGTAATGTGTTTTTCATTCCCATGGTAGCTTTGCTCACTTGTCTTCAGGAAAGATGGCTGCCTACCTTTGTCTTCGCCCTGTACTTTGTGTGTTAATTGCATCATCAGAGTACAGTAGTTGCACATTCTGCAGTGTACACACCCAACCCAAATGATAAGCTCACCTCCAGTTCCCAACTTGGTCTGTGTCTGTAAAAAAAATTGCACAATAGTGATGATACTTTCTTAACTCCAGTTCCTGATTTTGAAACTGTGCATGCCCACACATTCATTCAAAACCTAATGTTTTTCTTCACATTTCTAAACAGATTTTTACCTTGTTATCAAGGCCCAGTCACTGTTCTTGTTTTTCTGCCTAGTTGAATTTGGTTTATTACTAACATTATTGCAAACTTTTTATTGAAAAGAGAAACAACTATATTTATACTAAAGTATGTATAAATTCTGTGACTGCTAAATAGTGTCATTTGACTGTATTTTATTGTTTATGCTCATGTATTTTATATCTTGTATATTATTTCTGGGTGAAGCTGAAAAGCATACATTTTGGATCAATTCTTGAACCCAGTAAATGAAGGTGAATAAATTAAAACTGAAAAGTGGTGCAGCAGTTAGAGTTGCCACCACAAAGTGCTTGGTTCTCTGATTTGGTTCATGGCTGGGATGTCATTTATGTGGAGTAAGTATGTCATTCCTGTTGCTGTTAAGGTGAATTAGTGATCCCCTAAACTGCCTGTAAGTAAATGTAGTGAGTGAATGAGTGTGTGTGTGTGTGTGTGTGTGTGTGTATGTGTATATATATATATATATATATATATATATATATATATAAATATGTGTACCCACGTAGTGGAATTGCATCATCTCCAGGACTGGATCACAACCTCACACCCTTTGAGTGCCACAATACTCTGGTTCCCCTGCTATCCTAAGTAAGGTAAAGCAGGTATCATAGAACGAACAAAGAACAGTTGTTGACTGGGAGTAGGATGATGAGTTCTTTCTATTCCTGTATTTGCTAGGTCTGATTTTGGCTGTATAGTTCAGAAGCCATTCAGGCAGTAAATTTGCAAAGATGTCTACAGCTTATGGGCATACAGGATCCACAAGCTGTAGTAAGCATGGGAGGGCATGTATTGTAGTGACAGGATGACTGAGCAGCTTCTTGGTTGACAAGAGATGTACAGCAAGAGGAATTACAGAAAAAAAAGACTGGAAAAGCTAAATTTAAATTGCACTTTATCTTGCTGTTCAAGTTTTACCTTGGTTAAGAGGAGTTGAGGGTATTAAATTTGCTATGAATATAATATCCCTTTCTTTAGCAACACACTTCCTGCAGCTTTTCAGATCCTTACTTTAAGGGCTCAGCTGCTTAAAACTGTAAAGAAACCTAAAACTGTAAAGGAACCTGTTTTGTTTATCCCCAGCATTGTTATGATGACATTGAGCAGGTTGTCCGCATAAATATGTTATCAGCCTGTGTTGCATATGTTGATCAGATGAGGTTTTGGCACTGTGTGGGATTTCTTAGAAAACAGAAAAACAAATCATGCAAAATAGATGAGACCAGTGTACAAAGCACCTGCTGTTCTTGACTAAATATTAATAAGCTATTTGTTGTACAGCTTGTCACGGTTTTGTTGCCTAATAATCTGTTAAAGAGTAAATGTCTAAGTGGAAAAGTGAGCTAGAATTCTGTTAATGCCTCAAGAAGAGTCTGAAATCCTTTAATAATGGGACTTAATGGTTGCATATGATCTTTTTATTGAAACCTGATCATTGAAGATGATGGCAGTCTTATTTTTGCTGCACATCTAATGTGTTTGCAGAGCTTAATTGTTAGCATTTGCAATCACACAGTGTACCATTTTGTGATAGCTTTATTCTTAGGAGTTTACATCCTTTACCAGTAGACGGTGACCTGTCACCAAACTGTTTTAAATCAGCTGTGTAGCAGACATGCAGTACAGATTTTTAATAACGTTAATTATGAAAGCATAGCACCAAACCTGTTCTGCATACAGATAGTTCTTTTTGTAAATATTTTTTGTTCACAGTTGCTTTTAAATAAATCAACAAGTTTTGTTTCCCAGAGTTTGTTGTCAGTAGTCATCTAGCATACCAATGTCGTAAGTGCCACTTGCCATTTTTCAAATCTTTCCCCATTTCCTTAGCTAATATTAACTTAATGGCTACCACTAAGTCTCTGTGTTCAACATATCTGGGCATTTCTAAGTAGCCAAAAGGCAAATTTCAGATTAGAATTGACTCCTAAGATGCCACTGTAGTTGAGTAGGTGACTGTCAGAGCAGCCAGCCACAGAAGGAAGGAAAACTATCCTTTTGTAAACATTTGCTTGTGCAGGCAGCTAAATTTACATCACTTAGTACACAAATCAGTCTTAGAAGGAATAGTATCACAAATCCCTGTTTTCAGAAGAGCAGCTGTGAGAATGGTGGATCCTTCTCACCTTGGTAGACTCCTCAAAGACTCAAACTCATTTCTAATGCACAATTTCAAGCTTTGTAGGAGGAAATACATGGGTTTTATGACTGTGTCAGTCCACAGTTACTTGCTGACTGGATTGTTCTTCATCGTGATATGCACATTGGTGGTTGTAAATGGGTCGTTTATTTTATAGACTTAGGAATAACTGTGCTTTGTTATCCATATCCGTTGTCTCAGCAGGGAGTTAGCTAAAATCTGGGACTATGTTACATATACCTTTCAACCTCTTAGTGCAAGAAATCTGGACAAAGCCTAAAATTTGGGGGGAAAAAGGCTGAAAAATAGGGACAGATTTTAAATATTGCTCTTATAAGTTGCTAGAATGACAGGTTTTGTATTAGCATGTATTTTTGAATGATATGAAGTCTGTAACTCAAATTAATTTCATTATTTATTGACTTCAGTCCTCAGTGATTTGGCAGAAAACCACAGATTTTATGAGGGACAAACCGTAAATATGAGGCAAAAATCTGGACATTCTGCGAAAATCACAGTTGAGAGGTTCTGGTTACTATTGCCTCCCAGTCTTCATAATTTGGAATGTCTTAATGTGATCTTAGCACTCTAATATGGATACCAAGTATGTCAGTAATTGCTGCTACAATGTTTTCTTAAGCCAGATATGGGATGGCAAGGAGTAAAAAGTAATAGTTGGACTGAGATTTAAGTGCGGTCTGTATCAAATGGCTAGTAATGTAACAGTTTATACAACTACATGTTTTTGCATCAGAGAGAGAGAGAGAGAGATCAAAGTGGAGGCTACAAGGTAATCAGTTTTCTAACTAGGAAGGTGATTCATCTGCTGTTGTAGAATGGTATTCTGTATGTCATGCATTCCAAACTCATATGTGGAGATCATTCTGTCTGAAATAAAGGAATACACCTTTTGAGTTTGTACCTTGTCTTCCTGTACAAATGTGTGTTACATCATACCAAGTTAGCATGGTCTATTTCTGCTGCTTAATATTTAGGACAAAAGATGCAAATGCACAGTAGTTTGAATCTTGCAAACAGAACTGCCCTTCCCAGTTGAATTAACCTGCATTACATCAAGGGGAGTTAGAAAAGTAGCAGCAGCAAAAGACAAAAGGGATTGAGATAGTCAAATAAGATTACTTAAAGGTAAACAAGTAGTGGGAGAAAGCAGCAAAGAAGGCTTATGGAGTACTTGGCTGTGTAGGAGGAACAATTAATAGTAGAAAATGAGAATTTATAATCTATCTTTATAGTGTAATGACATTGACAGTATAGTGGCAGGTCAGAGGAGTGCAACAGAAGTGATGCACAGCATGCACCCAAAGTCATATAAAAAGAAACTGAAGAGCTCACCTTGTGTAGTCACAAAGGAAAGAGACAAGAGGCATGGTTAAAACTTTATGTACCTTGGAATTTGCAGAGTCTAAGGAGGTACCGTAAACAAAAGCTGTATAAGCATACCTGTCAACTGTACAGATTTTTGTATAATATCAAGATTTTTGCATCATATCTTTGGTCTGTTCCTCATAAAAATTGTTTTTTTGACAAATCACTAGGATGATCTAAGGATTAAAGTCACTAAATAATGATATGCATTCCAGTTTCAAACTTCATATCCTTGAGAAAAATGTGTGCTAACACAAATTTTGTTATTCTAGCAACTTTCTAAGTTTATAAGAGCAATATTTAAAATGTGTCCCTATTTTTGGACCTTTGTCCCCCCATTATGCTGGATTTTGCCCAGATTTCTTGTGTTGAGAATTATGTTGGATTTTGCCCAGATTTCTTGTGTTGAGAAGTAGGTTGAGAGGTATTTGTATGAGAACAATAGAAAACAGTTTGAAGATATAAGGCATGCAGTTCAAACGGAGTACATGAAAGTACTGTTTCAAAGATGGGCATGGATTATTACAGCCTTCCTTGGAGGTTGTAAGGTCAAAGTGGCTACTGAATTCAAGAGTGTGTGAGGCAAGAGTGGGGATTAGAAAGACATGTAGCTTACTGAATAAAACCATAGGCTGACTAGATAGTCCATGCAGTCTTTTGTCATCAAAATCATTGCTTCTATCTAACTTGTTTATGATTTATTTGTTTATTTTTTTAAGTGAGACTTAACCTAATTAAACTGTAAGACCTTCATGCCACATAACTAACTTTCTACATTTATCTTCTTTAGATCTTTTGGAAAAGTCACGTGTGGTGAGACAACCAAGAGGAGAAAGAAATTTCCACATTTTTTATCAGCTGTTGTCGGGAGCAACTGAAGACCTGCTTCGTAAGTATTAGTAACATTAAGAGAAATTAGATTTTTTTCAGAAGGGGCTGCTGCAACAACTGAAATGTTTAGGTGCATCCTTGTATCAAATCACGTGAAAATTGAGTTCCCATTCACAGGACTTGCATGCTGTCTTTGAACCACACTGCTTATTAAAGGAAGGTTAAATGGTACACATGCCCCCAAGATGCAGATTTCTTTGTAGCTGCTGTTTGGATGTCATCCCAATGTACACTGTTAAAAAAAAAATTCACACATTCATTGCCTAAAAAATCATACACCCACTAAGTGCACTTGCATTTTAGATATCTTGAAGCACGTTTATCAAAGGAGTTGCCTTTTTATGTGGGGCTGGAACATATCGATAGCTGTTGGAAAGGCGAGCCCTTCAACTTTATGACGCAACAGCATTGAAAAGATGAGATGAAAGCTGTCACCATTGCCCATTTCCTAGTCTGACGATGTGAGCTATGTCAGGAGAAGTAGAGCAGTGGATGTGTAACATATGCTAGCACAGGGTTGGGAGGGTGGCTTAATGGCTAAGGTGTTTCCCTTACAAACACAAGGTACAGGGTTTGAGTCTCACAAGGGGTAATTGGCTAGGCTTAAAATGGCTCACAAGGGCAGTTAGCTTAGTACTGAACTATGACTGAACTATGACTATGACAACTAGCTGGAATTTAGTAAAGAATTTCCAAACATCTGCACCAACTGGAAAGGCCACAGAAATACCTCACAAAGAGAATCCATGGCAAGAATTTCCAAACACCTGCACCAACTGGAAAGGCCACAGAAATACCTCACAAAGAGAATCCATGGCCTCCAACATCTGTCCTATGTGGACAGGCTCAAATCACTTTCACTCTATGTGGTATCATACAGATTGCTGAGAGGTGATCTGTGTCTCATCTACAAGGCAACATCTGACCCTGCCCTACTAGAGATGTTCCATATCCGTAAGTCTAACTCCTTGCGAATTATCAGCTCGATAGGCCTAAATCTAATATGTGACATCAACAAAACCTGCTGGAGGGACAAGTTTGTCTCCCAGAGGCTGCCCCATCTCTGAAATAGACTTCCCATATATGTCAGAGTACCTTGCTGACACTCTTCAAGCACAACCTTGATGAGTGGATGAGAAGCCACAAATTTGTCCCATGGGTTCCACCTTTGTCCCTCATTGACAGGGGTGAAAGGTGCTGACTGAGGGTTCCGTTTTTGGGATAAACTCTTGGCTAAGCTTGTAAGGGCCCCAGGGCCATTAGTCTAGTAACCTCCTGTGATCTTATGATATGTTATTTGAATATCAAACTGGATTTGTAAAGTTGCTTGTGTTAAAAATGTACGAACAGTGGGTCCTGACTGTATTGCAACTGAATTAAATATGTATATGTTAACAGCGGATACTGGAAGAGAAGCGGTTAAGCTCATATAGCTAACTTTGGAAAATAGCAAGAAATTAAATTACTGGGCCTAGGCCATAAAGATGTTATTTCACAGTTTTGAATGAAGCAAGAGACGCAAAGTCTGTAAGAAGCATGGTTTGTTAGTCTCTGTAGAAGTAGACGTTTGTAATTGTTTTATGACTTCCAGAACCTGCACCAGATCTGAGCAATGCTGTTGTGTGTGAAATATTGACATGTAGATGCTAAATCCTGGAAGTTTCTAGCAATAGAGGGGGGTTACATGGGAACCAAAAGCCAGATGACCAGATATATGTGATGTCATTCTGTACAGGAGTAATGTTTTAATATTAAGTGAAAAATGTAAAAAAACAAGCAAGCCAACTGCCAAAGGTGACCCACAAAGCAAATATGAAATAGTACAAAACAAAATGTGAGTCAACCACCATGGTACACATCAAAAGAAGAAACAGTAAAATAAAATAAAACTTGTATTAAAACAAAAGGTTAGCGCTTTTGCGGGGTTGCCGCTTCATCAGACCATACAGAATAAGAAAGAACATTTGATTTAATACAGTTACTAGCCTATCATCAGTCTACATCAATCAAAGCAATCATGAACAACCAATGAAAATCACCACCTCCTAATCAGGACAGGTTGAAATGAAACCCCAGAGTTAAGATCAGGGAGCCTGTGGGCTTGTAAGGAAATAATCCATTTTAACTCACACATTTCCATGCCATAATTGCAAGGCTTGTTCTTCCATTTCTTCTGATGTTTGTTTCATTCATCCAGTTACAGGACGTCTTGTGTTCCCTAGATTAACAGCCACTTGCAGGGGCAGCAATTTGGTTCACTTGGCTACCTGCAGCTCCTGCTCTGGCTTTTATGTTGGCAAGACAACTAGACAGCTAAGGGAGCATATACTTGAACATGTGGGCCATATTCATAGACATATATCAACCAATGCATTAGGTAATCATGCTATGTCCCATCCAGGGCATAATGTTTTTAGGTTTAGGGTGTTAAGAGTTACTTAGACCTAGTGTCAGGAGGGATGACTTTAACACCTACATTGAAATGTTAAGGCACTAAATACATGAATGTTTTTTATTCAAAATATATATTTACTATTTTAACATACACGAAAGTTATATACGTATAGTATTTCTATGCAGTATTTTTATGTATATATATATATATATATATATATATATATATATATATATATATATATATATATATATATATATATATATATATAAATCTTTTTGGACTGTTGTTTTAAAACTTAATTGGATTTCTTGATTGAGCTGTTGACGTTTTTGGTATAAAATTGAGTTTATTCTGTAACAAGATGTCTGAAGAAGTTTAGATAGTCTATCTAAACGAAAGCGCTAACATTAAATTAATTGAGTAAATTTCAGCTGGTTAGTGTTTTTGTGTTTAGTTTTTGTCATTCCGTGTTTTTTGAAGTTATTATGGTGAATTGAGCTGTCTCTACCTCACAACTTTTGTTTTCTCAAGATTCCAATGGTTCAGTAGGAAGCGATTCCAACAAGACGAATGCTGTTGGTAATTTGACCGCTTTGGTCCAACAGTTATTGGACAGAGTTGACACCCTGTCTAATAAGCTTGATGGTAAAGAAAAGGACGCTATGCGAGGTACATCTGTCACATCCACTTCCATTAATAACGGGCAAGCTTTGTCGTACACAGAGGTTTCTAATGCTAACATCAATGGGAGAATGACTGTGAATGGGACTAATGCTCCCAATAATGTGAGTAACATTCCTTCTAACATGTCCAATTTTAACTATTGCCCAGAACTGACACAACACCAGTCTGGGACTTTGCCAGTTATAACTGAATATCTTAAAATACCTGCTTTTTTCGGCAGGGTCAATGACAATGTCACTAATGTGAATGGGGCTTCAATGAATAATGAGCCTTCAATTGTTAATAACATGAATGAATTCGACAAGAAGCTGCTAAAATATTGCAAGCTTCAACTGGAAATAAGCTATCAGCAAGAATGTGTTAATAAAAGGATAGTGCCTAATGGATTACGATAGTGGAGGTATCCTGTTGGGCTTATCCCCAAATTTAGTTTCCATCAAGAACTGTTATGTCTGTTCGATCGACAAGGTTTTGAATTTTTGGAAACTCTTGTTAAAAATTATGGTATACAAGTGGATTCCTTTAAATGTGAACTTGTAGATTTGGAAAATAATATTACATCAGATCTGGATTTTAACAGATACAGATTTGATTATGGGCGTATATTCTCTTCTATAGATTCCATTATACAAAGAGCAATTGATATTAAAAAGAAGAAATTGAGTAGGGACATACATGCATACGCACAAGGCACTGCTTATTCCCCGGCACCACAACTTTCAAATTCTATTGGTAAGGGTGAGGTTGTTAGCGATCAACATCTCATAGATGATAATGAAGATGACGTAAGTAATGATGACACTGCGCAGCCTCAGCAATTGAGGCGGAGTGAGAGAATCATGAATGGTGAGGCCTCACTACAGGGGGATATTTCCAATTCCAATAATGGAAACCGGCAGGGTTTTCAAGGTGCTCATCAGAAATAAAACAATGAGGCAACAACAAAATATAAGAAGACAAAGACAACAACAACAACGAAATAAAGAGAACCGTCGGAGGAGATAGCCTCTGGCTTCCCTATGTATCCATCTATTTTAGTAAGTACTCAAAGTGACTTCAAAATATTCAGTTATACTGATTTTCGTGCAGACATTAAATATGTGGATTTGTTGTCCAAGGGACTATCGTTCATTCCGGACAAGAAAACTGATGTAGCAAGAACAATTTTAGATCTTAAAGCATTTGTTCGTAACTTAAATTTATTAATTTTGATGGGAAATATCCCTACATTAACTAATGATTTAAAGGTTTCTATTCTATTTAATCCACCACTATATGCAACTTTGGCTTTATTTGAACGCATTTGCGAAATAGATTTACGAGCGGTTATACATAGGGATAAGGGTAATAATCTGGATTTTAACATGACTTCTGATGAATTTGATTTTTTGTTATCTTTGAAACTGCAAAAAATTAAAGTTATGAAGCCAGATAAAGTTGGAGGCCTTATCTTCATGTATGAAAATGATTATATTCAGAAAATGCTTAATATTTTGAATAGTGACTGTTAATGTTTGTCCAGTATCAACGAAGATAATATTGCTTATAGAAAAATACACAATACGATTAACGATTTGTTTTTGGAAGGAAGTATTTGTTTGGATACTATGCATTACCTGACCATGGCTGCACCAAAAACACCTGTTATATTTGGGTCCCCTAAAATACATAAAGATTTATCTAACCCACCGTTTAGACCAATAGTCAATGGGAGGGGATCCTTTACATATGCTAGTGTAAAATATGTGAATAGCAAGCTTAAGCCAATTATTAAAAATGAATTACAAATATGCCCAGATTCATGGGGATTTTTGGATGGCATTAATAAGTTGGATTTTCATGAGAATTATAACTTTTTAACGGTGGATATAAAAGATTTGTACACCGTGATTCTGCAAGAACTAGGTTTGGAATGGATAACAACTTTCCTAACTGAAAAAGGTTTGGACAACAATGAGATATATGTTCTTGAAACTCTATTGCAGTTAGTGCTTGCCAGTAATTTTATGTTATTTAATGGCCAAATTTATAAACAAACATCAGGTGTTGATATGGATACACCATGTGGTGGCAGCTTTGCTAATGGCATTTTAGCATATTGGGAACATGAATTTCTTTTTAAAAACAGCTATTTCAAGAACATACGGCCTGGTATACATGATACCAGGACGATATGTTCTTTATTTGGAAAGGTGATGCTGATTCCATTCTTCCTTTCATTGAAGCAATTAAAAAATTAACTAATTTTTTGGATTTCACCTTTCAGTTTGAAACTGAATCAATAAATTTTCTAGATGTTTTAATATCTAAAGATATAAATAATCATAGGTACAGGACAGTCATTTACAGAAAACCAACTTATTCAAATACTTTTTTACATTTTTCAAGTAGCCACCCTTTTCACCAGAAGAAAGCAGTAATAAAAGGACAGTTAGTAAGGGCTGATAGGATGGTGTCTGTAGAAAGCGATTTTCATGCAGAATGTAGTTTGCTTCGAGGAATGTTTTATAGAAGAGGATACTCTATGAATCTGTTTGATCAAATTTACAGTGAAGTTTTAACTAAGAGAAATAATGGGCATTTTAAGCCCATATTGAATAAGGGGTACGATATTTTAGTCGATACCTCCGTTGATATGACCTATGTAAACACAAAAACAAATAACATAGGGCCTATATTCATTACAACATACTCCACTGACGCAGGGGCAATTTCGGGTATTTTGTATAAGAACTGGGCCTTAATTGTAGAAGATTCCTACACAAATAAAAAGCTTAGAGAATCTTTATATATAACCTGTAGGCGTGGACAAAATTTAAAGAATCTATTAGAATTATGTTGTCGCCTCACAGTAAGACGTTGTCCTGTTCGATTCTCAGCTAAAGCGTCTTCTGTGTGGAGACATGCGTGAATGGGCGTACCTTCGTTGGAGGTGTACGTCAGGGCCTGCAACTCGGCATGTAAAAATCTACTGCCAATCATTAGGGGACCGGAGTTCCGCTGTGGCAACCCCTAACCGGGAAAAGCCGAAAGACACAACAACAGCAGAATTACAAAATACTGTAGTAAGAAATGGCAGCATGTCTAAGTGTGGACGGTGCCACCAATGCCAATTTATACAAATAGGTAATAGGATTAATATTAGAGAAACCCAATATTGGATAAAGAAAAAATTTAACTGTGAGTCGAAGGGGATAGTATGTGTGGCACTGTGTCAACAGTGCCGGTCCTTTTATATAGGAAAAACAGAGAGAACATTAAGACAAAGAATTTATAAACATGTTTATCAAATTAGTAAAGGAAACACTACAAATGCTGTAGCTAGGCATTTTTTAGAATATCCTACACACAGATTTATTTTTACTATTTTACATCAAGAACAGCATAACAAAAGAGGAGGGCCCTGGAAGTTAAAATTGGAGGAAAATTAACGTTTATGGCAAATTCGTACTTTTGCACACATTTTCCCAGGTCTTAATGAATATGCCTCTATTATGTGCACTTTGAAACTTAAGGCACTAAATAGATGAATGTTTTTTATTCAAAATATATATTTACTATTTTAACATACACGAAAATCATATACGTATTATATATGTATATATATATATATATATATATATATATATATATATATATATATATATTTAGACTGTTGCTTTAAAACTTAATTGGATTTCTTAATTGGGCTGTTGACGTTTTTGGTATAAAATTGAGTTTATTCTGCAACAAGATGTCTGAAGAAGTTTAGATATTCTATCTAAACGAAAGCGCTAACATTAAATTGTTTGAGGAGATTTCAGCTGGTTCATTTTTTTTTGTTTTCTGCAACTGTGTGTGAATCTTTCCAGCTGTGTTATTTTTATTTCCTGTGATTGAAACTCCATTTTTTCCTGTAAATAGATATTTCATGTTTGCATGTTCTTTTATTATTTGTTATTAAATATATTTAAAGTTTTCATTATGCCTGGTCCTTTAGAGAATATTTTAACCTTTGAGAGTACTTATATCTATTGGTGACACTGTGGCCACTCCTGAAGCCTGGCTGTTTGGTCAACAGTACCATTTGTATTAATATTAGTTTCACGCAGTATAATTGGGTATCCTTGCAAAAGCCTTAGGTAGCTGGCTTTGTAGTATCTGGTGGCAGTGATAACTACCTTATAGTCTGGGCAGAAGGGGGTAGAGTGGGTAAATCTGTGCCAGCCTTTTCCCAAGCGTGTGTGTGTATGTGTGTGTGTGTGTGTGTGTGTGTGTGTGTGTGTGTGTGTGTGTGAAAATCAAGCTTCGTAGTATGTGTGTGTCATCTACTTGGAGCAGGGACACAAAGCACTGGTTTCACACAGAAAGTGCTGGAGGACTTGGCTTGGACACTCAGCTGAGGACTTAACCCTGTAGCTGTGGTAGTGGGGAGCCTTATTGAGGTCATGGAGGCAGACAGATATAAAAAAGTCCATACCCTAGGCTAATTGTGTTCCCTGTATGCTCATACAGGAAACTGTGCTTGATGCAGATAGGTCTGCATCTGCAAATACTGTACTTGTATTCCAAGTAAATGTCCCTCTCCAGTATCAATGGTGAGGATTCAGGCTCCTTGATTACTGTCCCAGAGTGGGGACGTCACACCTAGCAACAGTGAAGAGAGCCTTTTGAGCTCCAATAAAGGTCCCAGTAAGGTAGAAAGTAAAGGAATTGTGGTGTGGGCTGGAGTTTAAGTATGACTTTTTTCTAAATTTCGCCCCATCAGCTGTGTTCCCGGATCCTGAGCTTGTGAAATCATCCTCCTCTAGCAAGATGTTATTGTCATGTTGTTATCCACAGATGGGCACAAGGTCAGATAGAAAGATACCTTTTTTCTGGACCTTCTACTGAGTGATCCAAAATATGGCAGATACAGCCTTATTGCCTCACTGCAGTGATTTACATCTCTGTATCTTAACTGAGCAAGAAATTGTACTTCCAAGACCATATGATATATTTTTGGGTCTTTACTCAGGCAACATGGAATCAGCTTATCTTCTCCAAGAATTTGGCTATGTTCTGAATATTGAGGCAGTCTCCTTATTTTTGGGTAATTTTCTCTTCCAGTCTCCAAGCTGGATTTGGCCACCTGTTCCGTTAATGTTGGAAATGTCTGAGTGGTTTTGAGACATGAATCAGCAGTTAAATGTGGTGAAGAAGCTAGACCACGCACCATTGTTTCAGTTCTTCATTCACCGTATCATGCGCATCATCATTGCACACTGGCTGACATTGTGTCTGCCTGTCTGTGCCTTTACACAAGTTGCTCTTTTGGCAGCAGCTGATGGAGACTGCCTTTTTACTCTTGATTTCCTCCACTCACTGGGAGTCTGAAGTGATGGAGGTGTTTGGGTTAAAAAGCCTGGCAGGCACAGTTAATGCCCCAGTCCTCTTTGCACCTGTTTTAAAGACTGTTGCTCTAGAGGAGCTCTGAGCCTTGAGGATTTCACTTTGGAGTGACCCCGTCTTTCTCTCCTTCCTTTTGTCAGTGGAGTTTCTGTGCTTAGCTTGGGAAGAAGGAAGAGAAATCTTCAATCATCTGTCTCTTAGAACCTGTTATTAAGGATGCCATGTTTGCTGCTTTTTGAACCTCTGGATACAAGTCCTTTAGCACATAAGAATGTGTACCATTTTTATTGTCCACTCATACAATAGACTTCTCAACAGACATCTCAGAATATATTCCTTTGTATCTGCTCTGCTCACTTGTAGACCTTAGAAGTGTAGGACTTGGCCACAGTTTCTTTGGAGTCTAGCTGTAGTTCTCAAGCCTGAAATATCTTCCTACTGTACTTTGTGACATAAACTAGTTCTCAAAATTAAGAGGACAGATATAACTTGCAGTAGTAGTGAACATGTAAATACCTGGAGTTTGATTTAGTTAGGCTCTTTCCTTAACACATCTTGTAAAACTTTTAACAAAGACTGTACATGCACAAGGCCTCTAGACTCCTAACTCCTACTAGTGCTGAAGTATTCATACCAGTTTTGGAATATGATCTCTTCTTCATGCCTAGTGCCTGAACACAGAAAGCTTACTAAGTTTAACACTTGTAGACAAAGGCTGCTATGGCATTTCACCTGCTTCTTCTAAAGATCGAGTCCTAAACATAGGAACAGTAATAGGCAAATGATCAAAAGGACTGTAAGATATCTAGCCATATACACCTTTAAGTAGATACTTTAAAGCTCATGCCTTCTCTTTCAAGCAAATAATAGTTTGTTACCTCCCAAATCCATCAGATGATGACAGTCATGCTTTAAGTTTTTGTTTACCCATCCAATCATCAAGACTAGCTTTAAAGGCATAAAAGTAGTAGTATGCTTGACATTTGCAAGGCTCACCCCACTGTGGTGACATCCCTGCTGTGGGGTGAAGAGCGGTCGCATCACAGTGGTTTTCAGATTCTTCTAACCTGTTGTGCATTGTCATTATCCCTTTAGCATTCTGGACTTAATAATATTCCCATGACACCTAGGTCTTCCAGAACTGACTGTTTGTCAACTCAAGTCTTCTTAGATAGCTAACATATACTGCCTGTTTTGTCCTTGATCTGATCAAAATATTAGGAATTGTTGACACTGCCAACTGTTCAGATTTGCTACCCACTTAAAGTGAGAGAAACTCAGTACCCTTCTCTATCCCGAATGGAGACATTATATTGAAGGATTGTAGGCAGGTATGAGATAAGAGGAATCTAAGGGATACCGAGACTAGGTATAAGGCTTCTAGGCCCAGCTCCTCTTCAGAGTCTGATACTCTGCCCTTGACTCTTGTTGCCTTAACTTGTCAATTGTCCTCATTCATTATTTTCATCTGTTGACATTTTGAAAGTTCAATGGAGAGGCTTCTCCATGGCACCTGCTCTCGGGATTGAGGCTCTTTGTATGGATACTGCCTTATTTTTCTTGCTGTACCTTTTGTGGTTCCTCAGGGTGTTGAAGAATGGGTTTCAAAGCCCTGGTGCATGTCTCTTTGTACAGTGGCTTGGAAGATGCCTCCATTGTCTGCTCACTACTAAGGAATGAGTTTCTCTACATGCCGGCTGTACACTTGATTGAAACCTTAAGCTTATCTCTGCCCACACTGGGCTTTGAGACTCTGTTCATGATAGTAGTTAAAAGGGTTCAGAAGACGATCATTCAACAGTTTGCTCAATCTAATACAAAGCCATTGCTGATGGGCTTCTCTTTCTCAGTGAGTGCCTGTGGTGTGTGCCTTTACATCATGCACTGAGACAGTGTTGGGGCTGACACTAGACAGTCATGCAATCCCCTTGCTCTGGCTTGTGTAATATGGCAGGGTCACAGGTGTAGAATCAAAGGACATGAAAGGACTGGGTTTTTCTCTTCAAGCACAGTTTGGGAAGCTGGATATTCCTGTTGTATAAAGCAATGACAGAATAAATTATTTTCCTGCACTACCTTACTTCATAAGGATTCTTGTTTTGGGAATATGCACAGGCAGATGAAGATGTTCTTCATGTTTCACTGTTGCAGTCATCACCTGTGGGTTATTCCTGCTGTGGTAGCCCTCGGCTGGCCCGAATACCAGAGTGAATGTTTTTCTGCGTCAGCTGCTATCACTTGCTGTCTGAAGTCAGATCGTCAGTGGTATAAAGGAAGGCAGCCGAAACCATTACATCAGTCTTTCTTGCCGTGGAGCCCATAGCAGAAGCAGTTCACAAGTGTGATGGTTAGTTGCTTCCAGAGTTTGAATTACAGCTGAAAACATCTAAAGCTAAGTACCCCATTGGGGATCCTTTGTTCTTGCACTAACCGATGTCTAAAAAAGTTAACAATTGTCTTGCCTGTGGAAAGCAAATACCACACCGAGACTTTCATTCATACTGCGTTACGTGTTTAGGCGCAGCCCACTATGTTCCCCCTTTGCCGGTTCTGTGCCCTGTTTAACACGAGAACCATTTGTTGTAGAGCTCTTATTGTAGTCGAAATGGTGTCCATCAGCCAACAATCCATAGACATTCTTAAAAAACATAAGTATAAAGATAGAGACAGATCACACAAGGCTAAGCCTTCCGACAACTCTATGGCTAAGCAGTTTGTCAGTTCTCCGGAATTCAGTGAGGCACCTTCGCAGCCCCTAATACCCGAATCAATACCTTCTCAGGCCTCTACTGAGATCCTTTCAGAGTCCAGTATGCTGCAGAAATCTTCTTTGTCTTCTGAGCCTTTGGTTGTCTCTGCCTTGGTTGGTTCCGGAGCCCCAACATAGGCACCGGTTTCTGAGGAGATCTTTTGCACTACTGATTCTACAAAAAACTGACGTCTTCTCCTCTGACTGCCATTTCTCTCTGACCGATGGATACTCTTAGGCCTAGAGGCAAGGCTACTCCTAGGAAAACTACTCCTAGCCACCGTCTTACTCCTGCTCCACCACCCCAAGCTCAAATGCTTAAAATGGCAGAGGATCTTATCACCCTTATCAGAGGTAGTCAGGCCACAACTTCTAAAAGAAAAAGAGACCTTTCTCCTGAAATACTGACAGAACAGGATTCTGAGGAGTCTGATTATTCAGATTTTGAACAGGAACAACTACCTCTGACTGCTTATGAGGATTCAGATGCAGAGGAATCCATTCATTCTGCCTCCCCACCAAAAGATCCTTCCTTTGGGAAACCCTTCACACCCTCAGGGAACATTTCCACTGGGAATCCCATGACTTCCCTCAGTCTAAGAAAAGACTAAGAGAGTTTCTAGAGCTGCCCCAGCACAGACCCCTGGCCATCCCTCCAATCTTAGAGGTGGTTGATGATGTTTTCCATGAATCCAGTGTAACTCCTGACGCCCTCCCACCTGCTCCCAATAAACCTGACAGGTATTACAGAGTACCAGATTCTCACAAATACCTGTACAGAAATCCTGCTGCAGACCCAGAGGTCATTACACAGAGACCTAAAGGAGCTAGAGCTAGTTCTGCAAATAATCCTATTCCTTCTGAAAAGGACTCCAGAGCTCTGGACAGATGGGGTAAAAAAGTATACACCTCTGCACCCTTAGCTATGAGAGCACTCAACACACTTTGGAACTATTACAACAAAAGATTTCAGCCTTTCCTGACTGTGCCAATTCGAAAGAGTTAGATGATTTTCTGCACTCTACTTGTCAAGTGGCTATGCATTCTTTACACTGTGGATATGACGCCCTAGAAGCTGCAAGCAGGGCAGCAGTGTCAGGATCTGTCATTAGGAGACATGCATGGTTGAAGGAACAACCTCTCAATGATCATGTCAAATCTAAATTACTTGATGCACCCTTGGATAAGGACTGCTTGTTTGTAGTAAAAGCAGAAGAAGTGCTTAAAAAGATGGAAGACAAAGCAAAATCTATGCAAACAGTAAAAGATTTCCTTCAGGTACAACCTCCTAGGTTCAGCAAGAATTTTCCCTCAAAACACTGGTATTTTCCTGCACCTAGCAGACAGGGGCAAGGTAAGCCCCGCAGGGACAGACCACTCAGACTCCTATCCCAGGGACAGCAGAGAACCAAACAGTGGACCACTCCCACTCCAAAAGCAGGGAGTTCTAAGCCAACCCTCCAGGGAAAAAGCTCTCAATGACTCCCTCTCCCCCCTCTGCCCTCATTTCACTCACCAAATACTAGGAGGAATGCTCTCCCTTTGCTTAGAAAATTGGCTTTCTGCAACAAAGGAACAATGGGTCTTAAAGATCATTTTTCAGGGATATAAAGACTCTTTCTACTAACTCACAATTCCAAGAGAGTACCCTTATCTCAAAATCAGTGGACAGAGGCATTGAAACAAGTCCAAGCTCTCGTATCCCTAGGGGCAGTAGAACCTGCCCCCTCAGATCAAACAGGCAGAGGCTTTTATTCTGGACTATTTCTTGTTCCCAGGATAGAGGGCACTTGCCGCCCCACCCTGGATCTATCCATTCTGGACACCTTCCTGGTGGTCCCCAAATTCAAAATGCTGACAAAAGTGCCTGGTTAGTTACCCTGCATCTAAAAGGTGCCTAACTCCACATCCCCATAAGGGAATCCTGCAGGATTTCCCTTTGCTTCAGAGCAGGATCACAATACTTTCATTTCCCTGTGCTACCCTTTGCCTTATCTATTGCTCCCAGGGTATTCACCAAATGCATAGACCCGGCCATAGCCTTTGGCAGACAGAAAATTATACTAATTTACCCTTATCTGGATGACTGCCTCATTCAGGCAGATGGCAAAGAAAAGCTCCTCAAGGACCTCCTCTTTGTTAAAACCCTCCTAACCTCCTTAGGGTGCACCATCAACTAGAAGAAATCCAGGCAAACAACCCTCCAGGATGATCATTTTCTTGGGAGCACTGCTGGACACAGCATCCCAAATGGCCTTCCTATCCCTAGAAAAGCAGAGCTTCCTGCATCTCTTATTTTAACCAGCTAGCTCCCAGAAGTCACCTCACTGCAAGGAAGTTCCTGCAAGCCTTGGGGTACTTGGCATCTTGCATCCTTCTAATTCCTGTGACCAGGCTTCACATGAGAAAACGTCAGTGGTACGATAGAACCTTTGGTGTCAGTACTCTCAACCTCTAGAGACCTCTGTACCTCTGATCCCCTGTATAAGGGCCGAGTTTCTCTAGTGGGCAGGGGCCTGTGCCAAGAACAAGGGTCTGTGTTCTTCGTGTTTCACTGTTGCAGTCCTCACATATGGGTTATCCGGCTCCCGGTAGCCCTCAGTCAGCCCGAATACCAGAGTCCTTGGTATATGATGTCAGCTGCCACCAGTTGTAAAACTGATGTCAGTACGTCAGGTATAAAGGGAGGCAGCCAGCGCCATTTCCTCAGTCTTTCTTGCCACAGAGCCTGAAGCAGATGCAATTCGCACCAGTGCCAGTCAGCAGTTTACCTTCGTTTCGTTTTCCGACTACCAAGTTGAAGACGCCAGTTGGGAATCCTCTTTTCTTGCTTTAACGAATGTCAGATAAAGTTAATAACTGTCTTGCCTGTGGAAAACAGATTCTGCACCGTGATTTCCATTACTATTGTATAACTTGTTTGGACCTTGAGCACGACGTTCCTAACTTCCATTAACCCGCGTACCATATGCCGTAGAGCTAAGATTTTGTATAAGCATTTTGGTGTCTGGCGGTATGGCATCTTCTGGTCTCCCGACTTCGGATATACCTAGGAAATGCAAAGACAAGGACCGCGACAGGCCTAGGGTTAAATCTATTGATGCACCGGTGAAATTAAGTCGTCAGCACAGCGGTAGTCAGTGAGGTGCTTTTGCAGCCCCTGCAGTCCGCAGACTTTTAGCCGCAAGCCACTGCCGAGACCTTTACGGAGTCCTTCATGCCGCAGGCTGCTATTTCATCTTCAGACCCTCTGCCTGTCACCGCCTCAGATGGGTCTGGAGCTGCTTTGCAGGCACCGACTACTGATGCCTCTTCTTTTCGACATGAGACCAGAACTAGACCGACTACCTTAATTCAGACTTCTGCAGTTGCTAGGCCTCCCAAGTCCCTCCGGAGTGCTGGTAAACCTTTCCAGCTGCAAACCTACTCACAAGCAGGCATTGGCCTCCCCTCCTGTACCTCAGTCCCAGTTGGTAAAGATGTCTGGTGATCTTCTTTCCCTGATTAGGGGTTCTCATCCCCCCCCCCCCTTCTAAGAGGGCTAGGGAATTATCTCCTGATGTTTTGTCTGTCTCAGATTCTGAGATTTCCAGTATGTCTGCTGGTGAGGAAGGAAATTCTCCACTTTTTTCTGGCTTTGAGGATTCTGATGCTGAGGACTCTATCTGCCTCCGCTTCAGAAGATTTTTCCTTTGGGGATACTTTGAATACTCTTAGGGAGCATTTTAAATGGGAATGTCAGGATTTTCCACAGTCTAAGAAAAGAATCAGGGAATTTTTAGATTTGCCACAGCATAAGCCTCTGGCTATACCTCCAGTTTTGGAAGTTGTGGATGATGTTTTCGTGGAAAATTCTTTAACTCCTAATTCTGCCTCTCCTGCCCCCAGAAAACCAGACAGGTATTACAGGGTTCCTGAATCTCATCAATTCCTTTTTAAAAACCCTTCTGCTGATCCAGAAATTATTTCTCAAGGCCCCAAGGGTGTTAAGGCTACTATTACTAAAAACCCTGTGCCTTCTGATAAGGAATCTAGGGCCTTGGACAGGTGGGGTAAAAAAGTCTATACCTCTGCAACGCTTGCCATTAGATCCGTGAATTGTCTTTTTCACATGCTTAAGTATCAGCAGCATACTTTGGAGGCTATTAAGGCTAAACTTGGAGATATTCCTTCCATGATGGAGAACAAAGATTTACAAGACTTACTGAATTCTGCCACTTTAGTTAATAAGCATTCACTTCATTGTGGTTTTGACACTTTGGAGGCTTCCTGCAGAGCAGCAGCCACTGATTCTGTAATTAGAAGGAATGCTTGGCTCAGAGACCAGCCTCTTTCTGAACCAGTTAAATCTAAATTGCTGGATGTTCCTTTGCACAAGGACAATATTTTTGGTAATAAGGCTGAGGAGGTACTAAATAAGTTGGATGATAAGGCAAAATCTATGCAAGCTGTAAAAGATTTCCTTCAGGTTCAGCCTCCTCAGTTTAGTAGGCATTATCCTTCCAAGAATTGGTCTTTCCTTGATCCTGGCAAGCAGGGTCACTCTAGGCCTAGGGGGTTCAGATATTCCAGAGGGCAGGCTTCTGCCTGTCAAAGGGCTAAACAGTGGCATTCTTCTTCTGCTAAATCAGGGAGTTTTAAGCCAGCTTCCCAAAGTAAATATTCTCAGTGACTCTGGCCTTCATGTGCCTACCTCTGCAGGCCCTGGGTTTCCTTTGGGGGGAAGGTTAGCCAGGTTCGCAGAGGTATGGTCTGCCATCACAGACGACAAATGGGTTCTCAATATAGTAAACCAAGGTTACGAGTTTTACTTTCACATCTTCCCTGTTTTACAAGGATACCCAGACATACCCAGAACTCTCAGGGCAGAGGCAGAAACTCAAATTTCTTCTCTACTGACTATGGGGGCTATAGAGCCAGTTCCTGCAAATCAGACAGGCCTAGGTTTTCATTCAAGGCTTTTGCTGGTACCCAAGAAAGGGGGCACCTGGCGCCCTGTTCTGGATATGTCCATTCTTAACTCTTTTCTGGTGATTCCCAAATTCAAGATGCTCACCCTTCAACAATTACTACCAATGCTGGGCAAAGATTCATGGCTGGTAACTTTGGATCTCAAGGAGGATTATCTGCACATCCCAGTAAGGGAAAGTTGCAGGCAGTTCCTTCACTTCAGGGCTGGGGAGCAACACTTTCAGTTCTCTGCACTGCCCTTTGGCTTATCTACTGCTCCCAGAGTTTTTATGAAGTGCCTGGCCCCAGCCATTGGTTTTTGCAGGCAGAGAAACATTCAAATTTATCCTTACCTGGACGACTGTCTCATTCAAGCAAACTCACCAGAACAACTAGAAAAGAATTTGGATTTCGTGAAGAACATTCTCACCTCTTTGGGTTACACTCTCAACGAAAAGAAGTCAAAGTTGGTTCCTTCAAGGGAGATTGTTTTCCTGGGAGCGAGTCTGAATACAGCCACCCAGATGGTATTCCTCCCTCAACAGAAGCAAGAAGATCATTCCGCTTACTTCATGAACTTGACAAGCATGACCCAGCTCTCTGCAAGGCAATTCCTGCAAGCACTGGGGTTCATGGCTTCATGTATTTTGATGATCCCATATGCAAGGCTGCATATGAGAAAACTTCAGTGGTACCTCAAGAATCTTTGGTGTCAACACACACAGGACTTAGACTTGATTCTTCCCCTGATTCCCTGTCTACAAATGGAGTTCCTCTGGTGGGCGACAGCCTGTTCTCAGAACAAAAGTCTGCCTTTCTGCCCACCACCTGCCAAACAGACTCTCACCACAGATGCCTCAAATGTTGCATGGGGGGGCTCATCTGGAGGGCAGGGGTATACAGGGGACTTGGAGCACCCAGCAGATTCATCTGCACATAAACTTTAAAGAATTGATGGCAGTACAGCAGGCCTTGCTGGCTTTCAAGGTGCCTACCTGGTACTCTACTGATCAGGACAGACAATACCACAGTCATGTGGTACATCAACAAGCAAGGGGGGACTCGCTCTTACCCCTTGTGCATACAAAGCATGAGATTATGTTCCATAGCAGCATCCATGGGCTTACATCTAATAGCCCAGTATCTTCCAGGGAGGCTAAACTCCTTGGCGGATCATTTGAGCAGAGATGTTCTGGATCCTCATGAGTGGCAACTGAACAGGGACATTTTCCATCGCATCATTTTTTTTGTTTTTCTCTTTAGATTTTTATATTTGTCTCTTACTGTGCTGTTTTTTTATGTTTATTTACTAGTATATATAGTGGAGCTTTTCTCCTTGGGCCTCTGCTGAAAATGGACATATATCCAGCCAGACTAGCCCAGTCAACAAATGTAAAATAAAATAAATAAAATCATTCATCATTGGGGCACCCCACAAGGGGATCTTTTCTCCTCTCACACCAGTCATCTCCTTCCAACCTTCTGCACCAGGGAGTTTGACAACAAAGCTTGGAAGGTGGATGTGTTATCCTTCCCATGGACACATCTCTCAGTTTATGCATTCTCTCCTCTGCCTCTTCTTCCCAGAGTGCTGCTAAAGATAAGGGACGGAAAACCAAAGGCTATTCTGATAGCTCCAGATTGGCCCAGGCAGCATTGGTATCCCCTCCTTCACAGCCTTTCCCAGGCTCAGCCTTGCCATCTTCCCCTGGTACCAGATCTGTTGGTTCAGGGAGGGGAAAGTTCCTTCATCCTCATCTTCAAACTCTGCATTTAACTGCCTGGCTAATACCTTAAATCTTTCCCAACAGGTGGTTGAAGTTCTTCATGAGGCCAGGAGGTCTAGCACAAGAAAATCCTATGCAGATAAATGGAAGGGATTTTGCTCTTGGATGCTAGCTAAAGGAGAAGACTCTTCTCATCCTTCTCTTCCCTCATTCTTGACTACCTAGCAGGATTGCTTAATGGCGGACTTTCCTTTTCTTCAATCAAAATACACGCTTCAGCAATTTCGGCTCATTCTTCTTTTGAGCAACCCATTTCTTCACACCCCTTGATGAAGCAGTTCCTGAGGGGAGCTAGTAATCTTAGACCTCCCAGAAGAGCTCCTACTCCTGCTTGGGATCTTAATTTTGTTCTGGAAAAACTTACTCTGCCTCCCTTTGAACCAGCTGCTTCTGCAGATTTGAAGTTTCTATCCTGGAAGACTGCTTTCCTTTTAGCTATTACTTCAGCTAGAAGGGTATCTGAGCTTCAAGCCTTAATGGCAGTAGAACCTTTCATTATTTTTCACTCAGATCGGGTTTCTCTGAGAACTAATCCCTCCTTTATGCCTAAGGTAGTTTCCAGTTTAACCCTTAACCAGTCTATTCACCTGCCTACATTTTTCAACAATCCCCAAAATAAAGGGGAAAGGATTCTGCACTCTCTTGATGTGCATTGACAGCTGAGATTTTACTTAGACAGGACTAAATCCTTTTGAAAATCTGAACAGTTATTGGTTAGTTTTGCTCCTGGGGCTCAGGGTAAAGCTGTTTCAAAACAAATAATCTCCAAATGGATTGCTTATTGTATTCACTTTTGTTACCTGCAGCATGGGAAGTTTCCCCTCAGGGTATTAGGACCCATTCTACTAGAGCAGCCTCTACCACTGCAGCCTTTCTGAGAGGTGTGCCTACTAAGGACATTCTAGAAGCAGCTACTTGGTCTTCTGTCTATACTTTCACAAAGCATTACAATCTGCCTTTGTTTTCTAAATCCAGGGCTGGTTTTGCCTCTGCAGTTTTGCAGGGCCTCCTTACCAAGCCTTAATCTGTGATCCTTCCTCCCCCCTTTGTCTTCTTACTGAGCTTTGGGAATCAACCCATATGTGAGGACTGCAACAGTGAAACACGAAGAACATAGTACAGTTGTGTACACTTACCATAAATGTAGATGTTCAAGTGTATTCACTGTTGCAGTCCTGGTTTCCCACCCTCCATTCCCCCTTTTTTCCTAAGGCACAGACTATAGATTTTTATTTTTTTGTATGGCATATGTCCACGGTGCTACCACTCCTGGGTTAGCCTTCTTTTGGGGACCGTTGACAGTTAAGGCAAGAAAAACTGAGGAAATGGTGTCGGCTGCCTCCCTTTATACCTGACGTACTGACATTAGTTTTATAACCTGCGACAGCCGATGTCATATACCAAGGACTCTGGTATTCGGGCCGACTGAGTTCTACCGGGAGCTGGATAACCCATATGTGAGGACTGCAACAGTGAATACACTTGAACATCTACATTTATGGTAAGTGTACACAACTGTACTTTCCTTCAACCTCTGCCCGACTGGGCACATCGTTACCACCGATGCCTCAGACTTAGTTTGGGGTGCACAACTAGAAGGCAGGTGCACCCAAGGTCTTTGGGATGCCCAGCACCTTCCCTTACACATCAACCAGAAGGAAATGATGGCAGTACAAAAGGCTCTGACACCCTTCAAACCCCATCACAAGCCAGGGGTTCTCCTTATCAAAACAGACAACACCACAGTAAGGTGGTACATCAACAAACAGGGAGGGACCCAGTCTTACCCTCGGTGCAGGCTAGCCATGAACCTCTGGCTGACAGCCTTTTCCATGGGACTACACCTGATAGCCCAACACCTAACAGGGATCATGGACACCCTGACAGGCCACATAAGCAGAAACTTTCTGGACCCCCACGAATGGCAGCTCCAGAGAAAACTCTTTTTACAAATCACTTAGGTGCAGGGGACTCTGGAGGGGGAGCTCTTTGCTTCGCATTTCCACTATCAGCTGAAAAAATTTCTGTATCAGGGAGTATCACCTACTAGCGTGGAAGGTGGATGCCTTGACTTCCCCCTGAAACACCCTGTATTTGTACACTTTCCCTCCTCTGCCTCTTATCCCCAAGGTACTGATCAAATAAGGGAGGAGAGACCAAAGGCCATCCTCATTGCTCTGGATTGGCCCAGTAATGGTGCACCCAGACTTGCAGACTCTTAAACTAGTAGCAAGGCTAATACCCTAAAGGCAAACAAGGGGCCCCTGTTAAGCAAACAGGTCCTAGACATTATCACAGAGGCCAGAAGGCCCAGCAACAGAAAATCTTATGCAGGAAAATGGAAAAGATTCTGCTCCTGGAGCCAGTTCAGAGGGGGCAGTACCTCACAGCCTTCCATCCCTCTTATCCTGGACTACCTAGCAGAGCTACTTAATAGTAGCCTCTCCTCTTCCTCTATTAAAATCCATGCCTTCAGCCATTCCATCTCATTTTTGATATGGAACAGCCCCTGTTCTCCAATCCTTTGATTAAACAATTCCTCAGAGGGACTTCTAATATCAGACCTCCCAGAAGGCCACCCAGTCCAGCCTGGGGCCTGAATTATGTTTTGGAAAAACTATCTTTACCACCCTTTGAACCTGCTTCTTCAGCAGAACTAAGATCGCTTGCCTGGAAGACTGCCTTTCTCCTAGCTGTCACCTCAGCCAGAAGGGTTTTAGAACTTCAGGCACTGATGGCCATTGAGCCCTTCATCATCTTCCATGCAGACAGGGTCTTCCTGAGGACTATTCTGTCCTTTATGTTCAAGGTTGCATCTAGTGTAGCTCTCAACCAAGCCATATATCTACCTGCCTTCTTTCCTAAACCTCAAAACAAGGGGGAAAGAATTCTGCACTCACTAGATGTGCAGACAGCTCAGATGCTATCTGGACCGTACTAAACCTTTCAGGAAAACCAACTGACTGACTGTCGGCTTTGCCCCAGGGGCAGAGGGGAAGACCTTTTCCAAACAAACCATTTCCAAATGGATATCACTCTGTATCCATTTCTGCTACAGATTGCATGGCATTCCACTAGGGCAGCCTCCATTTCCACAGCATTCCTCTCAGGAGTTCCCACCAGGGACATCCTGGAAGCTGCCACCTGGACTTCTGTCCATACCTTTACCAAGCATTACCTCTGTTTTCTAAGAGTAGGGCAGGGTTTGTCTCTGCAGTTCTGCAGGGCATGGTGACCCATTCTTATGTCTCTTACTAATCCTACCACTCCTCTCCTCAGCTTTGGGAATCCTCCCACAGGTGATAACTGCAACAGTGAAACACGAAGAACATAACACAGTTATGTACACTTACCATAAATGTAGATGTTCAAGTGTATTCACTGTTGCAGTCATGGTTTCCCACCCTCCTTCCTATATCTTCTTTCTTTAGGGAGACATACGTTTCTGATGATGACTTTTAGCCACCAGGACCACTTTACCTTATTTACCTGGGCCTCTGACTGGTTAGGGCAAGAAAAACTGATGTAATGGCATGGGCTCCCTTCCTTTATAGCACTGACGATCTGACATCAGACAGCAGGCAATGGCAGCTGATGCAGAAAAACATTGGCTGTGGTATTAGGGCCGGCTGAGGGCTACCACAGCAGGGATAACCCACAGGTGATGACTGCAACAGTGAATACACTTGAAGATCTACATTTATGGTAAGTGTACACAACTGTACTTTCTCCCTGATGTGGCCAAAAGTTCCTTTCACATCTAAGAATTGTCTCAATGCCTGCTTGGGGCAAGCAGAGGCTCAGCCTTGGGTTAACAACTTGAAACCAGACTGAAGACGTTCAGGGCCCAAGAAGATTCTGAGTACTGGTATATTTATGAATGGACTTTATGGGTAAGAGTTCAAAGACAATTTTTGTCGTATAGCTCTTATGCAGGAGTTGCTCATTTTTATTGTGTGAAAGAAACCCAGTGTAACAGTAAAGCTTGACAAGATGAGATGTTCATCATTTTGATCATAGCTGCAGTAATCTTAACTATATGGGTTATATCCTGTCAAGGATGTAACAGTTATCCAGCTTCCAAAGCTGAATTCAGGGCACCTTCCATGTGCACAAACTGTCAGGCAGCTTGAGTTAAGCTGACTAAAAGGCAAGTATAGGTGTCAAACTCTTCAGAACTTTACTGCCACCAAAGAATACAATCCTTTGAGGCTTTTGGGGATCAGTGGTTGGTTTGTGCTGCTCCTTTGCTGGGTAGATAAGTTCCCTTTGGGAAGAAAAATTTCCATTTAATTATATTTGTTAATTATTAATAGTTTCCTTGTCAGGAAAATTATTTTAAAGCTAGGCATTTATCTTTTAACACACTGTCACTGGACTGTTTTGGGCTTTTAAATGAGAGCCCTTTTTTTCTCAGTTTACAAGTTGTTTCAAGTATTTGAAAACTATTTTTCTTTTGAGAAATTGTGTTTATTTTACTTTTTTGAGGGCTAAGAAATGTTTTAAAGTATGTTTTAATTTGTTTTGTGTGAAAAAGTGACATCCAAAGAGTTAAATTTTTACTGGCTTTTGCTGCTTGTTTACCTCAGGAAAGGAACACTATTTTTGACTTGACAATGGAACAAACAGTCTGTCCTGTGGGTGGGTGGTCCTTCTTCCAGAAACAAAAAGAGAAAGTTAATCTTTTATCCCAGATCCCTCTGGTGTAGCACCTACAGCTACTATGGACCAGGGGTTAGATATTTCTTTTGTGGCTGTTGGATCCCATCAGTGGGCAAGGGAAGAATTTAGGAACCCCCAAAACCAAGGACAGTTCAACTAGTCAGTTTGACTATTTAAGGGACTTTGTTCCCCCTCCCAGTCCATTTTCCCTAGCAGAAAGTCTGAATCTCCATTTTTCTTTTTGGTAACAGATAGTTTCAGACAAAAAATTATTTATTTATTTATTAATTTTTTATTTAACATTTGTCAACTGGGAAAGTTCGACTTGGAACGAGCCAATTTTCAGCAGAGGCCCGGGGAGAAATGCTCCAGATGCATGTCTTTGTAACGTGGGAGGAAACCGGAGCACCTGGAGGAAACCCACATGAACCCAGGGAAGACATGCAGACTCTGCACAGAAGGCACCCCAGCCACGAATCAAACCGGAGAACCTCTTGCTGTGTGGTACCAACACTACTGCTGCCTCACTGAATGGTTTTGAAAATCATTAATCAAGGCTATAGATGGCAATGAGGTGATGCTCCTCCTTGCCAGAAGGTTATTCCTCAACCATCTGTACTTCATTGCATGCTGTTACAGTGAGTGACAGAACCAGTTCTTTCTTACCAAGTTGGGAAAGCTTTTTGTTCAAGGATGGTTTTAGTGCCAAAGAAAGATACTTGGAGACCAGTTCTAGATCTTTGACTTCATCACACAGAGTTGTGCTCCCAGGGTCTCAGCTGGACACCCCAGTTCAGCAAACTTTTTTCCCACAGGGAAAAATAGAGCTATATCTAGATTTCTGCAAGGGAATACCTCAGGATTTTGGTTCTTATGGCATCTTTGATTTTCATGATAACCCTGGCAAGACTCCACATGAGAAAGATACAGTGGTATCTGAAGTCTATTTGGTCCTAACTTCAACAATCCTGGTCTTTCCAAATCCCAGTGCTGGAGTTTGTCAGTAGAATAATTGCTTGGTGTAGACAGCAAATATCCCTAAATTTGGGTCTCCCCAATCCCTCCCTTTTCCAAAGCAGTCTGTCATCACAGACATCTTGAACTTTGCTTGCGGAGCAGTTTCGGGAGGGATAATAGTGTAAGGTGTGTGAGACTCGTAAGCACATAATTATGAAAAAGATTCTTGTCCTGGTCAAGGCACACAACTTTCTGAATCATCTTTGGTCCCCAGGACCTCTTCAAGTTGTTTCAGACAATACCACAGTCATGAGGTACATCTTCAGTCAGGTGGAACCAGGTCTTACCCCCTTTACAAACTAGCCATGTTACTTTGGGATATAATTTCACAACACATTCTCACTGTCAGCAATATTGTGTGGCAGGTAAGCTGAACAGGACAGGACAGACCCTCATGTATGCAAAATAGATCTGGGGGTCATCCAAGATTTGATCCATTTGTGGGGAGTTAAATTAGTAGACCCATTTGACTCTTCTAAATAATCAGCTGTCAAGATTCTGTTCTAGGACTCCCTGCTAGAAGGCCTAGAAGACAGATGCCTTTTTCTTTGACAGAAATATTACTGTATGTTTTTCCACCCTGATATGCAGGGTTTTTTCTGAACATTCAGCTGAAAACTCTCAAGATGTTCTTCGTATTTCACTGCTGCATTTCTAACTTGTAGGATTTTTTACTGTGGAAGTCCTTGGTTGGCCTGAGTACCAGTGACTACTTTCTTCTGCCCTCCTCCTGAAGCCAGCAGATGCCTTTACCAATGTCACTACCTTTGTTTATAAAGGGAGTCGGCTGGCACCATTACCTCAGTTCTTTCTTGCCATCAGAGACCAAAGCAGAGTACTAATCAGTGGATTGATTGGTCTGCACCAGAGAAAGAAGATGTCTAAAGTGAAGTATCCCATTGGGGAACTTTTCTTCTGCCTTTTGACTAATGTCAAAGAAAGTTAATAACTGTCTCTGCTGTGGCAAGCAGATACCACACCAGGGCTTTCATTCCTTTTGTCTGACTTGTTTGGGGCCAGAACACGACATTTCCAGCTGTCAGTTCTGTGCACGCTTTAATAGCAGAACTGTCAAACCTAGGGCTGAGATTTTAGCTAAACATTTCAGTGAGTTGTTAGGGTATTTACGTACCATGTCATCTGCTGATCGAGCTGATGTAGGTCCACCTAGGTGGAAAAAGGAAAAGCTCTTCAGATTTAGGACCTCAGACAATGTTTGTTCGCTGTCAGTCAGTCCTCCTACAGTTGTGATTGCTGAAGAAGGTGAGGCGCCTTTGCAGCCCTATTTGACATCTGAGGTGGTGGTACAGGCTCCTGTCAAAACCTGTTTGGGGTGCGGTATGCCTCTGGGTACCACTACTTCCTTACAAGCTGAAAGACTTAGCTCATTGGTTGGGTCCAGAACTGCAAGTTTCAGCTTCCAACTGCTCTTTGTTTGTCCATGTACTAGTGCAGAGGTCGTCCCTGGATCAAAACCTACGACTGTACACAAAAAAGCAATCCCCACCTTAACTCAGCCTAGGCCTACCGGCTCTCACTCCCAGGCCTTCCAACAAAATCTTGTGAGGTTGTCTGAAGATATGACTTCCTTACTCAGATCCAGACACCCCCCTCCCACTGAAACATCCACTGGTAAAAGAAAGAGGGATACTATATCACAGGAAATATTTTGACTCTTTTGACTCAACAGATGAATTTGATCATAATGAATGCATCCTTGAGGAGGGTCCACTCTGAGGACATCCTTGCCTCAGCCCCCCTCCCCCCCCCCGAGGATATTTCCTTTGGGGAAACGCTACAAACCCTCAGGAAGCACTTTAAATGGGAAGCTCAGGACTACCCCCAATCTAAGAAAAGGATTAGGGAGTTCCTTAATCTCCCTGAGCATAAACCTTTGCCATTCCCCCTGTTTTAGAGGTGGTAGACAATGTCTTCCTAAATTCTTCTTTACAACCAGACTCTGTGCGCCCCCACCCCTTGAAAACCTTACAGATTTTACAGGGTTCAGATTCCCACAAACACCTTTTTAAGAACCCTTTGGCAGATCCTGAAGTGGTGATTCCAAGCCCTAAGGGAGCAAAACCTAGCTCCTCTAAAAACCCTTTGCCGACCAACAAGGAAAGTGGAGCTTTAGACAGGTTTGAAAAGAAAGTCTACATCTCTGCTACCCTCATCATGAAGGCTTTGAATTGCCAGTTTCATATGAAGTACCAGGAAACTATTCTTGACCAAATTAAACAAAAACTAAAGGGGAATGAAAATAAGGCCCTCTCCAAGGAGTTAGTGGATCTGTGCAACTACTGCTCTCAGGTGGTTAAGCATTCTCTGCAGTGTGGCTATGATGCTTTGGAAGCCTCCAGCAGGGCAGCAGCCACAGGATAAGTCATTAGAAGACATGCCTGGCAGAGTTTCCTAGATTCCCCCTTAGACAAAGAAAATGGAGGATAAGGCCAGATCTGTGCAAACTGTCAAGGACTTCCTTCAGGTCCAACCCTTAGATTAATTTGAAATTATCCTACAAAGCAGTGGTCCTTTCCGGACCCAGTCTAAGTCTAGACAGAGGAAACCTCTTAGGGAAAGGAGCCAAAGACAGCACCAGCGGCCTAGATAGTGGCAGTCTGACCCCAGTAGGCCTTCAGGATCATGTTCCCTGGGACCTAGCAGGGAGCAATCATGACTCTTGCATGGCACTCCCTTCCCCCTTCCTCCACCCCCCACCCCCAAGCTGGAGAAAAGACTATCACTTTTTTACAAGAACTGGACTATCATTACTGGGGATCAGTGGTTGCCGAGCATCATTCAAAAATGCTACAAGCTCAAGTTCAATCAACCCTTGATTCGCTCAGACTTTCCAGACATTCCTCCAAACCAAAACACAGAAGCCTTAATACAAATAGATCTTCGCACTCAAGGCTATGTGGAACCTGTACCAAAATCCTTATAAGGAAACGGTTATTACTCCAGACTTTTCCAGGCTTCTAGAAAAGAAGGTACCTGGAGGCCAGTTCTATATCTGGCCAGGCTCAACCATTTCTTAAAGGTCCCAAAATTCAAACTGCTAACTCTACAAAAACTACTGCCCATGATTACCCACAACACCTTAATGCTAACCTAAGATCTAAAAGATGCATACCTTCATCTCCTCATAGAGGAATCACACAGAAGTTTCTTACTTTTTAGGGAGGTGTCTGGGACTATCAGTTTTGTGCTTTGCCCTTTGGCTTATCTTCTGTACCCAGGGTCTTCACAAAATGCCTAGCCCCGGTGATAGCCTTCTGCAGGACAAAGGGAATTCAGATTTACCCTTACTTAAACAATTGCCTTATTCAGGCAACAAGCCTAGAAAAACTCAAAGCAGACCTGCTTTATACCCAACACTTACTAACCTCGGTGGGGTTCACCATCAATATACAAAAATCTCCCAAAAGCAGGACTGTGCTTCTAGGAGCATTACTGTGCTCAGCTTTTTAGATAAGTTTTCTCCCTCCAGACAATGCTACCATCCTAAACTTTTACTTCAGAAAGATCCTGGACAGGACATACCTTACAGCCAGAGAGTATCTCAGGGCCCTGGGGTACATGGCCTCTTGCATTCTAATGACCCTCTGGCCAGAATGCATGAGAAAACTTCCCTGGTTTCTCAAAAATGTGTGGTGCCAACATGCACAGTTTCTCACCTTCAGAATAAAACTGCTTCCTTGCCTCAGGAAAGAGTTTGCCTGGTGGGCTCAAATATGCTCCCCTCAGTCCAGGTTTTCCCTTCAGATTAATTTTTCAAGACCAAACTGTGACAACAGATGCATCTGAAATAGCCTTAGGAACCCACTTCAGCAACCTCTTGACTCAAAGCAAATGGGACTCCAAATTCAAAAGCAAACACACCAATCTACAAGAACTAATAGCAGTCCAAAAATGGCTTATTACCTTCCAAGATAAATGGAATCCCAGAGTACTCCTGTGGAAGACAGACAATACCACAGTTATGTGGTACATAAAAAAGCAGGGGGGAGAGATACTCGCTGTTACCCCCCCCCCCTTGTTGCCTAGCCATGGACCTTTAGGAAATAGTGAACTCCCTAGGGCTGTGCCTTATGGCACACTACCTACCAGGAGAAGCCAATCAACTAGTGGATCACCTCAGCAAAAGCCTGTCAGACCCTCACAAGTGATAACTGCATCAGGAAGTATTTTTCAACATAGCCAAAAAATTGGGAGCGCCACAGATAAACCTTTTTGCCACCAAAGAAAATATACATTTGAAAAATTTTGCTCCAGGTGCAAAATGAAGTTGGGTCTATATTATTTCCTCGAAGAGGCGTTCCATTGAATGCCTCTTCATCGACCCTAAAACCACAAACTTTCAAAATATCGAACCTCCACACAAGTGATATTTAATAGCTTGCCCTACAAACACCAACAAATAACCACAAACACTAGAAAGTGGGGGGCTTTGCCCCCATAACTCCCTAATGTAATATATCAACTCCAAAATCACACTACAGCAGGGAAAATGGCTAAGCGATTTCTTTCCCAAGGAAAGAAATCGCTTATGTGGACATTCAGTGTTTTCAAATTTAGTGGTTTCAAGTTTGATCAAGAGGCATTCGATAGAATGCCTCTTCGAGGAAATAATAGAAATCCCTGAAGTTAGCCTAGAAAACTGATGCCTTTTTCTTTCATTGGACAGACCTATTCCTTTATGCCTTCCCCCCAATACCACTGCTGCCCAGGGCTTTGCTGAAAATAAGGGAAGAGAGGCCAAGAGTAGTTCTAATATCTCCAGATTGGCTGAGACAGCACTGGTATCCTCTGTTGCTCAGTCTAAGCAACTGGGAATTATGGTAGTTGCCACAGAGAGTAGACCTACTAATGCAGATCAGAGTCACAATAGTACACCTCAACCTGCACACACTCAAATTGACAGCTTGGATGATACCCTGATCCCATGGAAGGGGTTATTCATTGACAAGCAGGTCCTGAACATTCTTAAAGAGGCCAGGAGACCTAGCACTAGGAAGTGTTACTCTGCCAAATGGAAATGATTCATTCTTTGGTACAGACGGAAGGGACAAAACTCTCATCAAACTCAGATCCCTTTCATTATGTCATCCTGCTTCATCCTTTATTGAAAAAAGTCTCTCCTACTCCTCTATAAAATTCCATGCTTCAGATATTCTGCCTATCTGCCTTCCTAGCTTCCTGTCTTTTCACATCCCCTCACAAAACAGTTTCTGAGAGGGGTTGTCCACATTATGCCTCCCACAAAACCTCCTGTTCCTCCCTGGAACTTCAGTTTCAGTGTGGAGAAGCTCACCCTTCCTCCCTTTGAACCAGCAGCTTCCGCTGATATAAAATTCCTGACCTGGAAGACAGCCTTCCTACTAGCCATTACCTCAGCCAGAAGGGTGTCATAACTTCAGGCCCTTATGTATGTGGAACCTTTCATCATTTTCCACTCAAGAGTGTCTTTTACAAACAATCCTTCCTTTATGCCCAAGGTAGTGACAGAGACTTCTTTAAGCCAGACCACAAACTTAACTATGTTCTTTCCTAACCCTCAGAACAAGGGAGAAAGTATCCTTCATTCTTTGGATGTGCATAGGCAACTGAGTTACTACTTGGACAGAACCAAGAATGTCAGGAAATCAGACCAAACTTTTTGTGGCCTTTGCCAGTATCTCTGAGGGGAGACCAGTTTCAAAACATACTATTTCCAAATGGATCTCTCACTGTATCTCTTTTTGCTATGGCTATCATGGTAAGAAGCCTCCTGAGGATATGAGAATACATTCCACCAGGGCTGCTGCTACCTGTACTCCCTTTTTCTTAAAGGGGTGGCCTCCAAGGACAATTTTGAAAGCAGCTACTTGGTCCTTAGTGCATGCCTTAACCAAACATTACAGTCTTCCTACCTTTTCCAGGTTTAGAGCAGGATTTGCCACTGCCATTTTGCAGGGCATCCTTGCCTCTCCTTAATTTTCCACCCCCTTCTTTTCAGCTTTGGGACTCATCCCACAGGTCAGAACTGCATCAGTGAAACAAGAAGAACATAGTACAGTTGTGTACACTTACCATAAATGTAGATGTTAGAGTGGATCCATTGTTGCAATATCCACCTCCCCTCCTTCCCAACTGGCCTGTAGGGTAGGTTGGGACATTCACCTGCTCAGTCAGGGTGCCTCACTTCCTCCTTCACACTTATTCTGGAATACAGAGTCTCAGACTCCTGGCCTCAAGGACACACTGGGGGGCTCCTACTTGTTGGAGGCAAGAAAGTACTGAGGTCATGGCACTGCCCAACTCCCTTTATACTCAAATGTAGTGATGTCAGAAAGGCGTCCACTGGCTTCAGGAGGAGGGGAAAAAAGAGTCTCTGGTAGCTGAGCTGGCCACGTGCTTCAACGGTGGGAAATCCCACAAGTCAGAACTGCAACAGTGAATGCAATTGAACATCTACAGTTAAGTGTACACAACTACACTATCTTTGTGCTGACTTCCTTTCTGGCTCAGCAGTGGTTCTCCTTTCATTTGGAAATGGCCAGGGACAATTATCACAGGCTCCCTCACAGAATGTATCTACTCACACAAGATCAAGAGTGTTTGGTTCACCCTGACCCCACTCAGAATCAACTAACTCCCTAGATGATAGAGTCTTATTTACCTTTAGGCACCTGTTTACGGAGGGCGAACAGCAGGGTAATGGAGATAAGAAAGCCTACTACTAGAAAATCACATATTACCAAATGGAAAAGGTTTTCTGTTTGGTGCCAGCAACATAACCAGAACTTATTTAGAGCTAGTTGTTCTCTGGGTTTACAGTATTTTTGTGAATTACTTTCCGATGGCCTTTCTAACTCCTTCTTCAAGGTTCATTTATTGGCCATATCAGGATGCCTGCACATAAATCCTCTTCTTTCATGGCTTTCTCATGTCAAAATGTTTTTGAAAGGGATTTTACCTAAGAGACCTTCAAGAAAAGCAGTGGCCCATTTTTGGGATCTTAATTTTGTTTTGGAGAAGCTCCATTTGAACCAACTAATCTGGCCTTCTCAACAACAAAAACACTTTTGCTCTGACCTCTGCAAGAAGAATTTCTGAGTTGCAAGCTCTTATGGTGAGTTAACCCTATCTCATTTTCCACAGAGACATAGTTTCTTTGAAAACTCATGTGTCTTTTATGCTTAAAGCTTTTCTTTAAGCCAGACTATCCATTCCCACATTTTCTTTACTTATCTTAAACTTGAGGGAGCAAGGCTACTCCATACCTTGGATGTCCACTGACAACTATGGGACTGTCTTGACAGAACTAAACCTTTCAGAAATTCAGATCTGCTGTTCTTTTCCCATGTAGGTAAGATGGAACAACCTGTGTCAATACAGCTTATTTCCAAATGGTTGTCTAAGGCTATTACCTTTTGTGTACTCAACACAACAAATTTTTTCCAGGCAAGGTTAAGACCCACTGTACCAGACCCTGGCTTCATCCATAGCTTTTTGGAAAGGGTTAAATTCTAGAAGTGTTCTAGAAGTTGTACTTGGCCGTCTGCACATACTTTTAATAAGCACTGTAAGCTTGATTTCTTCTTTAGGTCTAGATCAGGCTTGCAAGGACCTTTCTCCAGAGGCTCCTGGACTCTTCTCCTTTTGCCTCCCAAATGTAGTAAGCTTCAAAATATAAAGGATAGGTCCAGATAAAAAAACTTTAGCTAGCAGATCTAGGAGACTCTGTCTCTCTCTCTCTCTCTCTCTCTCTGATACCCTCCCTGTGGGAGGAATAAAGATGCCTCGTTGAAGTTTCCAGTAGTTTATTCAGTTAAGCAGGTAGGTGGGCGAATGTTCTTGCTCTAATACATTACATTCAACAGGCCAGTTATTTAAAGGCAGTTGCAGACAATGGTGGAATGTTCCATGGGAGCTGACCGTAGGAACATCTAGGAGATGGAAAAACAAGGAGCCAATCCCAAAGCTTAGAGTTTAGTCTCTTTATTTGAATATTCTTGAAAAACCTGTGAAGTTTTACCAGCTGAGTAGCGTGTGGAACCTCATTCATAGTTAAAAGGTTTTATTTTTATTTTTAACTACTAACAAAGCATGACAACACACTATGTGCTACAACTATAGAACTATATTTAGGAAAACACTTTCACCTGACATTTGTCAAGTCCATCTAATAGAGTGGTTTCCACTTTGATAATTGAAAATGCCTGCTCTTATGAGGTTATCAATAGATTTTAGTCTGTTTTGTAACACATGTAAAATGAGGGGCTGTGTCTGCATCAGTGGGGTTAATATTCATTAGAGCCAAGTATGAAAGCTTTATTACAGAACTTTTCCAGTCTATCACATATAATATGAGAGGCTGTGTCCACTTTTATGGGGCTCATTATTTCCTGATATATTATGTGAAAGACTAATATTCTCTTGTATAACAAAAAAGGTTTACAGTACCTGCTTATAAGAGGCTCATATATATATATATATATATATATATATATATATATATATATATATATGATTAATGTGATCTGTCCCTGTTCTTCTTCCTCTTGGTAAAGACAGCCCGTTTTATATATATGCAGGGGAGGTAGTCACTTAAAGCTATGCTTGGTGTTTCCCATTTCTGAACAGTAAATGCATCCAGAGAAATAGCATAGAGTGGAAAACAAATCCCATTGCTCATTTTTTACAGAGCTCATGGATGTGCACAATTAGGAGGGAAAAAAGTTAAAAGTGAGTAAGGTTTGAGACCTCAGAACCATTTGTGTGGGCTTACTGCGCCCATAAAAATCCAGCAAGTGGTGAACTGCAGAGTATACAATACAAACACGTTTAATAAAAACATTAGAATCTCAGATCTTCTTTGAGCATAGTCAAATTGTGCATATGGTGTAAAGAATATGGCAGCGTGGAGTGCTGCCCTGGAACAACAATTTTCATTCCATGTACAGGTAGTAGAAATGTTGTTAAATGCAGGCCCAGTGGCTAAACAACCTATACCTAGTTGCTGTAGTGAGAGCTGGAATGGTCACAGAGTATGGTTTTAAAGCACACCATTCTGGGATCTTCACTGTCAAGCTTCTTCCTGAGTCTTGGAGTTACTGAGGGCTCTTCTGTTCAGATTCTTCCTGTGTCTAGGTAACAGGTGGTAAAGTCAGGGCTCTTCTGGTCAGAGTATTCCTCTCTTCAGGTTCCAGGTGGTAAAGTTACTGCAAAAGAGGGCTAGATAACTCTGTGCCTGGCAAGATGAAGGGCTGGAAACTGGGATGGGAGGGATCAGATGGAAGGGAAGTTAACCAACATCCTGAGAGAGGGGGTGGTTAGATGATGTAAGGGGCTGATGTAATAGGAGTGGGCTGTCAGTCAAACTGGGGGGGCTAGAGTTTGACCACCTTTTCTTACTCTTAGCACCAAAGTCCCAAATTAGTACTAGAAAACAAAAAAAAAACACATTTCAAATAACTGAAAGTTACTGGGTTTTTTGTGCACATCATGAGGTAAAAAACACTTTCAAACCCATGCCAGTTACTTTTAGATTTGTACAAATCTAGAGATCACAAGCAAAAAAATATATATATATATATATATATATATATATATATATATATATATATATATGGGTTCACTACGGAAGACCAAACGCCCATATTACCGATGCTTGGAATCCCGAGACCAGAACACCAAAAGACCAGATGATCGCAAGACCAGAAGCGTGAATTTTATAATCTCGATGTTTGGAGATTTTGAGTTAACGCTTCTGGTGTTGCGGTTCAGGTTAAGTATGTGTGTAAGTGTGTTTGTGAGGGGCTTTAGTGTGTGTTGTGACTGTGGTGTGAATGTGAGTGACTGTAATGTGTGGGTGTGAGTTTGTCTTGTGTGTGAGTTTGTGCGATCTCGGAGTTAGAATATTAAAGTAGGGGGGTGGGGTGGGGTGCCCCCTGCTTAAATACAGTGTAAGTTTATTCGTTTGATTGTGGGGGGAAGCTGTGTGTTTGTGTATGTGTGTACTGTATGTGTTTAAAACGTTCGTAATTTTGAATTTCGCGCTTGTGGTCCGTCGGTATTGTAGTCTTTTGGCTATTACTGGTTCACCAAATAAATCATGCTAATGTAGATGCAGTGATTTACAAATGTAATGACTTGAATGACTTTTCATATTAACAACAGCAACTGGGGTTAATTAACAGTTTATGTCCAGTTCCTGGGTTAGGTGTTTTAGCTGTATGATTTATAATTTAGTTTTTTTGAGTGCAAGCATACTTTTAATGGAAATGCTTGAGTTTAGACCAGGGTGGTGGTTAGCGTCCAGCCTGATCTGCAGGCATAACTCCATTTTTTCCAAGATTGCATTTTTGTTTCCTTCGAGTGGACCCATAGCAAGCTTGTTCAGGATGTGGAAGTAGAAACCTCCATGGTCTGGGAAGTCATGGCAGTGCTTTGGTAGTTGGTTTCTGAGTTTCAGGAATCTGATGTTAGACAGGTGGTATGCTACCTTGATTTTGAAGTTTTCCCTGTGTAAAAACAACTGCATTCATTATACTGTGCAGAGTATGTCACAAAAGCAGTGTTGCAATTACCAGAACAAGTGTTGATTTTTCTTCTGAGTCATAGACAAAAGAAGTAGTCCTTGTTGCTCATGTATTTGCAGCAAGTGCAAAAATTAGGGGCCCGCAGGGGTAGGTTCCTCTGTTGTCTTCCTCCGGTCTTAATTTGCATTCTACCCAGTCCCTAATATTCCTGGCTCTCTTAAATACAAAACAAAGATGAGGTCCTAGAAGTATTTCCAGCCATTTGTCTGTTATCATTACCCAGTTGTCAGTCATAATCTTTCTGATTGTTTCATAATCTGCTGTAAAAGTGAGTGCTATGCTTCTTTTTCTTTTGTCCTCCTGTGGATTTCTGTGTTGGCTTCAGTTGAGCCCTACGAGTCTCCGAGGGGGGCCACAAAATTGGGTCATCTGCTTCTTTTAAAATTCTGATGGGGTTGAGGATGGAGTTTAGTAATCTATTGCTATACCACATAGCCAGGAAGTGTCGGTGTAGGCTAATTAGATTTGTAATGAAATGTGTAAGCTCTTTGGAGACATACAATTCTCACCCCCTGAGATTTTGTAAGATGTCTATTTATGATCTGGGGATGCATGCTTTTACTGTGTAGCAGCATATTAACCCTGGCGGTTGTTCTGAACAGGTTGTTGGAAAGGCATTTGTTTTCAGTGTCTTTGGATATGGTTATGCCTAAAAGGTTGACCGAGGTCTTCCTGTGACAGGATGTGAATCTCTGGAAGCTAGTGGAATTACTGATATGGTTGTAAAAATCATTCAGTGTGGCTTCGTCCCCCTCCCGGATGATAAATATGTCATCAATAAAGTGGAAATAGCATTTCTTCAATGCAAAACAGGGACTTTGGTACACTGCCTTCTCCTCCCATTTTCCACAGGATGGTTGCCCCCATAGCTATTCCAGTAGTCTGCTTATAAAACTTGTTGTTGAACATGAAGCAATTGTTCTTTAAGGGTTAGGTCTAATAACCTTCCTAGAACTTCTGTCCCTCCTGGTAATAAATTCCTGTCCTTTTCATATGCCTGTATTGCAGCTTGAATACAGTAGCTGTGTGGAAGCACTGTATAAAGTGCTTCCACATCTGTTGTGACTAGGATAGTGGAATCAGAGAGTCTAAAATAAAAGATTTGTTGGCCTCTGTCATTGATTTTTGTCAGGGCAGCAAGGTAGATGGATAATGTCTCAATTATGGAACCACCACTTGCCTCTATTGGTCTGTAGGGAGGATCAAAGATATTCTTATGGAGTTTTAGGATCCCAAAGAAGCTTAGTATTTCTGGTGAGGGTTGAACAAAAAGTCAAAAAGCTTGGCATCTAGTAACTCATCCTCATGTAACATTCTTAGATATCTACCGTTATTGTAAGTGTACTTACACAACTGTACTTTCTTCTTCCTCTACCCTGTGTGTTAGATTTCTTAAGTCTGCATCATGTATCCCAGTTCCAGTCTTCTCTGGGGGATTCTTCCTTGATGAGTGAGAAGTTATGAAGAGAGTTCTGTAAATAATTTTGAAGATGGTCTTTCATGTAGCCCATCACAGCTTCAGTACTGTAACTGTATTGGCCTGGAGTTGTGCTTGACTCCTGTTTCTCCTTAGGACTGCTTGGCATATTTTTCAAACTCTTTATAATTAATTGTGTCAAGAGGTTGTTTGCCCTTTTTGGTAGTGAGAATGTTTTTGGGGACCCAACACAGGAGATTATTGAAACTCCTAGAGGAGTGGAAGTGAATGTGGAGTGCATACATTCCCTTTTTGAAACCTGCCACATGTTTCTTTGTAGGTGCAAGAGGTAAGTCAAACACCACACTCTGTTTCCTTTCATGGATTCCCTAGCATCAGAGACAGCAGGTCAAATATCAAGCCCCACTTCAGCTCTCCAGTATTCTGTCTAAGCATCCTATGAAGACTTTGGTTCATCAGTTTTGATGTGTTCCAGGTGGCTGCTCACATAGGTCTTTGGGTTTGAGTTTACCCATAATTTAGTGAACCTTTGCTTGAGGGCTTATCCGTGGTGGACATTATTGAAGAGATCATTTCTTGGAATTGGTTTGTCTACTCTCTAATTTGTGATTCACTAACCATCAGAGATGTTGCTGGACCATTCTTGGTTTCTTTTAGCCAATTAGTTGATAGAAAATGTACCACAGTAGGAAAATAGCATGATTTTGTTCTTGTCTATTTCTGGTCCCAAAAAATTATGTCAGTTTTTAACTATTTTGAACTGCTGTAGTTTCAGGCTTGACATAAGTTAAGTTCTGTATGGTCATGGTCTTGATGCTGACATGAAAGCCTCTGATATCTGAAGGGTTTTGCAAAGTCATCAGTAGGCATGATAAATGCTAGTTGACATACCAGGATATGAAAGTCCTAGAAATGCCCTCCCTTTATATTTCTGGGTTGCAAGTACTCTACCAAGTTCTGACCTGTGTTTTCTTTACCCCACAGGTTGTATCAGGGTTGTATGAGCAGTGGAAGAAGCAGATCCTGGATCAACAGGATTTTTTTTTTTTACATACTTGGATGACAGGTTGCTGTAGTCCTCTTCTTTGTATTTGTCATGGAGGCTGTAGCCTGAGCTAGACTGCTTCTGATGATGATTGTCTCTTTCAGTTGAGCAAAGTAAACTTTATTCCTATTGCAGCACATCACATTTATCTGCATCAGTGTGAGATATGATCCACTGTCAAGTTCAGCTCATCTCTGAATGGAGATACATTAAGAACTGGTAGAATAAGATGTTCTTCGTGTGTCACTGTTGCAGTCATTACATTTGGGTAATTCTGCTGGCAGGTTGCCCTCAGTCGGCCTGAATTCCAAAGTCCTGGGTCCTGCGTCGGCTGTCGTCACTCCTTCCCTGATGTCAGGTCGTCAGAGGTATAAAAGAAGCAGCTGACGCCATTTTCTTCAGGCTTTCTTGCCATGCGGTGCCCGAAGCAGAAGCAGTTCACAAGTGCTGGTCGGCCGACTCCTGAGATTTTCGAGTTCGAATTTCAGATCCAAAGTCTTCTAGAAAGCTAAGTACCCCGTTGGGGAAACTTTTTTCTTGCTCCAGAACCAATGTCAGAAAAAGTTAATAATTGTATTTCTTGTGGGAAGCAAATACCTCATAAGGACTTTCATTGCCTAGGCCCCGATCATAACTTTCTGGATTGTCGGTTTTGTGCTAGATTTAACCAACACACTATTAAGCATCGGTATGATTTTGCTTTGAACTACTTTGGACGCAGGTTTAATTATCCAGAAATGTCATCGGAAAGCCATCCGACTACTGGAGTTCACAAAAAACGCAAAGAAAAAGAAAAAGAAAGACACCCGAGGCCCAAAACCGACGACAAAGCTTCTCCTAAGCCAGTCGCCGGTTCGCCGGTGCTCAGTGAGGCACTTCCGCAGCCCCTGAGGACCGCTACTTTAGAGTCGCAGGCCGCTACCGACTACCACGTGGAGTCAGCCATGCCGCAGGAAACTCAAGGTATAGAAGCCTCGGACGCTAATCCTTCAGATGGGTCTGGAGCCGCTGAGCAGGCACCAGCTTCTGAAGGTGTATTCAGACCCAAACATCTATAGATTAAACCGACTTCAAAGGCAAAGACTAAAGCTCCTTCAAAGGCAAAGAAGCAAACTCAAGAGCCACATGGGCAGGCCTCCATGCCCCAAAAAAACAGATACTCAAAATGGCCGCAGACTTGATTACCTTGATCAGGGGTTCCCATCCACCTCTTGATAAGAGGCCTAGGCAAGAGACTGACTGTGAATCTTCAGATCAGGTTTCCATTTCTTCTGATTCCTCTTCTGATCAGAAATATTCTTTTCCCCCCATGAGGATTCTGATGCTGAAGAATCCATACCTTCAGCTTCTCCTCCTGAGGACTATTCCTTTGGGGAAACCTTACATACCACCGGGAGAGCCAAGATTTTTCGGAATCTAAAAAGAGGCTCAGGGATTTCCTATTACTACCTCAGCACAAGCCACTTGCCATCCCCCCTGTGTTAGACATTGTAGATGATGTGTTTTTGGAGTCTAGCCTTACCCCTGACTCCTTACCTCCAGCTCCTGTTAAGCCTGACAGATACTACAGGGTTCCTGACTCACATAAATTTCTTTTTAAAAACCCTGCTGCTGACCCAGAAACTATCTCTCAGGGTCCCAAGGGAGTTAAGGCTTCCGCTGCTAAAAATCCTACCCCTTCTGACAGGGATTCTAGGGCACTGGACAGATGGGGAAACAAGGTTTACACATCTGCTACCTTGGCTATAAGGGCCTTAAACTGTTAGTTTCATATGCTCAAATATCAACATGTCATGTCATTGCTTAAACAGAAAATGTTGTTAAACTTTGAATGTGCAGAAAACAAGGAAATGCAGGATATATTGAATGCAGCTGAACAAGTTGGAAAGCATACTTTGCAATATGGTTTTGATTCTTTAGAGGCCTCCTGCAGGTCCGCAGTTACAGGTTCTGTAATTAGAAGGCATGCTTGGTTAAAGGAACAAAATCTGCCTAATCATGTTAAAGTTTAATTATTAGATGCACCTTTACAGCATGATACTTTGGTGTTAAGGCAGAAGAGGTGTTAAAGAAAATGGAGGACAAGGCTAAATCTATGCAAACGGTCAAAGATTTCTTACAAGTACAGCCACCTAGGTTTAGTAGACACTGGCCAACAAAGAATTGGTCCTTTCCTGTGTCAGACAGCCCTCAAAGGGGCAGACCCAGACACCCTAGAGGCAGACCCCAGGTGCAAGGTTCATACAGGTCAAAGCAATGGGATGTTTCTACCTCCAAAAGTGGAGAAGACAAATCACAACCTTACAGGAAATAGCCCCAATGACTCCCCCCTGCCTGCACCAAGCACTTATTACCTGGAAGCACTCTTAGGGGGAAAATTAGCACTTTTTTCTCAAAATTGGCACATTATAACCCAGGACAAGTGGGTTCTAAATATCGTGTCACAAGGCTACAAGTTCCATTTCCATACCCTGCCAAAGGCAAACAGCTGGCCAGATCTGCCAAAAAATCAATGGGCAGAGGCACAAAAACAAGTCCATTCAACAAGTGCCAGAGCAAGAGCGGGGGCAAGGATTTTACTCAAGACTGTTCTTAGTGCCCAGAAAGGACAAGGCCTGGAGGCCAATACTGGACCTATCGATTCTGAACACATACCTGGATATACCAAAATTCAAAATGTTAACTTTGCAGCAGCTTTTGCCCATGCTGGGCAATAACGCTTGGCTTGTAACTTTAGACCTAAAAGAGGCATACCTGCATGTCCCAATCAGATAAATATGCAAAAGATACCTCAGATTCAAGGCTGGCTCAATGCATTACCAATTCTCTGCACTGCCCTTTGGCTTATCTACTGCGCCCAGGGTCTTTACAAAGTGCCTGGCACCAGTAATTGCATTCTGCAGACAAAGAGGAATACAAATATACCCTTACTTGGATGACTGTCTAATTCAAGCAGAGAACAAAGACATCCTTTTACAGCATCTGGCGTTTATGAAAAAACTTCTAACATGCCTAGGATACACAGTCAACGAAAAGAAATAAAAACTAGTACCCTCTCAAGAGATAATATTCCTGGGTGCAAGCTTAAATACAACTGCCCAGATGGTTTATCTCACGCCAGACAAACAAAGGCAACTGACTACCTATTTCAACATGTTAGCAACAAAGGCCCAGTTATCTGCAAGAAAAATTTTGCAAGCTTTGGGCTTCATGGCATCCTGCATCCTATTAATTCCATATGCAAGACTGCATATGAAGAAACTTCAATGGTACCTAAAAAGCATTTGGACTCAACATTGCCACAGCCTGGAAACCATAATTACTATCATTCCCTGCCTGCAACAGGAGTTTCGATGGTGGGCAAAGGCTTGTCACCAAAACAAGGGACAGCCGTTCACATCACCCCCAGCCAGGCAGACACTAACAACGGATGCATCAGATTATGCCTGGGGGGCCCACATGGCAGGAAGATGCATTCAGGGGAACATGGACCTCAAACCAAATGCATCTACATATCAATCAAGAAGAGATGCTAGCTGTTCCAAATGCCCTGACAGCCTTCAAGTACCTACTTCATCCAGGACAACTACTGATAAAGACAGACAACACCACGGTCATGTGGTATATAAACAAGCAGGGGCGCACACATTCTTACCCCCTTTGCAGACTAGCTATGTCTTTGTGGGACACAGCATTGCCTTACCAAGTACATCTGCAGGCACAATTCCTGCCATGAAGGAAAAATACTCTGGCAGACGAACTAAGCAGAAACCTCATGGATCCCCGCGAGTGGCAGCTGGATCCACAAGTCTTCAACATGATAACAAAGAAATGGGGATGCCCGGACATAGATCTATTTGCCTCCCCTCACAACTACCAACTAAACAGATTCTGCACAAGGATTTATCACAGACAAGTATGGAAAGTGGACACCCCACCCTTCAGCTGGAAAAACCTATCAGTATATGCCTTTCCCCCTCTGCCTCTCCTACCCAAGGTACTCCTAAAGGTCAGACAGGAGAAGCAAAAGATGATTCTGATTGCACCAGACTGGCCCCACCAGCACTGGTACCCAATGTTAAGGAGCTTGTCCCAATGCCCAGCTTGGACCTTACCTCAAGTACCGCATCTACTATCCCAGCAAAACAGTCAGATCCTGCACAGCCATCTCAGAACTTTAAACCTGGCAGCATGGTGAATAATGTAGATATACAAAACACACCTCTCAGCAAAGCTGTGATGGATGTCATTTTGGAAGCCAGAAGGCCTAGTACTAGAAAATCTTATGCTGGAAAATGGAAGAGATTCTGTGCTTGGAACCAGGCACAATGAACAGATGCAACTATGCCAAATATTCCTCAGATTTTACAATACTTAACTGAGATGCTGGACAAAGGCCTATCTTTCTCATCTATTAAAATTCATGCCTCTGCCATTTCGGCCCATTACAATGCAGAGCCACCAATCTTTTCTCATCCCTTGTTAAAACAGTACCTCAGAGGAGCCAAAAATTTAAGGCCTCCAAGGAGATCACCAATGCCTGCATGGGACCTCAACTACGTCTTGGAAAAACTCACCCTGCCTCCTTTTGAGCCAGCTGCTACTGCAGATATAAAGTTTTTATCTTGGAAAAAAAGCTCTGCTCCTAGCAATAATTTCTGAAAGACAAGTTTCAGAGATACAGGCACTCATGGCTGTGGAACCTTTTTATCATTTTTTATCCGGACAGGGCCTCCCTGAGGACACACCCAACATTTATGTCTAAAGTGGTGTCCAGTGTGGCTCTTAATCAAACCATTCATCTGCCAACTTTCTATCCAAATCCACAGAACAAGGGGGAAAGAATTCTACAGTCTTTGGATGTACACAGACAGCTTAGATTCTACTTGGACAGAACCAAAGTTTTCAGAAAGACAGAGGAGTTACTAGTGGTATATGCTGCAGGATCACAAGGAAAGGCTATCTCAAAGCAGACTATTTCAAAGTGGATAGTTGCATTCGTTTCTGCTACTTATACCATGGCAAGCCAGTAGGGCATTAGGCCACATTCCACCAGAGCTGCAGCCACTTCAGCATCCTTTCTCAGGGGAGTACCAACCAAGGACATTTTAGAGGCAGCTACTTGGAGCTCAGTGCACACCTTTACAAAGCACTATCATGTGTCACTCTACTCTAAATCCAGGGCAGGCTTTGCCACAGCAGTTCTGCAGGGTCTCATAGCCACTCCTAATGCTGTTTAGCTCCAGCCTCCCAACCATAGCTTTGGGAATCTACCCAAATGTAATGACTGCAACAGTGAAACACGAAGAACATAGTACAGTTGTGTACACTTACCATAAATGTAGATGTTCGAGTGTATTCACTGTTGCAGTCCAGGTTACCCACCCGCCATTCCCCCTTTTCTTCTGATGGAACCTATCTTTCCTTCTCTGATTTATACAACCTGTATGGTGTATTTGATTGTGGATGAAGGTAAAGTTCATATTGCTGCATGTAATTTTATATATAGATATAAATTTTGCCTACCCTTTTAGGGGGCACCTGACATCTGGGGCAAGAAAAACTAAAGAAAATGGCATTGGCTGCTTCTTTTATACCCCTAACAACCTGAAGTCAGGGAAGGGGTGACGACAGCCGACGCAGGACCCAGGACTTTGGAATTCAGGCCGACTGAGGGCAACCTGCCAGCAGGATTACCCAAATGTAATGACTGCAACAGTGAACACACTCGAACATCTATATTTATGGTAAGTGTACACAACTGTACTTTTCTTCACACTGACAGGTATACACCAGTGCTCTTTTTGTCATAATAACAATCAAGGCAGCAACTGAGTTTATGTTCTCTCTTGCCCTTCTCTGAAAACAAGTCAAAATATAATGTAGTTTGCCAGTGACTTTAGAGTCATACTTCATTCTTGGACTTCTTTTTTGGCTTGAATTTTTGCTTGCATTACATAGTACCCAAATATGGTGCATGTCATCTGCCAACTTTGAACTGGGTTGGTTCACTGTGTGTTTCACTGGAGGGATAGGGAGTATACCCGGGGCTATAGATTGTCCATAGTCTTTGGACTTCACCAAAGACGTCTCAAGGCAAGTGAGTTGCTTTTGGCACTGTGGGAAGACTTAGACATTTATGCAGTCAGGGAGACCTAATTCAAGCCTGTGGAGAGTACACCAACCATACCGGGCTACACCTCCTTCCAAACATTCAGACCACAAACTGAAGGCATAAAAAATAAAGGAGACAGGGAGGGTGGCCTAATGGTTAAGGTGTTTGCCTTACAAACACAAGGTGCAGGGTTTGAGTCTCACAAGGGATAATTAGCTAGGCTTAAAATGGCTCGCAAGGGCAGTTAGCCTAGTACTAATCCATGAACCTATGAACCTATAATCTATGATATTCATTAAAGATACGTACACCTCCAGTTTGCTTATTCAGTATGATTCCCTGGAGATACTTCAGGTGCAATTAAATGTTGGTAGGTCACCTATTCAAGTCATTGCCAGCTACAGGACTCACTCCATGAATCAGGGCACCCACTGTGCCTATTTAGATCTACTTGAGTCTAATAAGATGCATCCAAACACCCTGGTTTTGGGTGACTTTAACTACCCATCCATTGACTGGGTAAATTACTTATGTTCTCACTTGCCCAGAGGTTCCTTGACTTCTTTAACTCCAGTGCACTGGACCAGCTAGTGCCCACCACAGGGGATGCCAACATCCTTTATCTGGTGCTTACCAATATGGGGGACCATTGTAGAACCCTCACTGTGAGGTCTTCCCTAGTGACATCTGACCATAAATCAGTCTCTTTCGAAGTAACTATCACACCTGACGCCCCCCCCCCCAGCGGCAGCTACACTAAAAAAACTTCTACAAAGCAGATTATAACCTCTTACGGGATGGTACAAATAGCTTTACTGCACCTCCCCCCTCAGATGGAAATGGCATCTATGCCAAGTTTTACATGAGTGCTTTATACAAACACCTGTGTAACTGAATGGAAAATGGCCACTGTTAGTCCATTGCACAAAGGTGGTGCTTCCACTGACCCCAGGAACTGTAGACCTAGTAGCCTGACTAGCCTTATCTGCAAGGCTGTGGAGCGAATCCTCATGGGCCTTATCAGCAAAGAAATAGGTAATTTCCAAACACTTGATCTTACTCAATTTGGATGTGTCAAAAGGAGATCATGCCTGTTAAACACGGTGGACTTCTCTGAGACAGTCACCAAGGCCCTGTACGAAGGGGAATCTGTGCATACAGACTATCCATACTTAGCCAAAGCTTTTGACACCATCCCTCACTCAGGCATCATTGACAGACTCACCCAGCTACGTATCAGGAAACATCTGAAGAGGAAATATGGACATGGGAAAGAAAAAGAGATTTAATATGATATAATATTTATGCAAAGGAGAAAGCAAAAGTAATCAATACAAAAAGAGCAGCACCAAAGATATTTGAAGAGAAATACAGACAAAGGAATCTGGACATGAAAAACTTTAGAGTACAAGAAATAAGACAAAGAGGAAAAGTAGAAAAGAAGATTAGTAATAGAGGAGTTAAAGAAATAGAAACTGAGGTTATGGAGTACCTGCAAAGTGAAGGATTCAGTTTAAAAAATATAACTCAGAAAGCACCACAGCAGGACAGAGCAAATGACATCCAAATGAAGGAGAAACCAGAAAGCAGCTGGTCATTTGCCATATGAAGATATTTTGGAGCCTGCCACAGAAAACCAGTATAAACGTTCACCTGAAGATGGACAGCAAACGAAGGAGCAGGAAACTGTGACAACACTGACACAGTCAGTGTTGAGGAGTGATAGGCCAGTAAGTTCCCATATGACAGAGTATAAGTTCCCATATGACAGAGCAATGGATGACAGGATGAAAGTGAAGAGAATGTGCCACAGAAAGATGCTATAGAACTTTCTATAGAATGCCCGCAGAAAATAGAGAACAAAAAATGTGCCCTCAATTTAGAGGAAAATTAGCTAAGAGAATAGTTGCTTGATTTAATAGAGAGACATGTTATGATCAATGAAAGAAATAAACTGCAGAAGGTGAATAAAATGCAAAAAGTTAAAAGTTTGATAAATGAACACAGTAATTAAGTAATTAAGACTGTCCATAGAGATCCGTGTGATATAACGGAAGTAAACAGGACATATTACTGTGCAGCTAAATTAATAACAGATAAAGTTCAACCACAAGAACACAGGGTAGTGAAGGAAAAGAAGGGGAGAAATCGAATACCATCATGGAAGTATTGAACATTGAAAACTATAATGCAATTAAGACAAGAAGTGTCACTGTTAGAAGAGTAGAGAAGAGGGAACAGATCAACAAAAAATACTCAGAAAGATAGACATGATAAAAGCAATGCATAATATTATAACGCATCAGGATTTATCATGCACTATCATAAATAATAAATTAAAAATATCAACACAGGTAGAAAAAAGTAGGAGATACACAGATAAATATAAAGGAAAAGTACAGAATAAGCAATTTATTGATAACCCAACAAAGTTTTATAGAGCATTAGGAAACAAGGTAAAAGGAATTGAAAGACCACCAAAAAAATAAGAAATAGATGCATTTTGGAGAAGTATCTGTGAAGATCCTGTGGAATACAACAAAGATGTTAAATGGATAGAAGTAAAGAAAAGAATAAGAAGTTCAAAGGTACAGGATATGAAATGGGATGAATTAACAGCCAGAGAGATTGAAACAAAGTTAAGAAAAGTCTCTGATTGGAAAACCCCAGGCCCAGATGCAGTACCTAACTTCTGGTTAAAAGTATTAACATCTTTGCACGAAGATTTAGCCATGAGTAAACTACTTTTATGCGCACCCCAAACAGACACCAACCTGGCTAACAACAGGGAAAACAATGCTCCTACTTAAGAGTGACCAAAAACTTGCCTTCCAATGACATATAAACTATACACTGGAACTGATGCCGACAGAGTTTATAGTCATTTAGAAGAAAACTCAATTATGGCAGTAGAACAAAAGGGCAATAAAAGAAAGTCATATGGAACAAAGATCATTTGTTGTTAAATAAAGTCACAGTGGAGAACTGTAAAAAGGGGAAGAATCTAAGTATGTCATGAGTTAACTACAAAAAAAAAAAAGAAGGATTTGACAGTTTTGCACATTCATGGATAAAAGAGTGCTTAAAATGTATGATACACCTTACACGATAAACTACATCACAGTGACCATGAAACAATGTCAAACCACTTTACAGTTAAGCCATGATAAAAGACAAATTATTATTCCAGGGATATACATCCAAAGGGGGGATATTCCAGGGTGACTCTCTATCACCTTTGCTCTTTTGCCTTGCCCTTAACCCATTAAGCTGTCTGTTTAACAGATTAGGCCATGGCTGTAATTTGGCTCCCAGAAAACAACAAAGTGTAAAGACTTCTCATCTTCTCTTTGTCGATGATTGAAAATTGTATAGCTCATCAGATGAGGAACTGAAAGCACAACTGCAAGTAGTCAAAACTTTTTAAGATGATATAAGAATGTCATTTGGTCTTGATAAGTGTGCAAATGCAGCCTTTAAAGCAGTAAAACTGCAGCACCAAGAAAACATATTGGGACAAGAATGTGCTATAAAAGAACTTGAGTAATAGGGAGTGTATAAATATTTGGGAATTGATGAAGGATCAGCAATAAACATGAACAAATATGAATAAAACTTAGTAAGGAATATTTTAGAAGACTTAAATTAATCCTGAAAACAGTGTTGGCATCCAGGAACAAAATTCAAGCTATAAACCAGTTTACGCTTCATGTCCTTACAGTTTTGAAGTGATTGACTGGCCCCAAAAGGTGTTGGATAGATTAGACAGGAAAACAAGGATGCTTCATGCTCATCAAATGATTTATAAAAATTAGTGCATGCCAAGATTATATATTCTCCATTCCAAAGGAGGTATGGGTCTACTTGAAATTGATTACATGTATAGATCTGCAATTGTGTGACTGCGTACATATCTGGTGACCTGACAAGACCCAAATGTAGTGAAAGTTTTGAAACAAGAGGAGAATAAATCTAAGATGACTTGCCTTCTTAGTCTAGCAGAAGCATATTGCCATCAGGCAGGAATGGAAATCAAACCAGAAGTAGATAAAAATCAGGCAGCAACAGAATGTGCCAGACAACAAAAGAAAGAATATAAGGTGAAGGATAAGATGAGAAGGCATGAAATGTGAAAAATGCATAAATATAGTTGCAAGTATAGAAAACTCCAGGAAGAACCTAATTTTGATCTGGAATGAATGCAGGAAAGAGTATGGAGAGGTGAATTTAAACCGAAAGATGAAAGGTTAATATTGGGGGCCCAAGATAGTGAGCTACGTACACATTGGTTTACAAAGTCCATTGAACATGTGGGAGAAACAGACGAATGTAGGTTTTGTAAAACAAAACTGGAAACAGTCGCACACTTTGTTGCCGGTTCTGCTATACTAATGGCAGAAGTACTATATGCTGAAAGGCATAATAGGCTGGCAAGATTGTTGCACTGGGGATTGCGCAAACATTATAATATTAAAGTAGCTGAAAAAAACTGGAAAAATGATCTAAAAGCATCATAGAAAAGGATAAAGTCTACATCACATGGGATCAGGATTTCCAGGCAGAAATGAGAGCAATGTGGAAGAAAGATACTCAGACAGTTCCAATAGTAACAGGAGCAAGGGGTCTTATAAAAAAAGAATCTACAATCATATTTAGATACATTACCAATACATTTATTTCCATACGAATTATAGGAGGAGTCATTACTGGGCACATTGCAGGTGCTGCAAAGAGCACTTCTGGCTGACATCAAAGATTGAAACAATGGTAATTTCATGAACTTTAATCATACTTTGACTTAGGAATGGGGTCCATTCCCATTATGGTATTATAAACCCAAAAGATATGAAGAAATTAAAAAAGCTAGGTATCAACCCTTGTATCATTAGATCGGCTGCTAACTGGCTCACTGATAGAACCCATACAGTAAAAATAGGGGAATCCACCTCCCATAGCAGACTTGTACCCAGTGGTGTCCTACAGGGATCAGTCCTAGGACCTGTACTGTTTGGAATCTATTTTTCCAAGTACAAGCTAAAACTAAAGGTCTTTGGGGCTGACAAAGTTTGTTGATGACTGCAAACTGGGAGTGGTCATAGAAACTCCAGATGATGTTATCATCCTACAAGAGGGTCTTACACAAACAAATGATTGGTGCCAAAGTCATGGCCTTAAACTCAATGCAAAAAAATGTAGTATCATCCCTTTTGGTAAGTGCGATGTTCCTGCTAACTACCACATCAATAACAACATCCTAAGTATGCACTCAGTGATGAAACACCTGGCCACACAGGTTAACAGCAATCTTACCTTTGATCACCATGTGTCCACTGTGGTAAGAAGAGCATTTTGTATTACTCATCTCATAACTAAGGGCATTGCATCTAGAAAAAAAAACCTCTCTGTACTCTTACCTCATCAGGCCAATAACTGAGTACAATGCCCATTTTGGTATGTACTATTCCAAGCACCTGCAGTAATTGGAGAGACCACAAAGGTTCCTCACAAAGAAAATTCAAGGTCTCCAGTATCTGTCCAATGTGGATCATCCAAAGTCATTGTCATTTTATTCTGTTTATTACAGACTACTCAGAGGTGATCTATGCCTTGCATGTAAGGCAGTCTTTGACCCTGCTTTATTGGAAATGCTGCATATCCACAAGTGAAATGGTACACTGGGTACTTGCTCTAAAGACCTTAACCTAGTATGTGACATTAATAGGTCCTGCTGGAGGGGCAGATTTGTCTCCCAGAGTTTACCACACCTTTGGAATGGACTTGCATTTCATATCAAGCAGAACACCTCATTGGCCCTCTTCAAACGCAGTCTGGACGACTGGATGGGTAACCGTAAATTCACCCTGGGGGTTTCACCTGTGTCCCTTTTGGACAGGGGCAATTGGTGCTAATCATGGAAATAAAGGTAGAACTTGGCTAGACTTGTAAGGG